>NW_026870921.1:1011978-1349304 GCF_033118175.1 Dama dama | reverse complement strand
TCAAAAAAATGAGAAGCATGAAACGGTCTGAAAAATAGGAGCAGCATGAAGCCGTGGTGAAAAACATGAAGAGCCTGAAAATGTGTGAAAAATATAAAGAGCTTCAAGGGAGTCAAAAATATGAGGAGCATGAAACGGTCTGAAAAATAGGAAGAGCATGAAGCGGTGTTGAAAAACTTGAAGAGCCTGAAAAGGTGTGAAAAATATGATGAGCTTCAAAAGGTGTCAAAAATATGAGGAGCATGAAACAGCCTGAAAATTGGAAGAGCATGAAACGGTTTTGAAAAAGATGAAGAGCATGAAAAGTTGTGAAAAATATGAAGAGCTTCAAAAGGTTTCAAAAATATGAGAAGCATGAAACAACTGAAAAATACGAGGAGCATGAAGCGGTGTTGAAAAACAGGAAGAGCCTGAAAAGGTTTGAAATATATGAAGAGCTTCAAACGTGTCAAATATATGAGGAGCATGAAATGGTCTGAAAAATACCAGGAGCATGAAGCGGTGTTGAGAAACATGAAAAGCTTGAAAAGGTGTGAAAAAGATGAAGAGCTTCAAAAGTCTCAAAAATATGAGGAGCATGAAACGGTCTGAAAAATACGAGGAGCATGAAGCGGTCTTCAAAAACATGAAGTGCCTGAAAAGGTGTGAAAAATATGAAGAGCTTCAAAAGGTGTCAAAAATATGAGGAGCATGAGACGGTCTGAAAAATAGGAGCAGCATGAAGCGGTGGTCAAAAACATGAAGAGCCTGAAAAAGTGTGAAAAATATGAAGAGCTTCAAAAATTCTCAAAAATATAAGGAGCATGATATGGTCTGAAAAATAGGAGGAGCATGAAGTGGTTTTGGAAAACATGCAGAGCCTGAAAAGGTGTGAAAAATATGAAGAGCTTCAAGGGTGTCAAAAATATGAGGAGCATGAAAACGTCTGAAAAATAGGAAGAGCATGAAGCGGTGTTGAAAAACATGAAGAGCCTGAAAAGGTGTGAAAAATATGAAGAGCTTCAAAAGTGTCAAAAATATGAGGAGCATGACACGGTCTGAAAAGTAGGAGCAGCATGAAGCGGTGTCAAAAACATGAAAAGCCTGAAAAGGTGTTAAAAATATGAAGAGCTTCAAAAGTCTCAAAAAGATGAGGAGCATGAAACGGTCTGAAAAATAGGAGGAGCATGAAGCGGTCTTCAAAAACATGAAGAGCCTGAAAAGGTGGGAAAAATATGAAGAGCTTCAAAAGGTATAAAAAATATGAGGAGCATGAAACGGTCTGAAAAATAGGAGCAGCATGAAGCCGTGGTCAAAAACATGAAGAGCCTGAAAAGGTGTGAAAAATATGAAGAGCTTCAAAATTTGTCAAAAATATGAGGAGCATGAAACAGCCTCAAAAATAGGAAGAGCATGTTACGATTTTGAAAAAGATGAATAGCATGAAAAGGTGTGAAAATTATGAAGAGCTTCAAAAGGTGTCAAAAATATGAGGAGCATGAAACGGTCTGAAAAGTAGGAGGGACATGAAGCAGTCGTCAAAAACATGAAGATCCTGAAAATATGTGAAAATACGAAGAGCTTCAAAATGTGTCAATAAAATGAGGAGCATGAAACGGTCTGAAAAATACGAGGAGCATGAAGCGGTGGTCAAAAATATGAAGAGCCTGATAAGGTGTGAAAAATATGAAGAGCTTCAAAAGGTGTCAAAAATATGAGGAGCATGAAACGGTCTGAAAAATAGGAGGGACATGAAGCAATAGTCAAAAACATGAAGATCCTGAAAATGTGTGAAAATATGAAGAGCTTCAAAAGGTGTCTATAAAATGAGGAGCATGAAACGGTCTGAAAAATAGGAGGAGCATGAAGCGGTGGTCAAAAATATGAAGAGCCTGATAAGGTGTGAAAAATATGAAGAACTTCAAAAGGTGTGAAAAATATGAGGTGCATGAAATGGTCGGAAAAATAGGAGGAGCATGAAGCGGTGTTGAAAAACATGAACAGCCTGAAAAGGTATGAAAAATATGAAGAGCTTCAAAAGGTGTCAAAAATATGAGGAGCATGAAACAGTGCGAAAAATAGGAGAAGCATGAGGCTGTGTTCAAAAACATGAAGAGCCTGAAAAGATGGGAAAAATATGAAGAGCTTCAAAAGCTGTTAAAAATATGAGTAGCATGAAACGGTCTGAAAAATAGGAGGAGCATGAGGCGTTGGTCAAACATATGTAGAGCCTGAAAAGGTGTGAATAATATGAAGAGCTTCAAAAGGAGTGAAAAATATGAGGTGCATGAAACGGTCTGAAAAATAGGAGGAGCATGAAGCGGTGTTGAAAAACATGAAGAGCCTGAAAAGGTGTGAAAAATATGAAGAACTTCAAAACGTGTCAAAAATATGAGGAGCATGAAACGGTCTGAAAAATAGGAGAAGCATGAAGCGGTGTTCAAAAAAATGAAGAGCCTGAAAAGGTGTTATTTATATTAAGAGCTTCAAAAGGTGTGAAAAATATGAGGAGCATGAAATGGTCTGAAAAAAAGGAGGAGCATGATGCGGTGTTGAAAAACATGAAGAGCCTGAAAAGCTGTGATAAATATGAGGAGCTTCAAGGGTGTCAAAAATATGAGGAGCATGAAACGGTCTGAAAAATAGGAGGAGCATGAAACGGTGTTGAAAAACATGAAGAGCTTGAAAAGGTGTGAAAAATATGAAGAGCTTCAAAAGGTGTCAAAAATATGAGGAGCATGAAACGGTCTGAAAAGTAGGAGGGACATGAAGTAGTCATCAAAAACATGAAGATCCTGAAAATGTGTGAAAATATGAAGAACTTCAAAAGGTGTCAATAAAATGAGGAGCATGAAACGGTCTGAAAAATACGAGGAGCATGAAGCGGTGGTCAAAAATATGAAGAGCCTGATAAGGTGTGAAAAACATGAAGAGCTTCAAAAGGTGTGAAAAATATGAGGTGCATGAAATGGTCTGAAAAATAGGAGGAGCATGAAGCGGTGTTGAAAAACATGAACAGCCTGAAAAGGTATGAAATATATGAAGAGCTTCAAAAGGTGTCAAAAATATGAGGAGCATGAAACAGTGTGAAAAATAGGAGTAGCATGAGGCTTTGTTCAAAAAATGAAGAGCCTGAAAAGATGGGAAAAATATGAAAAGGTTCAAAAGGTGTCAAAAATATGAGGAGCATGAAACGGTCTGAAAAATAGGAGGGACATGAAGCAGTCGTCAAAAACATGAAGATCCTGAAAAGGTGTGAAAATATGAAGAGCTTCAAAAGGTGTCAATAATATGAGTAGCATGAAACGGTCTGAAAAATAAGAGGGACATGAAGCAGTCGTCAAAAACATGAAGATCCTGAAAAGGTGTGAAAATATGAAGAGCTTCAAAAGGTGTCAAAAATATGAGGAGCATGAAACGGTCTTAAAAATAAGAGGGACATGAAGCAGTCGTCAAAAACATGAAGATCCTGAAAAGGTGTGAAAATATGAAGAGCTTCAAAAGGTGTCAATAATATGAGTAGCATGAAATGGTCTGAAAAATAGGAGGAGCATGAGGCGGTGTGAAAAATATGAAGAGCCTGAAAAGGTTTGAAGTATATGAAGAGCTTCAAACCTGTCAAAAATATGAGGAGCATGAAACGGACTGAAAAATACGAGGAGCATGAAGAGGTGTTGAAAAACATGAAAAGCCTGAAAAGGTATGAAAAATATGACGAGCTTCAAAAGGTGTCAAAAATATGAGGAGCATGAAACGGTCTGAAAAATAGGAGCAGCATGAAGCTGTGGTCAAAAACATGAAGAGCCTGAAAATGTGTGAAAAATATAAAGAGCTTCAAGGGAGTCAAAAATATGAGGAGCATGAAACGGTCTGAAAAATAGGAAGAGCATGAAGCGGTGTTGAAAAACATGAAAAGCCTGAAAAGGTTTGAAGTATATGAAGAGCTTCAACGTGTCAAAAATATGAGGAGCATGAAACGGTCTAAAAAATACGAGGAGCATGAAGCGGTGTTGAAAAACATGAAAAGCTTATAAAGGTGTGAAAAATATGAAGAGCTTCAAAAGGTGTCAAAAATATGAGGAGCATGAAATAGCCTGAAAAATAGGATGAGCATGATACGACTTTGAAAAAGATGAATAGCATGAAAAGGTGTGAAAAATATGAAGAGCTTCAAAAGGTGTCAAAAATATGAGAAGTATGAAACGACTGAAAAATAGGAGGAGCATGAAGCGGTGTTGAAAAACATGAAAAGCCTGAAAAGGTTTGAAATATATGAAGAGCTTCAAACGTGTCAAAAATATGAGGAGCATGAAACGGACTAAAAAATACGAGGAGCATGAAGAGGTGTTGAAAAACATGAAAAGCCTGAAAAGGTGTGAAAAATATGAAGAGCTTCAAAAGGTGTCAAAAATATGAGGAGCATGAAACAGCCTGAAAAATAGGATGAGCATGATACGATTTTGTAAAAGATGAATAGCATGAAAAGGTGTGAAAATTATGAAGAGCTTCAAAAGGTGTCAAAAATATGAGAAGTATGAAACGACTGAAAAATAGGAGGAGCATGAAGCGGTTTTGAAAAACATGAAAAGCCTGAAAAGGTTTGAAATATATGAAGAGCTTCAAACGTGTCAAAAATATGAGAAGCATGAAACGGTCTGAAAAATAGGAGTAGCATGAAGAGGTGTTGAAAAACATGAAGAGCATGAAAAGGTGTGAAATATATGAAGAGCGTGAAAAAGTGTCAAAAATATGAGGAGCATGAAATGGTATGAAAAATAGGAGGAGCATGAAGCGGTGTTTAAAAACATGAAGAGCCTGAAAAGGTGTTAAAAATATGAAGAGCTTCAAAAGGTGTGAAAAATATGAGGAGCATGAAACGGTCTGAAAAATAGGAGGAGCGTGAAGTGGTGGTCAAAAAGATGAAGAGCCTGAAAACATGTGAAAAATATGAAGAGCTTCAAAAGGTGTCAAAAATATGAGGAGCATGAAACGGTCTGAAAAATAGGAGGAGCATGAAATGTTTTTGAAGAAGATGAAGAGCTTGAAAAGGTGTGAAATATATGAAGAGCTTCAAAAAGTGTCAAAAATATGAGGAGCATGAAACAGTCTGAAAAATAGGAGGAGCATGAAGCATTCGTTCAAAAAACGTGTAGAGCCTGAAAAGGTGTGAAAAATTTGAGGGTTTCAAAAGTTGTCAAAAATACGAAAAGCTTGAAGCTCCTGAAAAATAGGAGGAGCATGAAGCGGTGTTTAAAAACATGAAGAGCATGAAAAGATCTGAAAAATATGAAGAGCTTCAAAAGGTGTGAAAAATATTGGGATCATAAAACGGTCTGAAATATAGGAGGAGAAAGAAGCGATGGTCAAAAACATGAAGAGCCTGAAAAGGTGTGAAAAATATGAAGAGCTTCAAAACGTGTGAAAAATATCCGGAGCATGAAACGGTCTGAAAAATAGGATGAGCATGAAATGGTTTTGAAAAGATGAAGAACATGAAAAGGTGTGAAAAATATGAAGAGCTTCAAAAGGTGTCAAAAATATGAGGAGCAAGAAAAAGTGTGAAAATTAGGATGAGAATGAATCGCTTTTGAAAAAGATGAAGAACATGAAAAGGTGTGAAAAATATGAAGAGCTTCAAAACGTTTCACAAATATGAGAAGCATGATAAGTTCTGAAAAATAGGAGGAGCATGAAGCAGTGTTGAAAAACAAGAAGAGCCTGAAAAGGTGTGAAAAATTTGAGGATTTCAAAATGTGTCAAAAATATGAAAAGCGTGAAACGGTCTGAAAAATTGGAGGAGCATGAAGCGGTCCTCAAAAACAGGAAGAGCCTGAAAAGGTGTGAAAAATATGAAGAGCTTCAAAAGGTGTCAAAAATATGAGGAGCAAGAAACGGTCTGTAAAATAGGATGAGCATGAAATGGTTTTGAAGAAGTTGAAGAGCATGAAAAGGTGTGAAAAATATGAAGAGCTTCAAAAGGTGTCAAAAATATGAGAAGCATGAAATGACTGAAAAATAGGAGGAGCATGAAGCGGTGTTCAAAACATGAAGAGCCTGAAAAGGTGTGAAAAATATGAAGAGCTTCAAAAGCTGTCAAAAATAAGAGGAACATGAAACAGTCTGAAAAATAGGATGAGCATGAAATGGTTTTGAAGAAGATGAAGAGCATGAAAAGGGGTGAAAAATATGAAGAGCATCAAAAAGTGTCAAAAATGTGAGAAGCATGAAATGACTGAAAAATAGGAGGAGCATGAAGCAGTGTTGAAAAACATGAAGAGCCTGAAACGGTGTGAAAAATATGAAGAGCTTCAAAAGTTGTCAAAAATATGAGGAGCATGAATCAATCTGAAAATTAGGATGAGATTGAAACGGTTTTGAAAAAGATGAAGAGCATGAAAAGCTGTGAAAAATATAAAGAGCTTCAAAAGGTGTCAAAAATATGAGAAGCAAGAAACAGTCTGAAAAATATGAGGAGCATCAAGCGGTGTTTAAAAACATGAAGAGGCTGAAAAGGTGTGAAAAATATGAAGAGCTTCAAAAGGTGTCAAAAATATGAGAAGCATGAAACGGTCTGAAAAATAGGAGGAGCATGAAGTGGTGTTTAAAAACATGAAGAGGCTGAAAAAGTGTGAAAAATATAAAGAGGTTAAAAATGTGTCAAAAATATGAAGAGCATGAAACGGTCTGAAAAATAGGAGGATCCTGAAGCAGTGTTGAAAAACATGAAGAGCCTGAAAAGGTGTGAAATATATGAAGAGCTTCGAAAGGTGTCAAAAATATGAGGAGCATGAAACGGTCTGAAAAATAGGAGGAGCATGAAGCGGTGTTGAAAAACATGAAGAGCCTGAAAAGGTGTGAAAAATATGAAGAGTTGCAAAAGGTGTCAGAAATATGAGGAGCATGAAACGGTCTGAAATATAGGAGAAGCATGAAGCGGTGGTCAAATAGATGAAGAGCCTGAAAAGGTGTGAAAAATATGACGGGCTTAAAAGGTGTGAAAAATATGAGGAGCATGAAAAGGTCTGAAAAATAGGAGGCACATGAAAAGGTGGTCAAAAACATGAAGAGCCTGAAAAGGTGTGAAAAATATGAAGAGTTTCAAAAGGTGTCAAAATATGAGGAGCATGAAACGGTCTGAAATATAGGAGGAGCATGAAGCGGTGTTCAAAAAGATGAAGACCTGAAAAGGTGTGAAAAATGTGAAGGGCTTAAAGGTGTCAAAAATATGAGGAGCATGAAAAGGTCTGAAACATAGGAGGAGAATGAAACGGTGGTCAAAAACATTAAGAGCTGGAAAAGCTGTGAAAAATATGAAGAGCTTCAAAAGGTGTCAAAAATATTAGGAGCAGGAAACGGTTTGAAAAATAGGAAGAGCATGAAGCGGTGGTCAAAAACAAGAAAGGAATGAAAATTTGTGAAAAATATGAAGAGCTTCAAAAGTTTTCAAAAATATGTGGAGCATGAAACGGTCTGAAAAATAGGAGTGCATGAAGCAGTGTTCAAATCATGAAGAGCCTGAAAAGGTGTGAAAAATATGAAGAGCTTCAAAACGTGTCAAAAATATGAGGAGCATGAAACCGTCTGAAAAATAGGAGGAGCATGAAGCGATGTTGAAAAACATGAAGAGCCTGAAAATGTGTGAAAAATATGAAAAGCTTCAAAAGATGTCAAAAATATGAGGAGCATGAAACAGTCTGAAAAATAGGATGAGAATGAAAATGTTTTGAAAAAGATGAAGAGCATGAAAAGGTGTGAAAAATAAGAAGAGCTTCAAAAGGTGTCAAAAATATGAGAAGCATGAAACGGTCTGAAAAATAGGAGTAGCATGAAGAGGTGTTGAAAAACATGAAGAGCCTGAAAAGGTGTGAAAAATTTGAGGATTTCAAAATGTGTCAAAAATATGAAAAGCGTGAAACGGTCTGAAAAATTGGAGGAGCATGAAGCGGTCCTCAAAAACAGGAAGAGCCTGAAAAGGTGAGAAAAATATGAAGAGCTTCAAAAGGTGTCAAAAATATGAGAAGCATGAAATGACTGAAAAATAGGAGGAGCATGAAGCGGTGTTCAAAACATGAAGAGCCTGAAAAGGTGTGAAAAATATGAAGAGCTTCAAAAGCTGTCAAAAATATGAGGAGCATGAAACAGTCTGAAAAATAGGAGGAGCATGAAGCATTCGTTCAAAAAACGTGTAGAGCCTGAAAAGGTGTGAAAAATTTGAGGACTTCAAAAGTTGTCAAAAATAGGAAAAGCTTGAAGCTCCTGAAAAATAGGAGGAGCATGAAGCGGTCCTCAGAAACATGAAGAGCGTGAAAAGGTGAGAAAAATATGAAGAGCTTCAAGGTCTCAAAAATATGAGGAGCATGAAACGGTCTGAAAAATAGGAGGAGCGTGAAGTGGTGGTCAAAAAGATGAAGAGCCTGAAAAGATGTGAAAAATATGAAGAGCTTCAAAAGGTGTGAAAAATATTGGGATCATAAAACGGTCTGAAAAATAGGAGGAGAATGAAGCGATGGTCAAAAACATGAAGAGCCTGAAAAGGTGTGAAAAATATGAAGAGCTTCAAAACGTGTGAAAAATATCAGGAGCATGAAACGGTCTGAAAAATAGGATGAGCATGAAATGATTTTGAAGAAGATGAAGAACATGAAAAGGTGTGAAAAATATGAAGAGCTTCTAAAGGTGTCAAAAATATGAGGAGCAAGAAAAAGTGTGAAAATTAGGATGAGAATGAATCGCTTTTGAAAAAGATGAAGAACATGAAAAGGTGTGAAAAATACGAAGAGCTTCAAAACGTTTCAAAAATATGAGAAGCATGATAAGTTCTGAAAAATAGGAGGAGCATGAAGCAGTGTTGAAAAACAAGAAGAGCCTGAAAAGGTGTGAAAAATTTGAGGATTTCAAAATGTGTCAAAAATATGAAAAGCGTGAAACGGTCTGAAAAATTGGAGGAGCATGAAGCGGTCCTCAAAAACAGGAAGAGCCTGAAAAGGTGTGAAAAATATGAAGAGCTTCAAAAGGTGTCAAAAATATGAGGAGCAAGAAACGGTCTGAAAAATAGGATGAGCATGAAATGGTTTTGAAGAAGATGAAGAGCATGAAAAGGTGTGAAAAATATGAAGAGCTTCAAAAGGTGTCAAAAATATGAGAAGCATGAAATGACTGAAAAATAGGAGGAGCATGAAGCGGTGTTCAAAACATGAAGAGCCTGAAAAGGTGTGAAAAATATGAAGAGCTTCAAAAGCTGTCAAAAATAAGAGGAACATGAAACAGTCTGAAAAATAGGATGAGCATGAAATGGTTTTGAAGAAGATGAAGAGCATGAAAAGGGGTGAAAAATATGAAGAGCATCAAAAAGTGTCAAAAATGTGAGAAGCATGAAATGACTGAAAAATAGGAGGAGCATGAAGCAGTGATGAAAAACATGAAGAGCCTGAAACAGTGTGAAAAATATGAAGAGCTTCAAAAGCTGTCAAAAATATGAGGAGCATGAATCAATCTGAAAATTAGGATGAGATTGAAACGGTTTTGAAAAAGATGAAGAGCATGAAAAGCTGTGAAAAATATAAAGAGCTTCAAAAGGTGTCAAAAATATGAGAAGCAAGAAACAGTCTGAAAAATAGGAGGAGCATCAAGCGGTGTTTAAAAACATGAAGAGTCTGAAAAGGTGTGAAAAATATGAAGAGCTTCAAAAGGTGTCAAAAATATGAGAAGCATGAAATGGTCTTAAAAATAGGAGGAGCATGAAGCGGTGTTTAAAAACATGAAGAGGCTGAAAAAGTGTGAAAAATATAAAGAGGTTAAAAATGTGTCAAAAATATGAAGAGCATGAAACGGTCTGAAAAATAGGAGGATCCTGAAGCAGTGTTGAAAAACATGAAGAGCCTGAAAAGGTGTGAAATATATGAAGAGCTTCGAAAAGTGTCAAAAATATGAGGAGCATGAAACGGTCTGAAAATTGGAAGTGCATGAAACGGTTTTGAAAAAGATGAAGAGCATGAAAAGGTGTGAAAAATATGAAGAGCTTCAAAAGGTTTCAAAAATATGAGAAGCATGAAACGATTGAAAAATAGGAGGAGCATGAAGCGGTGTTGAAAAACATGAAGAGCCTGAAAAGGTTTGAAATATATGAAGAGCTTCAAACGTGTCAAATATATGAGGAGCATGAAATGGTCTGAAAAATAAGAGGAGCATGAAGAGGTGTTGAAAAACATGAAAAGGTTGAAAAGGTGTGAAAAA
The DNA here is from genome assembly GCF_033118175.1 of Dama dama. Classification (NCBI taxonomy): domain Eukaryota; kingdom Metazoa; phylum Chordata; class Mammalia; order Artiodactyla; family Cervidae; genus Dama; species Dama dama. Next base: position 1,339,092 of record NW_026870921.1, on the reverse strand, counting down.
TATGAAGAGCTTCAAAAGTCTCAAAAATATGAGGAGCATGAAACGGTCTGAAAAATACGAGTAGCATGAAGCGGTCTTCAAAAACATGAAGTGCCTGAAAAGGTGTGAAAAATATGAAGAGCTTCAAAAGGTGTCAAAAATATGAGGAGCATTAGACGGTCTGAAAAATAGGAGCAGCATGAAGCGGTGGTCAAAAACATGAAGAGCCTGAAAATGTGTGAAAAATATGAAGAGCTTCAAAAATTCTCAAAAATATGAGGAGCATGATATGGTCTGAAAAATAGGAGGAGCATGAAGTGGTTTTGAAAAAATGTAGAGCCTGAAAAGGTGTGAAAAATATGAATAGCTTCAAGGGTGTCAAAAATATGAGGAGCATGAAATGGTCTGAAAAATAGGAGGAGCATGAAGCGGTTTTGAAAAACATGAAAAGCCTGAAAAGGTTTGAAATATATGAAGAGCTTCAAACGTGTCAAAAATATGAGGAGCATGAAACGGTCTGAAAAGTAGGAGGGGCATGAAGCAGTCGTCAAAAACATGAAGATCCTGAAATGTGTGAAAATATGAAGAGCTTCAAAAGGTGTCAATAAAATGAGGAGCATGAAATGGTCTGAAAAATACGAGGAGCATGAAGCGGTGGTCAAAAATATGAAGAGCCTGATAAAGTGTTTAAAATATGAAGAGCTTCAAAAGGTGTGAAAAATATGAGGTGCATGAAATGGTCTGAAAAATAGGAGGAGCATGAAGCGGTGTTGAAAAACACGAACAGCCTGAAAAGATGTGAAAAATATGAAGAGCTTCAAAAGGTGTCAAAAATATGAGGCGCATGAAACAGTGTGAAAAATAGGAGTAGCATGAGGCTGTGTTCAAAAACATGAAGAGCCTGAAAAGATGGGAAAAATATGAAGAGCTTCAAAAGGTGTCAAAAATATGAGGAGCATGAAACGGTCTGAAAAATAGGAGGGACATGAAGCAGTCGTCAAAAACATGAAGATCCTGAAAAGGTGTGAAAATATGAAGAGCTTCAAAAGGTGTCAATGATATGAGTAGCATGAAACGGTCTGAAAAATAGGAGGAGCATGAACCGGTTTTGAAAAACATGAAAAGCATGAAAAGGTGTGAAAAATATGAAGAGCTTATAAAGGTGTCAAAAATATGAGGAGCATGAAACAGTGTGAAAAATAGGAGTAGCATGAGGCAGTGTTCAAAAACATGAAGAGCCTGAAAAGGTGTGAAAAATATGAAGAGCTTCAAAAGGTGTCAAAAATATGAGGAGCATGAAACGGTCTGAAAAATAGGAGGGACATGAAGCAGTCGTCAAAAACATGAAGATCCTGAAAAGGTGTGAAAATATGAAGAGCTTCAAAAGGTGTCAAAAATATGAGGAGCATGAAACGGTCTGAAAAATAGGAGGGACATGAAGCAGTCGTCAAAAACATGAAGAGCCTGAAAAGGTGTGAAAAATATGAAGAGCTTCAAAAGGTATCAAAAATATGAGGAGCATGAAACGGTCTGAAAAATAGGAGCAGCATGAAGCCGTGGTCAAAAACATGAAGAGCCTGAAAAGGTGTGAAAAATATGAAGAACTTCAAAAGGTGTGAAAAATATGAGGAGCATGAAACGGTCTGAAAAATAGGAAGAGCATGTTACGATTTTGAAAAAGATCAATAGCATGAAAAGGTGTGAAAATTATGAAGAGCTTCAAAAGGTGTCAAAAATATGAGAAGTATGTAACGACTGAAAAATAGGAGGAGCATGAAGCGGTGTTGAAAACCATGAAAAGCCTGAAAAGGTTTGCAATATATGAAGAGCTTCAAAAGGTGTCAAATATATGAGGAGCATGAAACAGTGTGAAAAATAGGAGTAGCATGAGGCTGTGTTCAAAAACATGAAGAGCCTGAAAAGATGGGAAAAATATGAAGAGCTTCAAAAGGTGTCAAAAATATGAGGAGCATGAAACGGTGTTGAAAAACATGAAGAGCTTGAAAAGGTGTGAAAAATATGAAGAGCTTCAAAAGGTGTCAAAAATATGAGGAGCATGAAACGGTCTGAAAAGTAGGAGGGACATGAAGCAGTCGTCAAAAACATGAAGATCCTGAAAATGTGTGAAAATACGAAGAGCTTCAAAATGTGTCAATAAAATGAGGAGCATGAAACGGTCTGAAAAATACGAGGAGCATGAAGCGGTGGTCAAAAATATGAAGAGCCTGATAAGGTGTGAAAAATATGAAGAGCTTCAAAAGGTGTCAAAAATATGAGGAGCATGAAACGGTCTGAAAAAGAGGAGGGACATGAAGCAGTCGTCAAAAACATGAAGATCCTGATAAGGTGTGAAAAATATGAAGAGCTTCAAAAGGTGTCAAAAATGTGAGTAGCATGAAACGGTCTGAAAAATAGGAGGAGCATGAAGCGGTGTTGAAAAACATGAAAAGCCTGAAAAGGTGTGAAAAATATGAAGAGCTTCAAAAGGTGTCAAAAATATGAGGAGCATGAAACAGCCTGAAAATTGGAAGAGCATGAAACGGTTTTGAAAATGATGAAGAGCATGAAAAGGTGTGAAAAATATGAAGAGCTTCAAAAGGTTTCAAAAATATGAGAAGCATGAAATGATTGAAAAATAGGAGGAGCATGAAGCGGTGTTGAAAAACATGAAGAGCCTGAAAAGGTTTGAAGTATATGAAGAGCTTCAAACGTGTCAAAAATATGAGGAGCATGAAACGGTCTGAAAAATACGAGGAGCATGAAGAGGTGTTGAAAAACATGAAAAGCCTGAAAAGGTGTGAAAAATATGACGAGCTTCAAAAGGTGTCAAAAAGATGAGGAGCATGAAACGGTCTGAAAAATAGGAAGAGCATGAAGCGGTCTTCAAAAACATGAAGAGCCTGAAAAGGTGTGAAAAATATGAAGAGCTTCAAAAGGTATCAAAAATATGAGGAACATGAAATGGTCTGAAAAATAGGAGGAGCATGAAGCGGTTTTGAAAAACATGTAGAGCCTGAAAAGGTGTGAAAAATATAAAGAGCTTCAAGGGAGTCAAAAATATGAGGAGCATGAAACGGTCTGAAAAATAGGAAGAGCATGAAGCGGTGTTGAAAAACTTGAAGAGCCTGGAAAGGTGTGAAAAATATGAAGAGCTTCAAAAGGTGTCAAAAATATGAGGAGCATGAAACAGCCTGAAAATTGGAAGAGCATGAAACGGTTTTGAAAAAGATGAAGAGCATGAAAATTTGTGAAAAATATGAAGAGCTTCAAAAGGTTTCAAAAATATGAGAAGCATGAAACAACTGAAAAAGAGGAGGTGCATGAAGCGGTGTTGAAAAACAGGAAGAGCCTGAAAAGGTTTGAAATATATGAAGAGCTTCAAACGTGTCAAATATATGCGGAGCATGAAATGGTCTGAAAAATACCAGGAGCATGAAGCAGTGTTGAAAAACATGAAAAGCTTGAAAAGGTGTGAAAAATATGAAGAGCTTCAAAAGTCTCAAAAATATGAGGAGCATGAAACGGTCTGAAAAATACGAGGAGCATGAAGCGGTCTTCAAAAACATGAAGTGCCTGAAAAGGTGTGAAAAATATGAAGAGCTTCAAAAGGTGTCAAAAATATGAGGAGCATGAGACGGTCTGAAAAATACGAGCAGCATGAAGCGCTGGTCAAAAACATGAAGAGCCTGAAAAGGTGTGAAAAATATGAAGAGCTTCAAAAATGTGAAAAATATGAAGAGCTTCAAAAGGTGTGAAAAATACGAAGAGCTTCAAAAGGTGTCAAAAATGAGATGAGCATGAAACTGTCTGAAAAATAGGAGGAGCATAAAGCGGTGTTGAAAATCATGAAGAGCCTGAAAAGGTGTGAAAATTATGAAGAGCTTCAAAAGATGTGAAATACACGAAGAGCTTCAAAAGATGTCAAAATGAGATGAGCATGAAACGGTCTGAAAAATAGGAGGAGCAAGAAGCGGTGTTGAAAAACATGAAGAGCCTGAAAACGTGTGAAAAATATGAAGAGCTTCAGAAATGTGAAAAATATGAAGAGCTTCAAAAGGTGTGAAAAATACGAAGAGCTTCAAAAGGTGTCAAAAATAAGAGGTGCATGGAACGGACTGAAAAATAGGAGTAGCATGAAGTGGTGTTGAAAAACATGAGGAGCCTGAAAATGTGTGAAAAATATGAAGAGCTTCAAAAGGTGTGAAAAATATGAAGAGCTTCCAAATGTGTGAAATACATGAGAAGCAGGAAACGGTCTGAAAAATTGGAGGAGCATGAAGCGGTGTTCCAAAACATGAAGAGCCTGAAAAGGTGTGAAAAATATGTGGAGTTTCAAAAGGTGTCAAAAATATGAGGAGCATGAAACGGTCTGAAAAATAGGAGGAGCATGAAGCGAAGTTGAAAAACATGAAGAGCCTGAAAATAAGTGAAAAATATGAAGAGCTTCAAAAGATGTGAAAAATATGAAGAACTTCAAAAGGTGTGAAAAATATGAAGAGCTTCAAAAGGTGTCAAAAATGAGATGAGCATGAAACTGTCTGAAAAATAGGAGGAGTATAAAGCGGTGTTGAAAATCATGAAGAGCCTGAAAACGTGTGAAAAATATGAAGAACTTCAAAAGGTGTGAAAAATGTGAAGAGCTTCAAAAGGTGTCAAAAATGAGATGAGCATGAAACTGTCTGAAAAATAGGAGGAGTATAAAGCGGTGTTGAAAATCATGAAGAGCCTGAAAACGTGTGAAAAATATGAAGAACTTCAAAAGGTGTGAAAAATATGAAGAGCTTCAAAAGATGTGAAAAACATGAAGAGCTTCAAAAGATGTCAAAATGAGATGAGCATGAAACGGTCTGAAAAATAGGAGGAGCAAGAAGCGGTGTTGAGAAACATGAAGAGCCTGAAAAGATGTGAAAAATATGAAGAGCTTCGAACGCTGTCAAAAATTTGAGGAGAATGAAACGGTCTGAAATATAGGAGGAGCATGAAGTGGTATTGAAAAACATGAAGAGCCTGAAAAGTGTAAAAAATACAAAGATCTTCAAAAAGTGTCAAAAATATGAGGTGCATGAAACGGTCTGAAAAATAGGAGGAGCATGAAGCGGTGTTGAAAAACATGAAGAGCCTGAAAACGTGTGAAAAATATGAAGAACTTCAAAAGGTGTGAAAAATGTGAAGAGCTTCAAAAGGTGTCAAAAATGAGATGAGCATGAAACGGTCTGAAAAATAGGAGGAGCATGAAGTGGTGTTGAAAAACATGAAGGGCCTGAAAAGGTGTTAAAAATATGAAGAGCTTCAAAAGGTGTCAAAATATGAGGAGAATGAAACGGTCTGAAAAATAGGAGGAGCATGAAGCGGTGTTGAAAAACATGAAGGGCCTGAAAAGGTGTTAAAAAAATGAAGAGCTTCAAAAGGTGTCAAATATATGAGGAGCATGAAACGGTCTGAAAAATAGGAGGAGCATGAAGCGGAGCTGAAAAACATGAAGAGCCTGAAAAGGTGTGAAATATATGAAGAGCTTCAAAAGGTGTGAACAATATGAATAACTTCAGAAGGTGTTAAAAATATGAGGAGCATGAAACGGTCTGAAAAATAGGAGGAGCATCAAAATGTGTTGAAAAACATGAAGATCATGAAAGGTTTGAAAAATATGAAGAGCTTCAAAAGGAGTCAAAAATAGAAGTAGCATGAAACGGTGTTCAAAAACTTGAAGAGCCTGAAAATGTGTGAAAAATATGAAGAGATTAAAAGGTGTCAAAAATATGAGGAGCATGAAACGGTCTGAAAATAGGAGGAGCATGAAGCGGTGTTGAAAAACATGAAGAGCCTGAAAAGGTGTGAAAATTATGAAGAGCTTCAAATTGTGTCAAAAATATGAGGAGCATGAAACGTTCTGAAAGATAGGAGGAGCATGAAACTGTGTTGAAAAACATGAAGAGCCTGAAAAGGTGTGAAATATATAAAGAGTTTCAAAAGGTGTTAAAAATATGAGGAGCATGAAACAGTCTGAAAAATAGGAGGCGCATGAAACGGTCTGAAAAAAAGGAGGAGCATGAAACGGTGTGGAAAAACATGAAGACCTTGAAAACGTGTGAAAAATAGGAAGAGCTTCAAAAGCTGTGAGAAATATGAATAGCTTCAAAAGGTGTAAAAAATGAGATGAGCATGAAACGGTCTGAAAAATCGGAGCAGCATGAAGTTGTGTTGAAAACATGAAGAGCCTGAAAAGGTGTGAAATATATGAAGAGCTTCAAAAGGTTTCAAATATATGAGGAGCATGAATCGGTCTGAAAAATAGCAGGAGCATGAAGCAGGGTAGAAAAACATGAACAGCCTGAAAAGGTGTGAAAAATATGAAGAGCTTCAAAAGGTGTCAAAATATGAGGAGCATGAAACGGTCGGAAAAATAGGAGGAGCATGAAATGGTCTGAAAAATAGGAGGAGCATGAAACGGTGTTGAAACACATGAAGAGCCTGAAAAGGTGGGAAAAATATGAAGAGCTTCAAAAGATTTCAAATATATGAGGAGCATGAAACGGTCTGAAAAATAGAAGGAGCATCATGCGGTGTTGAGAAACATGAAGAGCCTGAAAAGGTGTGAAAAATATGAAGAGCCTCAAAACGTGTCAAAAATATGAGGAGCATGAAACGGTCTGAAAAATAGTTGGAGCATGAAACGGTCTGAAAAATAGGAGGAGCATGAAGCGGTGTTGAAAAACATGAAGAGCCTGAAAAGGTGTGAAAATTATGAAGAGCTTCAAATTGTGTCAAAAATATGAGGAGCATGAAACGTTCTGAAAGATAGGAGGAGCATGAAACTGTGTTGAAAAACATGAAGAGCCTGCAAAGGTGTGAAATATATAAAGAGTTTCAAAAGGTGTTAAAAATATGAGGAGCATGAAACGGTCTGAAAAATAGGAGGCGCATGAAACGGTCTGAAAAAAAGGAGGAGCATGAAACGGTGTGGAAAAACATGAAGAGCTTGAAAACGTGTGAAAAATAGGAAGAGCTTCAAAAGCTGTGAGAAATATGAATAGCTTCAAAAGGTGTAAAAAATGAGATGAGCATGAAACGGTCTGAAAAATCGGAGCAGCATGAAGTTGTGTTGAAAACATGAAGAGCCTGAAAAGGTGTGAAATATATGAAGAGCTTCAAAAGGTGTCAAAAATATGAGGAGTATGAAACGGTCTGAAAAAGAGGAGGAGCATGAAACGGTCTGAAAATTAAGAGGAGTATGAAACAGTGTGGAAAAATATGGAGAGCCTGAAAAGGAGTTAAATATAGGAAGAGCTTCAAAAGTGACAAAAATATGAGGAGCATGAAATGGTCTGAAAAACAGGAGGTGCATGAAGCAGTGTTCAAAATCATGAAGAGCCTGAAAAGGTGTGAAAAATAAAAGAGCTTCAAAAGGTGTGAAAAATATGAGGAGCATGAACGGTCTGAAATATAGCAGCAGGAAGGGGTGTTGAAATACATGAAGAGCTTGAAAAGGTGTGAAAAATATGAAGAGCTTCAAAGGGTGTCAAAAATATGAGGAGCATGAAACGGTCTGAAAAATAGGAGGAGCATGAAGCAGTGTTCAAAAACATGGAGAACCTGAAAAGGTGTGAAAAATATGAAGAGCCTCAAAACCTGTCAGATATATGAGGGGCATGAAACGGTCTGAAAAAGAGGAGGAGCATGAAGCAGTGTTGAAAAACATGAAGAGCCTGAAAAGGTGTGAAAAATATGAAGAGCTTCAAAACGTGTCAAAAATATGAGGAGCGTGAAACGGTCTGAAAATAGGAGGAGCATGAAGCGGTTTTGAAAAAGATGAAGAGCCTGAAAAGGTGTGAAAAATATGAAGAGCCTCAAAAGGTGTCAAAAGTATGAGGAACATGAAACGCTCTGAAATATAGAAGGAGCATCAAGCGGTGTTGAAAAACATGAAGAGCCTGAAAAGGTGTGAAAAATATGAAGAGCTTCAAAAGGTGTCAAAAATATGAGGAGCATGAAACGGTCTGAACATTAGGAGGAGCATGAAACGGTCTGAAAAACAGGAGGAGCATGAAACGGTGTTCAAAAACATGAAGAGCCTGAAAAAGTGTGAAAAATATGAAGACTCTCAAAAAATATCAAAACTATGAGGAATATGAAACGGTCTGAAAAATAGGAGGAGCATCAAGCGGAGTTGAAAAACATGAAGAGCCTGAAAATGTGTGAAAAATATGAAGAGCTTCAAAAATGTGAAAAATATGAAGATCTTCAAAAGGTGTGAAAAATATGAAGAGCTTCAAAAAGTGTCAAAAATGAGATTACCATGAAACGTTCTGAAAAATAGAAGGAGCATGAAGCAGTGTTGAAAATCATGAAGAGCCTGAAAAGGTGTGAAAAATATGAAGAGCTTCAAAATGTGTGAAAAACATGAAGAGCTTCAAAAGGTGTCAAAATGAGATGAGCATGAAACGGTCTGAAAAATAGGAGGAGCATGAAGTGGTGTTGAAAAAAATTAAGAGCCTGAAAAGGTGTGAAATATATGAAGAGCTTCAAAAGTTGTCAAAAATATGAGGAGAATGAAACAGTCTGAAAAATAGGAGGAGTATGAAGCCGTGTTGAAAAACATGAAGAGCCTGAAAAGGTGTGAAAAATATGAAGAGCTTCTAAAGGTGTCAAAAATATGAGGAGAATGAAACGGTCTGAAATATAGGAAAATCATGAAGCAGTGTTGAAAAACATGAAGAGCCTGAAAAGGTGTGGAAAATATGAAGAGCTTCAAAAGGTGTCAAAAATATGAGGAGCATGAAACGGTTCGAAAAATAGGAGGAGCATGAAACGGTGTTCAAAACATGAAGAGCATGAAAACGTGTGAAAAATATGAAGAGCTTCAAAAGGTGTGAAATACATGAGGAGCATGATACGGTCTGAAAAGTAGGAGGAGCATGAAGTGGTTGTGAAAAACATCAAGAGCCTGAAAAGGTGTGCAAAATATGAAGAGCTTCAAAAGGTGTGAAATTCATGAGGAGATGAAACGGTCTGAAAAATAGGAGGGGCATGAAGCGGTGTTCAAAAACATGCAGAGACTGAAAAGGTGTGAAAAATATGAAGAGCTTCAAAAGGTGTGAAAAATATGAGGAGCATGAAACGGTCTGAAATATAGGAGGAGCATGAAGCAGTGTTGAAAAACATGAAGAGGCTGAAAGGTTTGAAAAATATGAAGAGCGTCAAAAGGTGTGAAATACATGAGAAGCATGAAACGGTCTGAAAAATATAGGAGCATGAAGCGGTGTTAAAAAACATAAAGAGCCTGAAAACGTGTGAAAAATATGAAGAGCTTCAAAAATGTGAAAAATATGAAGAGCTTCAAAAGGTGTGAAAAATACGAAGAGCTTCAAAAGGTGTCAAAAATATGAGGTGCATGAAACGGACTGAAAAATAGGAGTAGCATGAAGTGGTGTTGAAAAACATGAGGAGCCTGAAAATGTGTGAAAAATATGAAGAGCTTCAAAAGGTGTGAAAAATATGAAGAGCTTCAAAAGGTGTGAAATACATGAAAAGCAGGAAACGGTCTGAAAAATTGGAGGAGCATGAAGCGGTGTTCCAAAACATGAAGAGCCTGAAAAGGTGTGAAAAATACGTGGAGTTTCAAAAGGTGTCAAATATATGAGGAGCATGAAACGGTCTGAAAAATAGGAGGAGCATGAAGCGGAGTTGAAAAACATGAAGAGCGTGAAAATAAGTGAAAAATATGAAGAGCTTCAAAAGATGTGAAAAATATGAAGAACTTCAAAAGGTGTGAAAAATACGAAGAGCTTCAAAAGGTGTCAAAAATGAGATGAGCATGAAACTGTCTGAAAAATAGGAGGAGCATAAAGCGGTGTTGAAAATCATGAAGAGCCTGAAAAGGTTTGAAAAATATGAAGAGCTTCAAAAGATGTGAAAAACATGAAGAGCTTCAAAAGATGTCAAAACGAGATGAGCATGAAACAGTCTGAAAAATAGGAGGAGCAAGAAGCGGTGTTGAAAAACATGAAGAGCCTGAAAAGATGTGAAAAATATGAAGAGCTTCTAACGGTGTCAAAAATATGAGGAGAATGAAACGGTCTGAAATATAGGAGGAGCATAAAGTGGTATTGAAAAACATGAAGAGCCTGAAAAGTGTAAAAAATACAAAGATCTTCAAAAAGTGTCAAAAATATGAGGTGCATGAAACGGTCTGAAAAATAGGAGGAGCATGAAGCGGTGTTGAAAAACATGAAGAGCCTGAAAACGTGTGAAAAATATGAAGAACTTCAAAAGGTGTCAAAAATATGAAGAGCTTCAAAAGGTGTCAAATATATGAGGAGCATGAAACGGTCTGAAAAATAGGAGGAGCATGAAGCGGAGCTGAAAAACATGAAGAGCCTGAAAAGGTGTGAAAAATATGAAGAGATTCAAAAGGTGTCAAAAACATGAGGAGCATGAAACAGTCTGAAAAATAGGATGAAAATGAAACTGTTTCGGAAAAGATGAAGAGCATGAAAAGGTATGAAAAATATAAAGAGCTTCAAAAGGTGTAAAAATATAAGGAGCATGAAACGGTCTGAAAAATAGGAGGAGCATGAACCGGTGTTGAGGAACATGAAGAGCCTGAAAAGGTGTGAAATATATGAACAGCTTCAAAAGGTGTGAAAAATATGAATAACTTCAGAAGATGTCAAAAATATGAGGAGCATGAAACGGTGTTGAAAAACATGAAGAGCTTGAAAAGGTGTGAAAAATATGAAGAGCTTCAAAAGGTGTCAAAAATATGAGGAGCATGAAACGGTCTGAAAAGTAGGAGGGACATGAAGCAGTCGTCAAAAACATGAAGATCCTGAAAATGTGTGAAAATACGAAGAGCTTCAAAATGTGTCAATAAAATGAGGAGCATGAAACGGTCTGAAAAATACGAGGAGCATGAAGCGGTGGTCAAAAATATGAAGAGCCTGATAAGGTGTGAAAAATATGAAGAGCTTCAAAAGGTGTCAAAAATATGAGGAGCATGAAACGGTCTGAAAAAGAGGAGGGACATGAAGCAGTCGTCAAAAACATGAAGATCCTGATAAGGTGTGAAAAATATGAAGAGCTTCAAAAGGTGTCAAAAATGTGAGTAGCATGAAACGGTCTGAAAAATAGGAGGAGCATGAAGCGGTGTTGAAAAACATGAAAAGCCTGAAAAGGTGTGAAAAATATGAAGAGCTTCAAAAGGTGTCAAAAATATGAGGAGCATGAAACAGCCTGAAAATTGGAAGAGCATGAAACGGTTTTGAAAATGATGAAGAGCATGAAAAGGTGTGAAAAATATGAAGAGCTTCAAAAGGTTTCAAAAATATGAGAAGCATGAAATGATTGAAAAATAGGAGGAGCATGAAGCGGTGTTGAAAAACATGAAGAGCCTGAAAAGGTTTGAAGTATATGAAGAGCTTCAAACGTGTCAAAAATATGAGGAGCATGAAACGGTCTGAAAAATACGAGGAGCATGAAGAGGTGTTGAAAAACATGAAAAGCCTGAAAAGGTGTGAAAAATATGACGAGCTTCAAAAGGTGTCAAAAAGATGAGGAGCATGAAACGGTCTGAAAAATAGGAAGAGCATGAAGCGGTCTTCAAAAACATGAAGAGCCTGAAAAGGTGTGAAAAATATGAAGAGCTTCAAAAGGTATCAAAAATATGAGGAACATGAAATGGTCTGAAAAATAGGAGGAGCATGAAGCGGTTTTGAAAAACATGTAGAGCCTGAAAAGGTGTGAAAAATATAAAGAGCTTCAAGGGAGTCAAAAATATGAGGAGCATGAAACGGTCTGAAAAATAGGAAGAGCATGAAGCGGTGTTGAAAAACTTGAAGAGCCTGGAAAGGTGTGAAAAATATGAAGAGCTTCAAAAGGTGTCAAAAATATGAGGAGCATGAAACAGCCTGAAAATTGGAAGAGCATGAAACGGTTTTGAAAAAGATGAAGAGCATGAAAATTTGTGAAAAATATGAAGAGCTTCAAAAGGTTTCAAAAATATGAGAAGCATGAAACAACTGAAAAAGAGGAGGTGCATGAAGCGGTGTTGAAAAACAGGAAGAGCCTGAAAAGGTTTGAAATATATGAAGAGCTTCAAACGTGTCAAATATATGCGGAGCATGAAATGGTCTGAAAAATACCAGGAGCATGAAGCAGTGTTGAAAAACATGAAAAGCTTGAAAAGGTGTGAAAAATATGAAGAGCTTCAAAAGTCTCAAAAATATGAGGAGCATGAAACGGTCTGAAAAATACGAGGAGCATGAAGCGGTCTTCAAAAACATGAAGTGCCTGAAAAGGTGTGAAAAATATGAAGAGCTTCAAAAGGTGTCAAAAATATGAGGAGCATGAGACGGTCTGAAAAATACGAGCAGCATGAAGCGCTGGTCAAAAACATGAAGAGCCTGAAAAGGTGTGAAAAATATGAAGAGCTTCAAAAATGTGAAAAATATGAAGAGCTTCAAAAGGTGTGAAAAATACGAAGAGCTTCAAAAGGTGTCAAAAATGAGATGAGCATGAAACTGTCTGAAAAATAGGAGGAGCATAAAGCGGTGTTGAAAATCATGAAGAGCCTGAAAAGGTGTGAAAATTATGAAGAGCTTCAAAAGATGTGAAATACACGAAGAGCTTCAAAAGATGTCAAAATGAGATGAGCATGAAACGGTCTGAAAAATAGGAGGAGCAAGAAGCGGTGTTGAAAAACATGAAGAGCCTGAAAACGTGTGAAAAATATGAAGAGCTTCAGAAATGTGAAAAATATGAAGAGCTTCAAAAGGTGTGAAAAATACGAAGAGCTTCAAAAGGTGTCAAAAATAAGAGGTGCATGGAACGGACTGAAAAATAGGAGTAGCATGAAGTGGTGTTGAAAAACATGAGGAGCCTGAAAATGTGTGAAAAATATGAAGAGCTTCAAAAGGTGTGAAAAATATGAAGAGCTTCCAAATGTGTGAAATACATGAGAAGCAGGAAACGGTCTGAAAAATTGGAGGAGCATGAAGCGGTGTTCCAAAACATGAAGAGCCTGAAAAGGTGTGAAAAATATGTGGAGTTTCAAAAGGTGTCAAAAATATGAGGAGCATGAAACGGTCTGAAAAATAGGAGGAGCATGAAGCGAAGTTGAAAAACATGAAGAGCCTGAAAATAAGTGAAAAATATGAAGAGCTTCAAAAGATGTGAAAAATATGAAGAACTTCAAAAGGTGTGAAAAATATGAAGAGCTTCAAAAGGTGTCAAAAATGAGATGAGCATGAAACTGTCTGAAAAATAGGAGGAGTATAAAGCGGTGTTGAAAATCATGAAGAGCCTGAAAACGTGTGAAAAATATGAAGAACTTCAAAAGGTGTGAAAAATGTGAAGAGCTTCAAAAGGTGTCAAAAATGAGATGAGCATGAAACTGTCTGAAAAATAGGAGGAGTATAAAGCGGTGTTGAAAATCATGAAGAGCCTGAAAACGTGTGAAAAATATGAAGAACTTCAAAAGGTGTGAAAAATATGAAGAGCTTCAAAAGATGTGAAAAACATGAAGAGCTTCAAAAGATGTCAAAATGAGATGAGCATGAAACGGTCTGAAAAATAGGAGGAGCAAGAAGCGGTGTTGAGAAACATGAAGAGCCTGAAAAGATGTGAAAAATATGAAGAGCTTCGAACGCTGTCAAAAATTTGAGGAGAATGAAACGGTCTGAAATATAGGAGGAGCATGAAGTGGTATTGAAAAACATGAAGAGCCTGAAAAGTGTAAAAAATACAAAGATCTTCAAAAAGTGTCAAAAATATGAGGTGCATGAAACGGTCTGAAAAATAGGAGGAGCATGAAGCGGTGTTGAAAAACATGAAGAGCCTGAAAACGTGTGAAAAATATGAAGAACTTCAAAAGGTGTGAAAAATGTGAAGAGCTTCAAAAGGTGTCAAAAATGAGATGAGCATGAAACGGTCTGAAAAATAGGAGGAGCATGAAGTGGTGTTGAAAAACATGAAGGGCCTGAAAAGGTGTTAAAAATATGAAGAGCTTCAAAAGGTGTCAAAATATGAGGAGAATGAAACGGTCTGAAAAATAGGAGGAGCATGAAGCGGTGTTGAAAAACATGAAGGGCCTGAAAAGGTGTTAAAAAAATGAAGAGCTTCAAAAGGTGTCAAATATATGAGGAGCATGAAACGGTCTGAAAAATAGGAGGAGCATGAAGCGGAGCTGAAAAACATGAAGAGCCTGAAAAGGTGTGAAATATATGAAGAGCTTCAAAAGGTGTGAACAATATGAATAACTTCAGAAGGTGTTAAAAATATGAGGAGCATGAAACGGTCTGAAAAATAGGAGGAGCATCAAAATGTGTTGAAAAACATGAAGATCATGAAAGGTTTGAAAAATATGAAGAGCTTCAAAAGGAGTCAAAAATAGAAGTAGCATGAAACGGTGTTCAAAAACTTGAAGAGCCTGAAAATGTGTGAAAAATATGAAGAGATTAAAAGGTGTCAAAAATATGAGGAGCATGAAACGGTCTGAAAATAGGAGGAGCATGAAGCGGTGTTGAAAAACATGAAGAGCCTGAAAAGGTGTGAAAATTATGAAGAGCTTCAAATTGTGTCAAAAATATGAGGAGCATGAAACGTTCTGAAAGATAGGAGGAGCATGAAACTGTGTTGAAAAACATGAAGAGCCTGAAAAGGTGTGAAATATATAAAGAGTTTCAAAAGGTGTTAAAAATATGAGGAGCATGAAACAGTCTGAAAAATAGGAGGCGCATGAAACGGTCTGAAAAAAAGGAGGAGCATGAAACGGTGTGGAAAAACATGAAGACCTTGAAAACGTGTGAAAAATAGGAAGAGCTTCAAAAGCTGTGAGAAATATGAATAGCTTCAAAAGGTGTAAAAAATGAGATGAGCATGAAACGGTCTGAAAAATCGGAGCAGCATGAAGTTGTGTTGAAAACATGAAGAGCCTGAAAAGGTGTGAAATATATGAAGAGCTTCAAAAGGTTTCAAATATATGAGGAGCATGAATCGGTCTGAAAAATAGCAGGAGCATGAAGCAGGGTAGAAAAACATGAACAGCCTGAAAAGGTGTGAAAAATATGAAGAGCTTCAAAAGGTGTCAAAATATGAGGAGCATGAAACGGTCGGAAAAATAGGAGGAGCATGAAATGGTCTGAAAAATAGGAGGAGCATGAAACGGTGTTGAAACACATGAAGAGCCTGAAAAGGGGGGAAAAATATGAAGAGCTTCAAAAGATTTCAAATATATGAGGAGCATGAAACGGTCTGAAAAATAGAAGGAGCATCATGCGGTGTTGAGAAACATGAAGAGCCTGAAAAGGTGTGAAAAATATGAAGAGCCTCAAAACGTGTCAAAAATATGAGGAGCATGAAACGTTCTGAAAGATAGGAGGAGCATGAAACTGTGTTGAAAAACATGAAGAGCCTGCAAAGGTGTGAAATATATAAAGAGTTTCAAAAGGTGTTAAAAATATGAGGAGCATGAAACGGTCTGAAAAATAGGAGGCGCATGAAACGGTCTGAAAAAAAGGAGGAGCATGAAACGGTGTGGAAAAACATGAAGAGCTTGAAAACGTGTGAAAAATAGGAAGAGCTTCAAAAGCTGTGAGAAATATGAATAGCTTCAAACGGTGTAAAAAATGAGATGAGCATGAAACGGTCTGAAAAATCGGAGCAGCATGAAGTTGTGTTGAAAACATGAAGAGCCTGAAAAGGTGTGAAATATATGAAGAGCTTCAAAAGGTGTCAAAAATATGAGGAGTATGAAACGGTCTGAAAAAGAGGAGGAGCATGAAACGGTCTGAAAATTAAGAGGAGTATGAAACAGTGTGGAAAAATATGGAGAGCCTGAAAAGGAGTTAAATATAGGAAGAGCTTCAAAAGTGACAAAAATATGAGGAGCATGAAATGGTCTGAAAAACAGGAGGTGCATGAAGCAGTGTTCAAAATCATGAAGAGCCTGAAAAGGTGTGAAAAATAAAAGAGCTTCAAAAGGTGTGAAAAATATGAGGAGCATGAACGGTCTGAAATATAGCAGCAGTAAGGGGTGTTGAAATACATGAAGAGCTTGAAAAGGTGTGAAAAATATGAAGAGCTTCAAAGGGTGTCAAAAATATGAGGAGCATGAAACGGTCTGAAAAATAGGAGGAGCATGAAGCAGTGTTCAAAAACATGGAGAACCTGAAAAGGTGTGAAAAATATGAAGAGCCTCAAAACCTGTCAGATATATGAGGGGCATGAAACGGTCTGAAAAAGAGGAGGAGCATGAAGCAGTGTTGAAAAACATGAAGAGCCTGAAAAGGTGTGAAAAATATGAAGAGCTTCAAAACGTGTCAAAAATATGAGGAGCGTGAAACGGTCTGAAAATAGGAGGAGCATGAAGCGGTTTTGAAAAAGATGAAGAGCCTGAAAAGGTGTGAAAAATATGAAGAGCCTCAAAAGGTGTCAAAAGTATGAGGAACATGAAACGCTCTGAAATATAGAAGGAGCATCAAGCGGTGTTGAAAAACATGAAGAGCCTGAAAAGGTGTGAAAAATATGAAGAGCTTCAAAAGGTGTCAAAAATATGAGGAGCATGAAACGGTCTGAACATTAGGAGGAGCATGAAACGGTCTGAAAAACAGGAGGAGCATGAAACGGTGTTCAAAAACATGAAGAGCCTGAAAAAGTGTGAAAAATATGAAGACTCTCAAAAAATATCAAAACTATGAGGAATATGAAACGGTCTGAAAAATAGGAGGAGCATCAAGCGGAGTTGAAAAACATGAAGAGCCTGAAAATGTGTGAAAAATATGAAGAGCTTCAAAAATGTGAAAAATATGAAGATCTTCAAAAGGTGTGAAAAATATGAAGAGCTTCAAAAAGTGTCAAAAATGAGATTACCATGAAACGTTCTGAAAAATAGAAGGAGCATGAAGCAGTGTTGAAAATCATGAAGAGCCTGAAAAGGTGTGAAAAATATGAAGAGCTTCAAAATGTGTGAAAAACATGAAGAGCTTCAAAAGGTGTCAAAATGAGATGAGCATGAAACGGTCTGAAAAATAGGAGGAGCATGAAGTGGTGTTGAAAAAAATTAAGAGCCTGAAAAGGTGTGAAATATATGAAGAGCTTCAAAAGTTGTCAAAAATATGAGGAGAATGAAACAGTCTGAAAAATAGGAGGAGTATGAAGCCGTGTTGAAAAACATGAAGAGCCTGAAAAGGTGTGAAAAATATGAAGAGCTTCTAAAGGTGTCAAAAATATGAGGAGAATGAAACGGTCTGAAATATAGGAAAATCATGAAGCAGTGTTGAAAAACATGAAGAGCCTGAAAAGGTGTGGAAAATATGAAGAGCTTCAAAAGGTGTCAAAAATATGAGGAGCATGAAACGGTTCGAAAAATAGGAGGAGCATGAAACGGTGTTCAAAACATGAAGAGCATGAAAACGTGTGAAAAATATGAAGAGCTTCAAAAGGTGTGAAATACATGAGGAGCATGATACGGTCTGAAAAGTAGGAGGAGCATGAAGTGGTTGTGAAAAACATCAAGAGCCTGAAAAGGTGTGCAAAATATGAAGAGCTTCAAAAGGTGTGAAATTCATGAGGAGATGAAACGGTCTGAAAAATAGGAGGGGCATGAAGCGGTGTTCAAAAACATGCAGAGACTGAAAAGGTGTGAAAAATATGAAGAGCTTCAAAAGGTGTGAAAAATATGAGGAGCATGAAACGGTCTGAAATATAGGAGGAGCATGAAGCAGTGTTGAAAAACATGAAGAGGCTGAAAGGTTTGAAAAATATGAAGAGCGTCAAAAGGTGTGAAATACATGAGAAGCATGAAACGGTCTGAAAAATATAGGAGCATGAAGCGGTGTTAAAAAACATAAAGAGCCTGAAAACGTGTGAAAAATATGAAGAGCTTCAAAAATGTGAAAAATATGAAGAGCTTCAAAAGGTGTGAAAAATACGAAGAGCTTCAAAAGGTGTCAAAAATATGAGGTGCATGAAACGGACTGAAAAATAGGAGTAGCATGAAGTGGTGTTGAAAAACATGAGGAGCCTGAAAATGTGTGAAAAATATGAAGAGCTTCAAAAGGTGTGAAAAATATGAAGAGCTTCAAAAGGTGTGAAATACATGAAAAGCAGGAAACGGTCTGAAAAATTGGAGGAGCATGAAGCGGTGTTCCAAAACATGAAGAGCCTGAAAAGGTGTGAAAAATACGTGGAGTTTCAAAAGGTGTCAAATATATGAGGAGCATGAAACGGTCTGAAAAATAGGAGGAGCATGAAGCGGAGTTGAAAAACATGAAGAGCGTGAAAATAAGTGAAAAATATGAAGAGCTTCAAAAGATGTGAAAAATATGAAGAACTTCAAAAGGTGTGAAAAATACGAAGAGCTTCAAAAGGTGTCAAAAATGAGATGAGCATGAAACTGTCTGAAAAATAGGAGGAGCATAAAGCGGTGTTGAAAATCATGAAGAGCCTGAAAAGGTTTGAAAAATATGAAGAGCTTCAAAAGATGTGAAAAACATGAAGAGCTTCAAAAGATGTCAAAACGAGATGAGCATGAAACAGTCTGAAAAATAGGAGGAGCAAGAAGCGGTGTTGAAAAACATGAAGAGCCTGAAAAGATGTGAAAAATATGAAGAGCTTCTAACGGTGTCAAAAATATGAGGAGAATGAAACGGTCTGAAATATAGGAGGAGCATAAAGTGGTATTGAAAAACATGAAGAGCCTGAAAAGTGTAAAAAATACAAAGATCTTCAAAAAGTGTCAAAAATATGAGGTGCATGAAACGGTCTGAAAAATAGGAGGAGCATGAAGCGGTGTTGAAAAACATGAAGAGCCTGAAAACGTGTGAAAAATATGAAGAACTTCAAAAGGTGTCAAAAATATGAAGAGCTTCAAAAGGTGTCAAATATATGAGGAGCATGAAACGGTCTGAAAAATAGGAGGAGCATGAAGCGGAGCTGAAAAACATGAAGAGCCTGAAAAGGTGTGAAAAATATGAAGAGATTCAAAAGGTGTCAAAAACATGAGGAGCATGAAACAGTCTGAAAAATAGGATGAAAATGAAACTGTTTCGGAAAAGATGAAGAGCATGAAAAGGTATGAAAAATATAAAGAGCTTCAAAAGGTGTAAAAATATAAGGAGCATGAAACGGTCTGAAAAATAGGAGGAGCATGAACCGGTGTTGAGGAACATGAAGAGCCTGAAAAGGTGTGAAATATATGAACAGCTTCAAAAGGTGTGAAAAATATGAATAACTTCAGAAGGTGTTAAAAATATGAGGAGAATGAATCAATCTGAAAGTTAGGATGAGATTGAAACGGTTTTGAAAAAGATGAAGAGCATGAAAAGCTGTGAAAAATATAAAGAGCTTCAAAGGTTGTCAAAAATATGAGGAGCATGAATCAATCTGAAAATTAGGATGAGATTGAAACGGTTTTGAAAAAGATGAAGAGCATGAAAAGCTGTGAAAAATATAAAGAGCTTCAAAAGGTGTCAAAAATATGAGAAGCAAGAAACAGTCTGAAAAATAGGAGGAGCATCAAGCGGTGTTTAAAAACATGAAGAGGCTGAAAAGGTGTGAAAAATATGAAGAGCTTCAAAAGGTGTCAAAAATATGAGAAGCATGAAACGGTCTGAAAAATAGGAGGAGCATGAAGCGGTGTTTAAAAACATGAAGAGGCTGAAAAAGTGTGAAAAATATAAAGAGGTTAAAAATGTGTCAAAAATATGAAGAGCATGAAACGGTCTGAAAAATAGGAGGATCCTGAAGCAGTGTTGAAAAACATGAAGAGCCTGAAAATGTGTGAAATATATGAAGAGCTTCGAAAGGTGTCAAAAATATGA
Source organism: Dama dama (assembly GCF_033118175.1). NCBI lineage: Eukaryota > Metazoa > Chordata > Mammalia > Artiodactyla > Cervidae > Dama > Dama dama. Next base: position 1,319,299 of record NW_026870921.1, on the reverse strand, counting down.
GGAGCATGAAACGGTCTGAAAAATAGGAGGAGCATGAAGCGGTGTTGAAAAACATGAAGAGCCTGAAAAGGTGTGAAAAATATGAAGAGTTGCAAAAGGTGTCAGAAATATGAAGAGCATGAAACGGTCTGAAATATAGGAGAAGATGAAGCGGTGGTCAAAAAGATGAAGAGCCTGAAAAGGTGTGAAAAATATGATGGGCTTAAAAGGTGTGAAAAATATGAGGAGCATGAAAAGGTCTGAAAAATAGGAGGCACATGAAAAGGTGGTTAAAAACATGAAGAGCCTGAAAAGGTGTGAAAAATATGAAGAGTTTCAAAAGGTGTCAAAATATGAGGAGCATGAAACGGTCTGAAATATAGGAGGAGCATTAAGCGGTTTTGAAAAACATGAAAAGCCTGAAAAGGTTTGAAATATATGAAGAGCTTCAAACGTGTCAAAAATATGAGGAGCATGAAACGGTCTGAAAAGTAGGAGGGACATGAAGCAGTCGTCAAAAACATGAAGATCCTGAAAATGTGTGAAAATATGAAGAGCTTCAAAAGGTGTCAATAAAATGAGGAGCATGAAACGGTCTGAAAAATACGAGGAGCATGAAGCGGTGGTCAAAAATATGAAGAGCCTGATAAAGTGTTTAAAATATGAAGAGCTTCAAAAGGTGTGAAAAATATGAGGTGCATGAAATGGTCTGAAAAAATAGGAGGAGCATGAAGCGCTGTTGAAAAACACGAACAGCCTGAAAAGATGGGAAAAATATGAAGAGCTTCAAAAGGTGTCAAAAATATGAGGAGCATGAAACAGTGTGAAAAATAGGAGTAGCATGAGGCTGTGTTCAAAAACATGAAGAGCCTGAAAAGATGGGAAAAATATGAAGAGCTTCAAAAGGTGTCAAAAATATGAGGAGCATGAAACGGTCTGAAAAATAGGAGGGACATGAAGCAGTCGTCAAAAACATGAAGATCCTGAAAAGGTGTGAAAATATGAAGAGCTTCAAAAGGTGTCAATGATATGAGTAGCATGAAACGGTCTGAAAAATAGGAGGAGCATGAAGCGGTGTTGAAAAACATGAAAAGCATGAAAAGGTGTGAAAAATATGAAGAGCTTATAAAGGTGTCAAAAATATGAGGAGCATGAAACAGCCTGAAAATTGGAAGAGCATGAAACGGTTTTGAAAATGATGAAGAGCATGAAAATGTGTGAAAAATATGAAGAGCTTCAAAAGGTTTCAAAAATATGAGAAGCATGAAACGATTGAAAAATAGGAGGAGCATGAAGCGGTGTTGAAAAACATGAAGAGCCTGAAAAGGTTTGAAGTATATGAAGAGCTTCAAACGTGTCAAAAATATGAGGAGCATGAAACGGTCTGAAAAATACGAGGAGCATGAAGAGGTGTTGAAAAACATGAAAAGCCTGAAAAGGTGTGAAAAATATGACGAGCTTCAAAAGGTGTCAAAAAGATGAGAAGCATGAAACGGTCTGAAAAATAGGAGCAGCATGAAGCCGTGGTGAAAAACATGAAGAGCCTGAAAATGTGTGAAAAATATAAAGAGCTTCAAGGGAGTCAAAAATATGAGGAGCATGAAACGGTCTGAAAAATAGGAAGAGCATGAAGCGGTGTTGAAAAACTTGAAGAGCCTGAAAAGGTGTGAAAAATATGATGAGCTTCAAAAGGTGTCAAAAATATGAGGAGCATGAAACAGCCTGAAAATTGGAAGAGCATGAAACGGTTTTGAAAAAGATGAAGAGCATGAAAAGTTGTGAAAAATATGAAGAGCTTCAAAAGGTTTCAAAAATATGAGAAGCATGAAACAACTGAAAAATACGAGGAGCATGAAGCGGTGTTGAAAAACAGGAAGAGCCTGAAAAGGTTTGAAATATATGAAGAGCTTCAAACGTGTCAAATATATGAGGAGCATGAAATGGTCTGAAAAATACCAGGAGCATGAACCGGTGTTGAAAAACATGAAAAGCTTGAAAAGGTGTGAAAAATATGACGAGCTTCAAAAGGTGTCAAAAAGATGAGAAGCATGAAACGGTCTGAAAAATAGGAGCAGCATGAAGCCGTGGTGAAAAACATGAAGAGCCTGAAAATGTGTGAAAAATATAAAGAGCTTCAAGGGAGTCAAAAATATGAGGAGCATGAAACGGTCTGAAAAATAGGAAGAGCATGAAGCGGTGTTGAAAAACTTGAAGAGCCTGAAAAGGTGTGAAAAATATGATGAGCTTCAAAAGGTGTCAAAAATATGAGGAGCATGAAACAGCCTGAAAATTGGAAGAGCATGAAACGGTTTTGAAAAAGATGAAGAGCATGAAAAGTTGTGAAAAATATGAAGAGCTTCAAAAGGTTTCAAAAATATGAGAAGCATGAAACAACTGAAAAATACGAGGAGCATGAAGCGGTGTTGAAAAACAGGAAGAGCCTGAAAAGGTTTGAAATATATGAAGAGCTTCAAACGTGTCAAATATATGAGGAGCATGAAATGGTCTGAAAAATACCAGGAGCATGAACCGGTGTTGAAAAACATGAAAAGCTTGAAAAGGTGTGAAAAATATGAAGAGCTTCAAAAGTCTCAAAAATATGAGGAGCATGAAACGGTCTGAAAAATACGAGGAGCATGAAGCGGTCTTCAAAAACATGAAGTGCCTGAAAAGGTGTGAAAAATATGAAGAGCTTCAAAATGTGTCAAAAATATGAGGAGCATGAGACGGTCTGAAAAATAGGAGCAGCATGAAGCGGTGGTCAAAAACATGAAGAGCCTGAAAATGTGTGAAAAATATGAAGAGCTTCAAAAATTCTCAAAAATATAAGGAGCATGATATGGTCTGAAAAATAGGAGGAGCATGAAGTGGTTTTGGAAAACATGCAGAGCCTGAAAAGGTGTGAAAAATATGAAGAGCTTCAAGCGTGTCAAAAATATGAGGCGCATGAAAAGGTCTGAAAAATAGGAAGAGCATGAAGCGGTGTTGAAAAACATGAAGAGCCTGAAGAGGTGTGAAAAATATGAAGCGCTTCAAAAGGTGTCAAATATATGAGGAGGATGAAACAGCCTGAAAATTGGAAGAGCATGAAACGGTTGTGAAAATGATGACGAGCAAGAAAAGGTGTGAAAAATATGAAGAGCTTCAAAAGGTTTCAAAAATATGAGAAGCATGAAACGACTGAAAAACAGGAGGTGCATGAAGCGGTGTTGAAAATCATGAAGAGCCTGAAAAGGTGTGAAAAATATGAAGAGCTTCAAAAGGTATCAAAAATATGAGGAGCATGAAACGGTCTGAGAAATAGGAGCAGCATGAAGCCGTGGTCAAAAACATGAAGAGCCTGAAAAGGTGTGAAAAATATGAAGAGCTTATAAAGGTGTCAAAAATATGAGGAGCATGAAACACCCTCAAAAATAGGAAGAGCATGTTACGATTTTGAAAAAGATGAATAGCATGAAAAGGTGTGAAAATTATGAAGAGCTTCAAAAGGTGTCAAAAATATGAGAAGTATGTAACGACTGAAAAATAGGAGGAGCATGAAGCGGTGTTGAAAAACATGAAAAGCCTGAAAAGGTTTGCAATATATGAAGAGCTTCAAAAGGTGTCAAATATATGAGGAGCATGAAACAGTGTGAAAAATAGGAGTAGCATGAGGCTGTGTTCAAAAACATGAAGAGCCTGAAAAGATGGGAAAAATATGAAGAGCTTCAAAAGGTGTCAAAAATATGAGGAGCATGAAACGGTGTTGAAAAACATGAAGAGCTTGAAAAGGTGTGAAAAATATGAAGAGCTTCAAAAGGTGTCAAAAATAGGAGGAGCATGAAACGGTCTGAAAAGTAGGAGGGACATGAAGCAGTCGTCAAAAACATGAAGATCCTGAAAATGTGTGAAAATACGAAGAGCTTCAAAAGGTGTCAATAAAATGAGGACCATGAAACGGTCTGAAAAATACGAGGAGCATGAAGCGGTGGTCAAAAATATGAAGAGCCTGATAAGGTGTGAAAAATATGAAGAGCTTCAAAAGGTGTCAAATATATGAGGAGCATGAAACGGTCTGAAAAAGAGGAGGGACATGAAGCAGTCGTCAAAAACATGAAGATCCTGATAAGGTGTGAAAAATATGAAGAGCTTCAAAAGGTGTCAAAAATATGAGTAGCATGAAACGGTCTGAAAAATAGGAGGAGCATGAAGCGGTGTTGAAAAACATGAAAAGCCTGAAAAGGTGTGAAAAATATGAAGAGCTTCAAAAGGTGTCAAAAATATGAGGAGCATGAAACAGCCTGAAAATTGGAAGAGCATGAAACGGTTTTGAAAATGATGAAGAGCATGAAAAGGTGTGAAAAATATGAAGAGCTTCAAAAGGTTTCAAAAATATGAGAAGCATGAAACGATTGAAAAATAGGAGGAGCATGAAGCGGTGTTGAAAAACATGAAGAGCCTGAAAAGGTTTGAAGTATATGAAGAGCTTCAAACGTGTCAAAAATATGAGGAGCATGAAACGGTCTGAAAAATACGAGGAGCATGAAGAGGTGTTGAAAAACATGAAAAGCCTGAAAAGGTGTGAAAAATATGACGAGCTTCAAAAGGTGTCAAAAAGATGAGGAGCATGAAATGGTCTGAAAAATAGGAAGAGCATGAAGCGGTGTTGAAAAACTTGAAGAGCCTGAAAAGGTGTGAAAAATATGAAGAGCTTCAAAAGGTGTCAAAAATATGAGGAGCATGAAACAGCCTGAAAATTGGAAGAGCATGAAACGGTTTTGAAAAAGATGAAGAGCATGAAAAGTTGTGAAAAATATGAAGAGCTTCAAAAGGTGTCAATAATATGAGAAGTATGAAATGACTGAAAAATAGGAGGAGCTGAAGCGGTGTTGAAAAACATGAAAAGCCTGAAAAGGTTTGAAATATATGAAGAGCTTCAAACGTGTCAAAAATATGAGGAACATGAAACGGTCTAAAAAATACGGGGAGCATGAAGCGGTGTTGAAAAACATGAAAAGCCTGAAAAGGTGTGAAAAATATGAAGAGCTTCAAAAGGTCTCAAAAATATGAGGAACATGAAATGGTCTGAAAAATAGGAGGAGCATGAAGCGGTTTTGAAAAACATGTAGAGCCTGAAAAGGTGTGAAAAATATAAAGAGCTTCAAGGGAGTCAAAAATATGAGGAGCATGAAACGGTCTGAAAAATAGGAAGAGCATGAAGCGGTGTTGAAAAACTTGAAGAGCCTGGAAAGGTGTGAAAAATATGAAGAGCTTCAAAAGGTGTCAAAAATATGAGGAGCATGAAACAGCCTGAAAATTGGAAGAGCATGAAACGGTTTTGAAAAAGATGAAGAGCATGAAAATTTGTGAAAAATATGAAGAGCTTCAAAAGGTTTCAAAAATATGAGAAGCATGAAACAACTGAAAAAGAGGAGGTGCATGAAGCGGTGTTGAAAAACAGTAAGAGCCTGAAAAGGTTTGAAATATATGAAGAGCTTCAAACGTGTCAAATATATGAGGAGCATGAAATGGTCTGAAAAATACCAGGAGCATGAAGCAGTGTTGAAAAACATGAAAAGCTTGAAAAGGTGTGAAAAATATGAAGAGCTTCAAAAGTCTCAAAAATATGAGGAGCATGAAACGGTCTGAAAAATACGAGGAGCATGAAGCGGTCTTCAAAAACATGAAGTGCCTGAAAAGGTGTGAAAAATATGAAGAGCTTCAAAAGGTGTCAAAAATATGAGGAGTATGAGACGGTCTGAAAAATACTAGCAGCATGAAGCGCTGGTCAAAAACATGAAGAGCCTGAAAAGGTGTGAAAAATATGAAGAGCTTCAAAAGGTGTCAAAAATATGAGGAGCATGAAACAACCTGAAAATTGGAGGAGCATGAAACGGTTGTGAAAATTATGACGAGCAAGAAAAGGTGTGAAAAATATGAAGAGCTTCAAAAGGTGTCAAAAATATGAGAAGCATGAAACGGTCTAAAAAATACGAGGAGCATGAAGCGGTGTTGAAAAACATGAAAAGCCTGAAAAGGTGTGAAAAATATGAAGAGCTTCAAAAGGTGTCAAAAATATGAGGAGCATGAAACAGCCTGAAAAATTGGATGAGCATGATACGATTTTGTAAAAGATGAATAGCATGAAAAGGTGTGAAAATTATGAAGAGCTTCAAATGGTGTCAAAAATATGAGAAGTATGAAACGACTGAAAAATAGGAGGAGCATGAAGCGGTTTTGAAAAACATGAAAAGCCTGAAAAGGTTTGAAATATATGAAGAGCTTCAAACGTGTCAAAAATATGAGGAGCATGAAACGGTCTGAACAATAGGAGGAGGATGAAGTGGTGTTCAAAAACATAAAGAGCCTGAAAAGGTGTGAAAAACATGATGAGCTTCAAAAGGTGTCAAAAAGATGAGGAGCATGAAACGGTCTGAAAAATAGGAGCAGCATGAAGCGGTGGACAAAAACATGAAGAGCCTGAAAAGGTGTGAAAAATATGAAGAGCTTCAAAATGTGTGAAAAATATGAGGAGCAGGATACGGTCTGAAAAATAGGAGGAGCATGAAGAGGTTTTCAAAAACATGAAGAGCTTGGAAAGGTGTAAAAAATATGAAGAGCTACAAAAGGTGTCAAAAATATGAGGAGCATGAAGTGGTTTTAAAAAAGATGAAGAACATGAAAAGGTGTGAAAAATATGAAGAGCTTCAAAACGTGTCAAAAATATGAGGAGAATGAAACGGTCTGAAAAATAGGATGAGCATGAAACGGTTTTGAAAAAGATGAAGAGCCTGAAAATGTGTGAAAAACATGAAGAGCTTAAAAAGGTGTCAAAAATATGAGGAGCATGAAACGGTCTGAAAAATAGGAGGAGAATGAAGCGGTGTTTATAAACATGAAGAGCCTGAAAAGATGTGAAAAACATGAAGAGCTTCAAAAAGTGTCAAAATTTTGAGGAGCATAAAACTGTCTGAAAAATAGGAGGAGCATGAAACAGTCGTCAAAAACATGAAGATCCTGAAAAGGTGTGAAAAATATGAAGAGCTTCAAAAGGTGTCAAAATTATGAGGAGCATGTAACAGTCTGAAAAATAGGAGGAGAATGAAGCGGTGTTTATAAACATGAAGAGCCTGAAAAGGTGTGAAAAACATTAAGAGCTTCAAAAAGTGTCAAAAATATGAGGAGCATAAAACTGTCTGAAAAATAGGAGGAGCATGAAGCGGGGGTCAAAAACATGAAGAGCATGAAAAGGTGTGAAAAATATGAAGAGTTTCCAAAGGTGTCAAAAATATGTGGAGCATGAAATGGACTGGAAAATAGGAGGAACACGAAGCGGTGTTCAAAAATATGAAGAGCCTGAAAAGGTGTGAAAAATATGAAGAGCTTCAAAAGGTGTGAAAAATATGAGGTGCATGAAACGGTCTGAAATATAGGAGGAGCATGAAACGGTGTTGAAAAACATGAAGAGCATGAAAAGGTGTGAAATATGTGAAGAGCTACAAAAGGTGTCAACATTATGAGAAGCATGAAACGACTGAAAAGTAGGAGGAGCATGAAGCGGTGTTGAAAAACATGAAGAGCCTGAAAAGGTGTGAAATATATGAAGAGCTTCAAAGGTGTCGAAAATATGAGGAGCATGAAACTGTGTGAAAAATAGGAGGAGCAGGAAGCGGTGTTTGAAAACATAAAGAGCCTGAAAAGATGTGAAAAATATGAAGAGCTTCAAAACGTGTCAAAAATATGAGGAGCATGAAACGGTCTGAAAAATAGGAGGAGCATGAAGCGGTGTTCAACAAAAATGAAGAGCCTGAAAAGGTGTTATTTATATTAAGAGCTTCAAAAGGTGTGAAAAATATGAGGAGCATGAAATGGTCTGAAAAATAGGAGGAGCATGATGCGGTGTTGAAAAACATGAAGAGCCTGAAAAGCTGTGATAAATATGAAGAGCTTCAAGGGTGTAAAAAATATGAGGAGCATGAAACGGTCTGAAATAGGAGGGACATGAAGCAATAGTCAAAAACATGAAGATCCTGAAAATTTGTGAAAATATGAAGAGCTTCAAAAGGTGTCAATAAAATGAGGAGCATGAAACGGTCTGAAAAATAGGAAGAGCATGAAGCGGTGTTGAAAAACTTGAAGAGCCTGAAAAGGTGTGAAAAATATGAAGAGCTTCAAAAGGTGTCAAAAATATGAGGAGCATGAAACAGTGTGAAAAATAGGAGTAGCATGAGGCTGTGTTCAAAAACATGAAGAGCCTGAAAAGATGGGAAAAATATGAAGAGCTTCAAAAGGTGTTAAAAATATGAGTAGCATGAAACGGTCTGAAATATAGGAGGAGCATGAGGCGTTGGTCAAACATATGTAGAGCCTGAAAAGGTGTGAATAATATGAAGAGCTTCAAAAGGTGTGAAAAATATGAGGTGCATGAAACGGTCTGAAAAATAGGAGGAGCATGAAGCGGTGTTGAAAAACATGAAGAGCCTGAAAAGGTGTGAAAAATATGAAGAACTTCAAAACGTGTCAAAAATATGAGGAGCATGAAACGGTCTGAAAAATAGGAGGAGCATGAAGCGGTGTTCAAAAAAATGAAGAGCCTGAAAAGGTGTTATTTATATTAAGAGCTTCAAAAGGTGTGAAAAATATGAGGAGCATGAAATGGTCTGAAAAAAAGGAGGAGCATGACGCGGTGTTGAAAAACATGAAGAGCCTGAAAAGCTGTGATAAATATGAAGAGCTTCAGGGTGTCAAAAATATGAGGAGCATGAAACGGTCTGAAAAATAGGAGGAGCATGAAACGGTGTTGAAAAACATGAAGAGCTTGAAAAGGTGTGAAAAATATGAAGAGCTTCAAAAGGTGTCAAAAATATGAGGAGCATGAAACGGTCTGAAAAGTAGGAGGGACATGAAGAAGTCGTCAAAAACATGAAGATCCTGAAAATGTGTGAAAATATGAAGAACTTCAAAGGTGTCAATAAAATGAGGAGCATGAAACGGTCTGAAAAATACAAGGAGCATGAAGCGGTGGTCAAAAATATGAAGAGCCTGATAAGGTGTGAAAAATATGAAGAGCTTCAAAAGGTGTGAAAAATATGAGGTGCATGAAATGGTCTGAAAAATAGGAGGAGCATGAAGCGGTGTTGAAAAACATGAACAGCCTGAAAAGGTATGAAATATATGAAGAGCTTCAAAAGGTGTCAAAAATATGAGGAGCATGAAACAGTGTGAAAAATAGGAGTAGCATGAGGCTTTGTTCAAAAAATGAAGAGCCTGAAAAGATGGGAAAAACATGAAGAGGTTCAAAAGGTGTCAAAAATATGAGGAGCATGAAACGGTCTGAAAAATAGGAGGGACATGAAGCAGTCGTCAAAAACATGAAGATCCTGAAAAGGTGTGAAAATATGAAGAGCTTCAAAAGGTGTCAATAATATGAGTAGCATGAAACGGTCTGAAAAATAGGAGGAGCATGAAGCAGTGTTGAAAAACATGAAAAGCCTGAAAAGGTGTGAAAAATATGAAGAGCTTCAAAAGGTGTCAAAAATATGAGGAGCATGAAACGGTCTTAAAAATAGGAGGGACATGAAGCAGTCGTCAAAAACATGAAGATCCTGAAAAGGTGTGAAAATATGAAGAGCTTCAGAAGGTGTCAATAATATGAGTAGCATGAAATCGTCTGAAAAATAGGAGGAGCATGAGGCGGTGTGAAAAACATGAAGAGCCTGAAAAGGTTTGAAGTATATGAAGAGCTTCAAACCTGTCAAAAATATGAGGAGCATGAAACGGACTGAAAAATACGAGGAGCATGAAGAGGTGTTGAAAAACCTGAAAAGCCTGAAAAGGTGTGAAAAATATGACGAGCTTCAAAATGTGTCAAAAATATGAGGAGCATGAAACGGTCTGAAAAATAGGAGCAGCATGAAGCTGTGGTCAAAAACATGAAGAGCCTGAAAATGTGTGAAAAATATAAAGAGCTTCAAGGGAGTCAAAAATATGAGGAGCATGAAACGGTCTGAAAAATAGGAAGAGCATGAAGCGGTGTTGAAAAACATGAAAAGCCTGAAAAGGTTTGAAGTATATGAAGAGCTTCAACGTGTCAAAAATATGAGGAGCATGACACGGTAAAAAATACGAGGAGCAGGAAGCAGTGTTGAAAAACATGAAAAGCTTATAAAGGTGTGAAAAATATGAAGAGCTTCAAAAGGTGTCAAAAATATGAGGAGCATGAAATAGCCTGAAAAATAGGATGAGCATGATACGACTTTGAAAAAGATGAATAGCATGAAAAGGTGTGAAAACTATGAAGAGCTTCAAAAGGTGTCAAAAATATGAGAAGTATGAAACGACTGAAAAATAGGAGGAGCATGAAACGGTGTTGAAAAACATGAAAAGCCTGAAAAGGTTTGAAATATATGAAGAGCTTCAAAAGTGTCAAAAATATGAGGAGCATGAAACGGTCTAAAAAATACGGGGAGCATGAAGCGGTGTTGAAAAACATGAAAAGCCTGAAAAGGTGTGAAAAATATGAAGAGCTTCAAAAGGTCTCAAAAATAAGAGGAACATGAAATGGTCTGAAAAATAGGAGGAGCATGAAGCGGTTTTGAAAAACATGTAGAGCCTGAAAAGGTGTGAAAAATATAAAGAGCTTCAAGGGAGTCAAAAATATGAGGAGCATGAAACGGTCTGAAAAATAGGAAGAGCATGAAGCGGTGTTGAAAAACTTGAAGAGCCTGAAAAGGTGTGAAAAATATGAAGAGCTTCAAAAGGTGTCAAAAATATGAGGAGCATGAAACAGCCTGAAAATTGGAAGAGCATGAAACGGTTTTGAAAAGGATGAAGAGCATGAAAAGTTGTGAAAAATATGAAGAGCTTCAAAAGGTGTCAAAAATATGAGGAGCATGAAACAGCCTCAAAAATAGGAAGAGCATGTTACGGTTTTGAAAAAGATGAATAGCATGAAAAGTTGTGAAAATTATGAAGAGCTTCAAAAGGTGTCAAAAATATGAGAAGCATGAAACGACTGAAAAATAGGAGGAGCATGAAGCGGTGTTGAAAAACATGAAAAGCCTGAAAAGGTTTGAAATATATAAAGAGCTTCAAACGTGTCAAAAATATGAGGAGCATGAAACGGACTAAAAAATACGAGGAGCATGAAGAGGTGTTGAAAAACATGAAAAGCCTGAAAAGGTATGAAAAATATGAAGAGCTTCAAAAGGTGTCAAAAATATGAGGAGCATGAAACAGCCTGAAAAATAGGATGAGCATGATACGATTTTGTAAAAGATGAATAGCATGAAAAGGTGTGAAAATTATGAAGAGCTTCAAAAGGTGTCAAAAATATGAGAAGTATGAAACGACTGAAAAATAGGAGGAGCATGAAGCGGTTTTGAAAAACATGAAAAGACTGAAAAGGTTTGAAATATATGAAGAGCTTCAAACGTGTCAAAAATATGAGGAGCATGAAACGGTCTGAACAATAGGAGGAGGATGAAGTGGTGTTCAAAAACATAAAGAGCCTGAAAAGGTGTGAAAAATATGATGAGCTTCAAAAGGTGTCAAAAAGATGAGGAGCATGAAACGGTCTGAAAAATAGGAGCAGCATGAAGCGGTGGACAAAACATGAAGAGCCTGAAAAGGTGTGAAAAATATGAAGAGCTTCAAAATGTGTGAAAAATATGTGGAGCAGGATACGGTCTGAAAAATAGGAGGAGCATGAAGCGGTGTTGAAAAACATGAAGAGCCTGAAAAGGTGTGAAAAATATGAAGAGCTTCAAAAGGTGTCAAAAATATGAGGAGCATGAAACCGCCTGAAAATTGGAAGAGCATGAAACGATTATGAAAATGATGACGAGAAAGAAAAGGTGTGAAAAATATGAAGAGCTTCAAAAGGTTTCAAAAATATGAGAAGCAAGAAACGACTGAAGAACAGGAGGTGCATGAAGCGGTGTTGAAAAACATGAAGAGCCTGAAAAGGTTTGAAGTATATGAAGAGCTTCAAACGTGTCAAAAATATGAGGAGCATGGAACGGTCTGAAAAATAAGAGGAGCATGAAGAGGTGTTGAAAAACATGAAAAGCCTGAAAAGTTGTGAAAATATGAAGAGCTTCAAAAGTCTCAAAAAGATGAGGAGCATGAAATGGTCTGAAAAATAGGAGGAGCATGAAGCGGTCTTCAAAAACATGAAGAGCCTGAAAAGATGTGAAAAATATGAAGAGCTTCAAAAGGTATCAAAAATATGAGGAGCATGAAACGGTCTGAAAAATAGGAGCAGCATGAAGCCGTGGTCAAAAACATGAAGAGCCTGAAAAGGTGTGAAAAATATGAAGAGCTTCAAAAGTTGTCAGAAATATGAGGAGCATGAAACAGCCTCAAAAATAGGAAGAGCATGTTATGAATTTGAAAAAGATGAATAGCATGAAAAAGTGTGAAAATTATGAAGAGCTTCAAAAGGTGTCAAAAATATGAGAAGTATGAAACGACTGAAAAATAGGAGGAGCATGAAGCGGTTTTGAAAAACATGAAAAGCCTGAAAAGGTTTGAAATATATGAAGAGCTTCAAACGTGTCAAAAATATGAGGAGCATGAAATGGTCTGAACAATAGGAGGAGGATGAAGTGGTGTTCAAAAACATAAAGAGCCTGTAAAGGTGTGAAAAATATGATGAGCTTCAAAAGGTGTCAAAAAGATGAGGAGCATGAAACGGTCTGAAAAATAGGAGCAGCATGAAGCAGTGGACAAAACATGAAGAGCCTGAAAACGTGTGAAAAATATGAAGAGCTTCAAAATGTGTGAAAAATATGAGGAGCAGGATACGGTCTGAAAAATAGGAGGAGCATGAAGCGGTTTTCAAAAACATGAAGAGCTTGGAAAGGTGTAAAAAATATGAAGAGCTACAAAAGGTGTCAAAAATATGAGGAGCATGAAGTGGTTTTAAAAAAGATGAAGAACATGAAAAGGTGTGAAAAATATGAAGAGCTCAAAAGGTGTCAAAAATATGAGAAACATGAAACGACTGAAAAATAAGAGGAGCATGAAAGGGTATTGAAAAACATGAAGAGCCTGAAAATGGGTGAAATATATGAAGAGCTTCAAAAGTTGGCAAAAATATGAGGAGCATGAAACGGTCTGAAAAATAGGAAGAGCATGAAGCGGTGTTGAAAACATGAAGGGCCTGAGAAGGTGTGAAATATATGAAGAGCTTCAAAAGGTGTCAAAAATATGAGGAGCATGAAACGGTCTGAAAAATAGGAGCAGCATGAAGCGGTGGCCAAAAACATGAAGAGCATGAAAAGGTGTGAAATATATCAAGAGCTTCAAAAGGTGTCTATATTATGAGCAGCATGAAACGGAATGCAAAATACGAGGAGCATGAAGCCCAGTTGAAAAACATGAAGAGCCTGAACAGGTGTGAAATATATGAAGAGCTTCAAAAGGTGTCAAAAATATGAGGAGCCTGAAACAGCCTGAAAAATAGGATGAGCATGAAACGGTTTTGAAAAAAGATGAAGAGCCTGAAAATGTGTGAAAAATATGAAGAGCTTAAAAAGGTGTCAAAAATATGAGGAGCATGAAACGGTGTGAAAAATAGGAGGAGAATGAAGCGGTGTTTATAAACATGAAGAGCCTGAAAAGGTGTGAAATACATGAAGAGCTTCAAAAAGTGTCAAAATTTTGAGGAGCATAAAACTGTCTGAAAAATAGGAGGAGCATGAAACAGTTGTCAAAAACATGAAGATCCTGAAAAGGTGTGAAAAATATGAAGAGCTTCAAAAGGTGTCAAAATTATGAGGAGCATGTAACAGTCTGAAAAATAGGAGGAGAATGAAGCGGTGTTTATAAACATGAAGAGCCTGAAAAGGTGTGAAAAACATGAAGAGCTTCAAAAAGTGTCAAAAATATGAGGAGCATAAAACTGTCTGAAAAATAGGAGGAGCATGAAGCGGGGGTCAAAAACATGAAGAGCATGAAAAGGTGTGAAAAATATGAAGAGTTTCCAAAGGTGTCAAAAATATGTGGAGCATGAAACGGACTGGAAAATAGGAGGAACATGAAGCGGTGTTCAAAAATATGAAGAGCCTGAAAAGGTGTGAAAAATATGAAGAGTTTCAAAAGGTGTGAAAAATATGAGGTGCATGAAACGGTCTGAAATATAGGAGGAGCATGAAACGGTGTTGAAAAACATGAAGAGCATGAAAAGGTGTGAAATATGTGAAGAGCTACAAAAGGTGTCAACATTATGAGAAGCATGAAACGACTGAAAATTAGGAGGAGCATGAAGCGGTGTTGAAAAACATGAAGAGCCTGAAAAGGTGTGAAATATATGAAGAGCTTCAAAGGTGTCGAAAATATGAGGAGCATGAAACTGTGTGAAAAATAGGAGGAGCAGGAAGCGGTGTTTGAAAACATAAAGAGCCTGAAAAGATGTGAAAAATATGAAGAGCTTCAAAACGTGTCAAAAATATGAGGAGCATGAATCGGTCTTAAAAATAAGAGGAGCATGAAGCGGTGTTGAAAACATGAAGAGCCTGAAAAGTTATGAAAAATATGAAGAGCTTCAAAAGGTGTCAAAAATATGAGAATCATGAAACGACTGAAAAATAGGAGGAGCATGAAGAGGTGTTGAAAAACATGGAGAGCCTGAAAAGGTGTGAAATATATAAGGAGCTTCAAAGGTGTCAAAAATATGAGGAGCATGAAACGGTCTGAAAAATAGGAGGAGCATGAAGCGGTGTTGAAAACATGAAGAGCCTGAAAAGGTGTGAAAAATATGAAGAGCTTCAAAAGGTGTCAAAACTATGAGGAGCATGAAACAGCCTGAAAATTGGAAGAGCAGAAATGGTTCTGAAAAAGATGAAGAGCATGAAAAGGTGTGAAAAATATGAAGAGCTTCAAAAGGTGTGAGAAATATGAGGTGCATGAAACGGTCTGAAAAATAGGAGGAGCATGAAGCGGTGTTGAAAAACATGAAGAGCCTTAAAAGGTGTGAAAAATATCAAGAGCTTCAAAACGTGTCAAAAATATGAGGAGCATGAAACGGTCTGAAAAATAGGAGGAACATGAAGTGGTGTTCAAAAATATTAAGATCCTGAAAAGGTGTGAAAAAAAAGAAGAGCTTCAAAATGTGTCAAATATATGAGGAGCATGAAACAGTCTGTAAAATAGGAGGAGAATGAAGTGGTGTTTAAAAACATGAAGAGCCTGAAAAGGTGTGGAAAATATGAAGAGCTTCAAAATGTGTCAAAAATATGAGGAGCATGAAACGGTCTGAAAAATAGGAGGAGCATGAAGTGGTGTTCAAAAACATTAAGAGCCTGAAAAGGTGTGAAAAGTATGAAGAGCTTCAAAAGGTGTCAAAAATATGAGGAGCATGAAACGGTCTGAAAAATAGGAGCAGCATGAAGCAGTAGTCAAAAACATGAAGAGCCTGAAGAGGTGTGAAATATATGAAGAGCTTCAAAAGGTGTCAAACCTATGAGGAGCATGAAACAGCCTGAAAATTGGAAGAGCAGAAATGGTTCTGAAAAAGATGAAGAGCATGAAAAGGTGTGAAAAATATGAAGAGCTTAAAAAGGTGTCAAAAATATGAGAAGCATGAAACGACTGAAAAATAGGAGGAGCATGAAGAGGTGTTGAAAAACATGAAGAGCCTGAAAAGGTGTGGAAAATATGAAGAACTTCAAAACGTGTCAAAAATATGAGAAGCATGAAACATTCTGAAAAATAGGAGGAGAATGAAGTGGTGTTCAAAAACATGAAGAGCCTGAAAAGGTGTGAAAAATATGAAGAGCTTCAAAAGGTGTCAAAAATATGAGGTGCATGAAACGGTCTGAAAAATAGGAGGCGCATGAAATGGTGTTGAAAAACATGAGGAGCATGAAAAGGTGTGAAATATATGAAGAGCTTCAAAAGGTGTCAGCATTATGAGAAGCATGAAACGGAACGAAAAATGCGAGAGGCATGAAGCGGAGTTGAAAAACATGAAGAGCTTGAAAAGGTGTGCAAAATATAAAGAGCTCCAAAAGGTGTCAAAAATATGTGGAGCATGAAACGGTCTGAAAAACAGGAAGAGTATGAAGCGGTGTTCAAAAACATGAAGAGCCTGAAAAGGTGTGAAAAATATGAAGAGCTACACGGGTGTCAAAAATATCAGGAGCATGAAACGGTTTGAAAAATAACAAGAGCATGAAGCGGTGTTGAAAAACATGAAGAGACTGAAAAGAAGTGAAAAATATGAAGAGCTTCAAAAGGTGTCAAAAATATGAGGAGCATGAAACAGCCTGAAAATTGGAAGAGCATGAAACGGTTTTGAAAAAGATGAAGAGCATGAAAATGTGTGCAAAATATGAAGAGCTTCAAAAGGTGTCAACAATATGAGAAGCATGAAATGACTGAAAAATAGGAGGAGCATGAAGAGGTGTTGAAAAACATGAAGAGCCTGAAAAGCTGTGAAAAATATGAAGAGCTTCAAAAGGTGGGAAAAATATGAGGTGTATGAAACGGTCTGAAAAATAGGAGCAGCATGAAGCGGTGGCCAAAAACATGAAGAGCATGAAAATGTGTGAAAAATATGAACAGCTTCAAAAGGTGTCAAAAAATTGTGGAGCATGAAACGGTCTGGAAAATAGGAGGAGCATGAAGCGGTGTTCAAAAATATGAAGAGCCTGAAAAGGTGTGAAAAATATGAGGTGCATGAAACGGTCTGAAAAATAGGAGGAGCATGAAGCGGTGTTGAAAAACATGAAGAGCCTGAAAAGTTTGAAAAATATGAAGAGCTTCAAGGGTGTCAAAAATATGAGGAGCATGAATCGATCTTAAAAATGAGAGGAGCATGAAGCGGTGTTGAAAACATGAAGAGGCTGAAAAGGTGTGAAAAATATGAAGAGCTTCAAGAGGTGTCAAAAATATGAGAATCATGAAACGACTGAAAAATAGGAGGAGCATGAAGAGGTGTTGAAAAACATGGAGAGCCTGAAAAGGTGTGAAATATATAAAGAGCTTCAAAAGGTGTCAAAAATATGAGGAGCATGATACGGTCTGAAAAATAGGAGGAGCATGAAGCGGTGTTCAAAAAGATGAAGAGCCTGAATATGTGTGAAAAATATGAAGAGCTTCAAAATGTGTCAAAAATACGAGGAGCATGAAACGGTCTGAAACATAGGATGGGCAAGAAGCAGTCGTCAAAAACATGAAGATCCTGAAAAGGTGTGAGAAAATGAAGAGCTTCAAAGGTGTCAAAATATGAGGAGCATGAAATGGTCTGAAAAATTGTAGGAGCATGACGCATTGTTGAAAAACATGAAGAGCCTGAAAAGTTGTGAGAAATATTAAGAGCTTCAAAATGTGTCAAAAATATGAGGAGCATGAAACGGTCTGAAAAATAGGAGGGACATGAAGCAGTGTTGAAAAACATGAAGAGCCTGAAAAGGTGTGAGAAATATGAAGAGCTTCAAAAGGTGTGAAAATCATGAGGAGCATGAAACGGTCTGAAAAATAGGAGGAGCATGAAGCGGTGTTCAAAAAGATGAAGAGCCTGAAAATGTGTGAAAAATATGAAGAGCTTCAAAAGGAGTGAAAAAAAAAGAGTAGCAGAAAACGGTCTGAAAAATAGGAGGAGCATGAAGCGGTCCTCAGAGACATGAAGAGACTGAAAAGGCATGAAAAATATGCAGAGCTTAAAAAGGTGTCAAAATTATGAGGAGATTAAAACGGTCTGAAAAATAGGAGCAGCATGAAGCGGTGGTCAAAAACATGAAGAGCCTGAAAAGGTGTGAAAAATATGAAGAGCTTCAAAAGTTGTCAAAAATATGAGGAGCATGAAACAGTCTGAAAAATAGGAGGAGAATGAAGCGGTGTTCAAAAACATGAAAAGCCTGAAAAGGTATGAAAAATATGAAGAGCTTCAAAACGTGTCAAAAATATGAGGAGCATGAAACGGTCTGAAAAATAGGAGGAGCATGATGCGGTGGTCAAATACATGAAGAGCCTGAAAAGTTGTGAAAAATATGAAGAGCTTCAAAATGTGTGAAATATATGAGGACCATGAAACGGTCTGAAAAAAAGGAAGAGCATGAAACGGTGTTCAAAAACATGAAGAGGCTGAAGATGTGAAAAATATGAAGAGCTTCAAAAGTTGTCAAAAATATGAGGAGCATGAAACAGTCTGAAAAATAGGAGGAGCATGAAGCGGTGTTTAAAAACATCAAGAGCCTGAAAAGGTGTGAAATTATGAAGAGCTTCAAAAAGTGTCAAAAATATGAGGTGCATGAAACAGCATGAAAAATAGGATGAGCATGAAACGGGTTTGAAAAAGATGAAGAGCATGAAAATGTGTGAAAAATATGAAGAGCTTGAAAAGGTGTCAAAAACACGAGAAGCATGAAACAGTCTGTAAAATAGGAGGAGAATGAAGCGGTGTTTAAAAACATGAAGAGCCTGAAAAGGTGTGGAAAATATGAAGAACTTCAAAACGTGTCAAAAATATGAGGAGGATGAAACGGTCTGAAAAATAGGAGGAGCATGAAGTGGTGTTCAAAAACATGAAGAGCCTGAAAAGGTGTGAAAAATATGAAGAGCTTCAAAAGTTGTCAGAAATGTGAACAGCATGAAACGGTCTGAAAAATAGGAGGATCATGAATTGGTATTGAAATACATGAAGAGCCTGAAAAGGTCTGAGATATATGAAGAGCTTCAAAAGGTGTAAAAAATATGAGGAGCATGAAACAGTGTTAAAAACAGGAGGAGCCTGAAGCGGTGTTTGAAAATATGAAGAGCCTGAAAAGATGTGAAAAATATGAAGAGCTTCAAAAGGTGTCAAAAATATGAGAAGCATGAAACAACTGAAAAATAGGAGGAGCATGAAGCGGTGTTGTAAAATATGAAGAGCTTGAATAGGTGTGACAAATATGAAGAGCTTCAAAGGCGTCAAAAATATGAGGAGCATGAAACAGCCTGAAAAATTGGACGAGCATGAAACGGTTTTGAAAAAGATGAAGAGCATGAAAAGGTGTGAAAAATATGAAGAGCTTCAAAAGGTGTCAAAAACACGAGAAGCATGAAACGGTCTGTAAAATAGGAGGAGCATGAAGAGGTGTTGAAAAAAATGAAGAGCCTTAAAAAGTATGAAAAATATGAAGAGCTTCAAAAGGTGTCAAAAATATGAGGAGCATGAAACGGTCTACAAAATAAGAGGAGCATGAAGCGGTGATCAAAAAAATGAAGAGCCTGAAAAGGTGTGAAAAATATGAAGAGCTTCAAAAGGTGTGAAAAATATGAGGAGCAGGATACGGTCTGAAAAATAGGAGGCGCATGAAGCTGTTTTGAAAAAGATGAAGAGCATGAAAAGGTGTGAAAAATATGAAGAGCTTCAAAAGGTGTCAAAAATATGAGGAGCATGAATCGGTCTGAAAAATAGGAGGAGCATGAAGCGGTGGTCAAAAACATGAAGAGTCTGAGAAGTTGTGAAAAATATGAAAAGCTTCAAAAGGTGTGAAAAATATGAGGTGCATGAAATGGTCTGAAAAATAGGAGGAGCATGAAAAGGTTTTGAAAAACATGAAGAGCCTGAAAAGTTGTGAAAAATATGAAGAGCTTCAAAAGGTGTCAATAATATGAGGTGCATGAAACAGTCTGAAAAAGAGGAGGAGCATGAAGCGGTGTTGAACAACATGAAGAGCATGAAAACGTGTGAAATACATGAAGAGCTTCAAAAGGTGTCAAAATTATGAGGAGCATGAAACGGTCTGAAAAAGAGGAGGAGCATGAAGTGGTGTTGAAAAACATGAAGAGCCTGAAAATGTGTGAAAAATATGAAGAGCTTCAAAAAGAGTCAAAAATATGAGAAGCACGAAATGGTCTGAAAAATAGGAGGAGCATGAAGCGGTGTTGAAAAACATGAAGAGGCTGAAAAGGTGTGAAAAATATGAAGAGCTTCAAATTGTGTCAAGTATATGAGGAGCATGAAACGGTCTGAAAAATGCGAGGAGCATGAAACGGTCTGAAAAATAGGAGGAGCATGAAACGGTGTTGAAAAACATGAAGAGCCTCAAAAGGTGTGAAAAATAGGAGGAGTATCAAAAGGTGTCAAAAATATGGGGAACATGAAACGATCTGAAAAATAGGAGGAGAATGAAGCGGTGTTGAAAAACATGAAGAGTGTGAAAAAGTTTGAAAACTATGAAGAGCTTCAAATGGTGTGAAAATTATGAAGAGCTTCAAAAGGTGTCAAAAATGAGATGAGCAGGAAACGTCTGAAAAATAGGAGGAGCATGAAGTGGTGTTCAAAAACATGAAGAGCCAGAAAAGGTGTGAAAAATAGGAGGAGCTTCAAAAAGTGTCAAAAATATGAGGGGCATGAAACGGTCTGAAAAATAGGAGGAGCATGAAGTGCTTTTAAAAAACATGAAGAGCCTGAAAGGTGTGAAAAATATGAAGAGCTTCAAAAGGTGTCAAAAATACGAGGAGCATGAAACGGTCTGAAACATAGGATGGGCAAGAAGCAGTCGTCAAAAACATGAAGATCCTGAAAAGGTGTGAGAAAATGAAGAGCTTCAAAGGTGTCAAAATATGAGGAGCATGAAATGGTCTGAAAAATTGTAGGAGCATGACGCATTGTTGAAAAACATGAAGAGCCTGAAAAGGTGTGAGAAATATTAAGAGCTTCAAAATGTGTCAAAAATATGAGGAGCATGAAACGGTCTGAAAAATAGGAGGGACATGAAGCAGTGTTGAAAAACATGAAGAGCCTGAAAAGGTGTGAGAAATATGAAGAGCTTCAAAAGGTGTGAAAATCATGAGGAGCATGAAACGGTCTGAAAAATAGGAGGAACATGAAGCGGTGTTCAAAAAGATGAAGAGCCTGAAAATGTGTGAAAAATATGAAGAGCTTCAAAAGGAGTCAAAAAAAAAGAGTAGCAGAAAACGGTCTGAAAAATAGGAGGAGCATGAAGCGGTCCTCAGAGACATGAAGAGACTGAAAAGGCATGAAAAATATGCAGAGCTTAAAAAGGTGTCAAAATTATGAGGAGATTAAAACGGTCTGAAAAATAGGAGCAGCATGAAGCGGTGGTCAAAAACATGAAGAGCCTGAAAAGGTGTGAAAAATATGAAGAGCTTCAAAAGGTGTCAAAAATATGAGGAGCATGAATCGGTCTGAAAAATAGGAGGAGCATGAAGCGGTGGTCAAAAACATGAAGAGTCTGAGAAGTTGTGAAAAATATGAAAAGCTTCAAAAGGTGTGAAAAATATGAGGTGCCTGAAATGGTCTGAAAAATAGGAGGAGCATGAAAAGGTTTTGAAAAACATGAAGAGCCTGAAAAGTTGTGAAAAATATGAAGAGCTTCAAAAGGTGTCAATAGTATGAGGTGCATGAAACAGTCTGAAAAAGAGGAGGAGCATGAAGCGGTGTTGAACAACATGAAGAGCATGAAAACGTGTGAAATACATGAAGAGCTTCAAAAGGTGTCAAAATTATGAGGAGCATGAAACGGTCTGAAAAAGAGGAGGAGCATGAAGCGGTGTTGAAAAACATGAAGAGCCTGAAAATGTGTGAAAAATATGAAGAGCTTCAAAAAGAGTCAAAAATATGAGAAGCACGAAATGGTCTGAAAAATAGGAGGAGCATGAAGCGGTGTTGAAAAACAAGAATAGCCTGAAAAGGTGTGAGAAATATGAAGAGCTTCAAAAGCTGTCAAATATATGAGAAGCATGAAACGGCCTGAAAAATAGGAGGAGCATGAAGCGGTGTTGAAAAACATGAAGCGCCTGAAAAGGTGTGAAAAATAGGAAGAGCTTCAAAAGGTGTGAAATATATGAGGAGAATGAAACGGTCTTAAAAATAGGAGGAGCATGATGCGGTGGAGAAAAACATGAAGAGCCGGAAAAGGTGTGAAATATATGAAGAGCTGCAAAACGTGTCAAAAATATGAGGCGCATAAAACGGTCGGAAAAATAGGAGGAGCATGAAGCAGTGTTGAAAAACATGAAGAGCCTGAAAAGGTGTGAAAAATATGAAGAGCTTGAAAAGGTGTCACAATATGTGGAGCATGAAACGGTCTGAAAAATAGGAGGAGCATGAAGCGGTCCTCAAAAACATGAAGCGACTGAAAAGGTGTGAAAAATATGAAGAGCTGCAAAACGTGTCAAAAATATGAGGCGCATAAAATGGTCGGAAAAATAGGAGGAGCATGAAGCAGTGTTGAAAAACATGAAGAGCCTGAAAAGGTGTGAAAAATATGAAGAGCTTAAAAAGGTGTCAAAATATGTGGAGAATGAAACGGCCTGAAAAATAGGAGGAGCATGAAGCGGTCCTCAAAAACATGAAGAGACTGAAAAGGTGTGAAAAATATGCAGAGCTTAAAAGGTGTAAAAAATATGAGGAGCATGAAACGGTCTGAAAAATAGGACGACCATGAAGCGGTGTTCAAAAACATGAAGAGACTGAAAAGGTGTGAAATAGATGAAGAGCTTCAAAAGGTGTGAAATACATGAGGAGCATGAAACGTTCTGAAAAATAGGAGGAGCATGAAGCATTCGTCAAAAACATGAAGAGCCTGAAAAGGTGTGTAAAATATGAAGAGCTTCAAAAAGTCTCAAAAATATGAGGAGCAAGAAACGGTCTGAAAAATAGGAGGAGCATGAAGCGGTCTTCAAAAACATGAAGAGCCTGAAAAGGTGTGTAAAATATGAAGAGATTCAAAAGGTGTGACAAAAATGAGGAGCATGAAACGGTCTGAAAAGTAGGAGGAGCATGAAACGGTGTTGAAAAACATGAAGAGCCTCAAAAGGTGTGAAAAATATGAAGAGCTTCAAAGGGTGTAAACAATGAGATGAGCATGAAACGTCTGAAAAATAGGATGAGAATGAAGTGGTGTTGAAAAACATGAAGAGCCTGAAAAGGTGTGAATTTATGAAGGGCTTCAAAGTGTGTCAAAATTATGAGGAGCATAAAACGGTCTGAAAAATAGGAGGTTCATGAAGTGGTGTTGAAAAACATGAAGAACCTGAAAAGGTGTGAAAAATATGAAGAGCTATAAAAGATGTGAAATATATTAGGAGCAAGAAACGGTCTGAATAATTGGAGGAGTATTAAGCTGTGTTGAAAAACATGAAGAACCTGAAAAGTTGTGTATAATATGAGTAGCTTCAAAAGGTGTCAAAAATATGAGGAGCATGAAACGGTCTGAAAAATTGGAGGAGCATGAAGCGGTGTTCAAAAACATGAAGAGCCTGAAAAGGTGTGAAAAATATGAAGAGCTTCAAAAAGTGTGAAAAATATGAGGAGCATGAAACGGTCTGAAAAATAGGAGGAGCATGAAGCGGTGTTGAAAAACATGAAGAGGCTGAAAAGGTGTGAAAAATATGAAGAGCTTCAAATTGTGTCAAGTATATGAGGAGCATGAAACGGTCTGAAAAATGCGAAGAGCATGAAACGGTCTGAAAAATAGGAGGAGCATGAAACGGTGTTGAAAAACATGAAGAGCCTCAAAAGGTGTGAAAAATAGGAGGAGTATCAAAAGGTGTCAAAAATATGGGGAACATGAAACGATCTGAAAAATAGGAGGAGAATGAAGCGGTGTTGAAAAACATGAAGAGTGTGAAAAAGTTTGAAAACTATGAAGAGCTTCAAATGGTGTGAAAATTCTGAAGAGCTTCAAAAGGTGTCAAAAATGAGATGAGCAGGAAACGTCTGAAAAATAGGAGGAGAATGAAGTGGTGTTCAAAAACATGAAGAGCCAGAAAAGGTGTGAAAAATAGGAGGAGCTTCAAAAAGTGTCAAAAATATGAGGGGCATGAAACGGTCTGAAAAATAGGAGGAGCATGAAGTGCTTTTAAAAAACATGAAGAGCCTGAAAGGTGTGAAAAATATGAAGAGCTTCAAAAGGTGTCAAAAATACGAGGAGCATGAAACGGTCTGAAACATAGGATGGGCCAGAAGCAGTCGTCAAAAACATGAAGATCCTGAAAAGGTGTGAGAAAATGAAGAGCTTCAAAGGTGTCAAAATATGAGGAGCATGAAATGGTCTGAAAAATTGTAGGAGCATGACGCATTGTTGAAAAACATGAAGAGCCTGAAAAGGTGTGAGAAATATTAAGAGCTTCAAAATGTGTCAAAAATATGAGGAGCATGAAACGGTCTGAAAAATAGGAGGGACATGAAGCAGTGTTGAAAAACATGAAGAGCCTGAAAAGGTGTGAGAAATATGAAGAGCTTCAAAAGGTGTGAAAATCATGAGGAGCATGAAACGGTCTGAAAAATAGGAGGAGCATGAAGCGGTGTTCAAAAAGATGAAGAGCCTGAAAATGTGTGAAAAATATGAAGAGCTTCAAAAGGAGTCAAAAAAAAAGAGTAGCAGAAAACGGTCTGAAAAATAGGAGGAGCATGAAGCGGTCCTCAGAGACATGAAGAGACTGAAAAGGCATGAAAAATATGCAGAGCTTAAAAAGGTGTCAAAATTATGAGGAGATTAAAACGGTCTGAAAAATAGGAGCAGCATGAAGCGGTGGTCAAAAACATGAAGAGCCTGAAAAGGTGTGAAAAATATGAAGAGCTTCAAAAGTTGTCAAAAATATGAGGAGCATGAAACAGTCTGAAAAATAGGAGGAGAATGAAGCGGTGTTCAAAAACATGAAAAGCCTGAAAAGGTATGAAAAATATGAAGAGCTTCAAAACGTGTCAAAAATATGAGGAGCATGAAACGGTCTGAAAAATAGGAGGAGCATGATGCGGTGGTCAAATACATGAAGAGCCTGAAAAGTTGTGAAAAATATGAAGAGCTTCAAAAGGTGTGAAATATATGAGGACCATGAAATGGTCTGAAAAAAAGGAAGAGCATGAAACGGTGTTCAAAAACATGAAGAGGCTGAAGGTGTGAAAAATATGAAGAGCTTCAAAAGTTGTCAAAAATATGAGGAGCATGAAACAGTCTGAAAAATAGGAGGAGCATGAAGCGGTGTTTAAAAACATCAAGAGCCTGAAAAGGTGTGAAATTATGAAGAGCTTCAAAAAGTGTCAAAAATATGAGGTGCATGAAACAGCATGAAAAATAGGATGAGCATGAAACGGGTTTGAAAAAGATGAAGAGCATGAAAATGTGTGAAAAATATGAAGAGCTTGAAAAGGTGTCAAAAACACGAGAAGCATGAAACAGTCTGTAAAATAGGAGGAGAATGAAGCGGTGTTTAAAAACATGAAGAGCCTGAAAAGGTGTGGAAAATATGAAGAACTTCAAAACGTGTCAAAAATATGAGGAGGATGAAACGGTCTGAAAAATAGGAGGAGCATGAAGTGGTGTTCAAAAACATGAAGAGCCTGAAAAGGTGTGAAAAATATGAAGAGCTTCAAAAGTTGTCAGAAATGTGAACAGCATGAAACGGTCTGAAAAATAGGAGGATCATGAATTGGTATTGAAATACATGAAGAGCCTGAAAAGGTCTGAGATATATGAAGAGCTTCAAAAGGTGTAAAAAATATGAGGAGCATGAAACAGTGTTAAAAACAGGAGGAGCCTGAAGCGGTGTTTGAAAATATGAAGAGCCTGAAAAGATGTGAAAAATATGAAGAGCTTCAAAAGGTGTCAAAAATATGAGAAGCATGAAACAACTGAAAAATAGGAGGAGCATGAAGCGGTGTTGTAAAATATGAAGAGCTTGAATAGGTGTGACAAATATGAAGAGCTTCAAAGGCGTCAAAAATATGAGGAGCATGAAACAGCCTGAAAAATTGGACGAGCATGAAACGGTTTTGAAAAAGATGAAGAGCATGAAAAGGTGTGAAAAATATGAAGAGCTTCAAAAGGTGTCAAAAACACGAGAAGCATGAAACGGTCTGTAAAATAGGAGGAGCATGAAGAGGTGTTGAAAAAAATGAAGAGCCTTAAAAAGTATGAAAAATATGAAGAGCTTCAAAAGGTGTCAAAAATATGAGGAGCATGAAACGGTCTACAAAATAAGAGGAGCAAGAAGCGGTGATCAAAAAAATGAAGAGCCTGAAAAGGTGTGAAAAATATGAAGAGCTTCAAAAGGTGTGAAAAATATGAGGAGCAGGATACGGTCTGAAAAATAGGAGGCACATGAACCTGTTTTGAAAAAGATGAAGAGCATGAAAAGATGTGAAAAATATGAAGAGCTTCAAAAGGTGTCAAAAATATGAGGAGCATGAATCGGTCTGAAAAATAGGAGGAGCATGAAGCGGTGGTCAAAAACATGAAGAGTCTGAGAAGTTGTGAAAAATATGAAAAGCTTCAAAAGGTGTGAAAAATATGAGGTGCATGAAATAGTCTGAAAAATAGGAGGAGCATGAAAAGGTTTTGAAAAACATGAAGAGCCTGAAAAGTTGTGAAAAATATGAAGAGCTTCAAAAGGTGTCAATAATATGAGGTGCATGAAACAGTCTGAAAAAGAGGAGGAGCATGAAGCGGTGTTGAACAACATGAAGAGCATGAAAACGTGTGAAATACATGAAGAGCTTCAAAAGGTGTCAAAATTATGAGGAGCATGAAACGGTCTGAAAAAGAGGAGGAGCATGAAGCGGTGTTGAAAAACATGAAGAGCCTGAAAATGTGTGAAAAATATGAAGAGCTTCAAAAAGAGTCAAAAATATGAGAAGCACGAAATGGTCTGAAAAATAGGAGGAGCATGAAGCGGTGTTCAAAAACATGAAGAGGCTGAAAAGGTGTGAAAAATATGAAGAGCTTCAAATTGTGTCAAGTATATGAGGAGCATGAAACGGTCTGAAAAATGCGAGGAGCATGAAACGGTCTGAAAAATAGGAGGAGCATGAAACGGTGTTGAAAAACATGAAGAGCCTCAAAAGGTGTGAAAAATAGGAGGAGTATCAAAAGGTGTCAAAAATATGGGGAACATGAAACGATCTGAAAAATAGGAGGAGAATGAAGCGGTGTTGAAAAACATGAAGAGTGTGAAAAAGTTTGAAAACTATGAAGAGCTTCAAATGGTGTGAAAATTATGAAGAGCTTCAAAAGGTGTCAAAAATGAGATGAGCAGGAAACGTCTGAAAAATAGGAGGAGCATGAAGTGGTGTTCAAAAACATGAAGAGCCAGAAAAGGTGTGAAAAATAGGAGGAGCTTCAAAAAGTGTCAAAAATATGAGGGGCATGAAACGGTCTGAAAAATAGGAGGAGCATGAAGTGCTTTTAAAAAACATGAAGAGCCTGAAAGGTGTGAAAAATATGAAGAGCTTCAAAAGGTGTCAAAAATACGAGGAGCAGGAAACGGTCTGAAACATAGGATGGGCAAGAAGCAGTCGTCAAAAACATGAAGATCCTGAAAAGGTGTGAGAAAATGAAGAGCTTCAAAGGTGTCAAAATATGAGGAGCATGAAATGGTCTGAAAAATTGTAGGAGCATGACGCATTGTTGAAAAACATGAAGAGCCTGAAAAGGTGTGAGAAATATTAAGAGCTTCAAAATGTGTCAAAAATATGAGGAGCATGAAACGGTCTGAAAAATAGGAGGGACATGAAGCAGTGTTGAAAAACATGAAGAGCCTGAAAAGGTGTGAGAAATATGAAGAGCTTCAAAAGGTGTGAAAATCATGAGGAGCATGAAACGGTCTGAAAAATAGGAGGAGCATGAAGCGGTGTTCAAAAAGATGAAGAGCCTGAAAAGGTGTGAAAAATATGAAGAGCTTCAAAAGGAGTCAAAAAAAAAGAGTAGCAGAAAACGGTCTGAAAAATAGGAGGAGCATGAAGCGGTCCTCAGAGACATGAAGAGACTGAAAAGGCATGAAAAATATGCAGAGCTTAAAAAGGTGTCAAAATTATGAGGAGATTAAAACGGTCTGAAAAATAGGAGCAGCATGAAGCGGTGGTCAAAAACATGAAGAGCCTGAAAAGGTGTGAAAAATATGAAGAGCTTCAAAAGGTGTCAAAAATATGAGGAGCATGAATCGGTCTGAAAAATAGGAGGAGCATGAAGCGGTGGTCAAAAACATGAAGAGTCTGAGAAGTTGTGAAAAATATGAAAAGCTTCAAAAGGTGTGAAAAATATGAGGTGCATGAAATGGTCTGAAAAATAGGAGGAGCATGAAAAGGTTTTGAAAAACATGAAGAGCCTGAAAAGTTGTGAAAAATATGAAGAGCTTCAAAAGGTGTCAATAGTATGAGGTGCATGAAACAGTCTGAAAAAGAGGAGGAGCATGAAGCGGTGTTGAACAACATGAAGAGCATGAAAACGTGTGAAATACATGAAGAGCTTCAAAAGGTGTCAAAATTATGAGGAGCATGAAACGGTCTGAAAAAGAGGAGGAGCATGAAGCGGTGGTCAAAAACATGAAGAGTCTGAGAAGTTGTGAAAAATATGAAAAGCTTCAAAAGGTGTGAAAAATATGAGGTGCATGAAATGGTCTGAAAAATAGGAGGAGCATGAAAAGGTTTTGAAAAACATGAAGAGCCTGAAAAGTTGTGAAAAATATGAAGAGCTTCAAAAGGTGTCAATAATATGAGGTGCATGAAACAGTCTGAAAAAGAGGAGGAGCATGAAGCGGTGTTGAACAACATGAAGAGCATGAAAACGTGTGAAATACATGAAGAGCTTCAAAAGGTGTCAAAATTATGAGGAGCATGAAACGGTCTGAAAAAGAGGAGGAGCATGAAGTGGTGTTGAAAAACATGAAGAGCCTGAAAATGTGTGAAAAATATGAAGAGCTTCAAAAAGAGTCAAAAATATGAGAAGCACGAAATGGTCTGAAAAATAGGAGGAGCATGAAGCGGTGTTGAAAAACATGAAGAGGCTGAAAAGGTGTGAAAAATATGAAGAGCTTCAAATTGTGTCAAGTATATGAGGAGCATGAAACGGTCTGAAAAATGCGAGGAGCATGAAACGGTCTGAAGAATAGGAGGAGCATGAAACGGTGTTGAAAAACATGAAGAGCCTCAAAAGGTGTGAAAAATAGGAGGAGTATCAAAAGGTGTCAAAAATATGGGGAACATGAAACGATCTGAAAAATAGGAGGAGAATGAAGCGGTGTTGAAAAACATGAAGAGTGTGAAAAAGTTTGAAAACTATGAAGAGCTTCAAATGGTGTGAAAATTATGAAGAGCTTCAAAAGGTGTCAAAAATGAGATGAGCAGGAAACGTCTGAAAAATAGGAGGAGCATGAAGTGGTGTTCAAAAACATGAAGAGCCAGAAAAGGTGTGAAAAATAGGAGGAGCTTCAAAAAGTGTCAAAAATATGAGGGGCATGAAACGGTCTGAAAAATAGGAGGAGCATGAAGTGCTTTTAAAAAACATGAAGAGCCTGAAAGGTGTGAAAAATATGAAGAGCTTCAAAAGGTGTCAAAAATACGAGGAGCATGAAACGGTCTGAAACATAGGATGGGCAAGAAGCAGTCGTCAAAAACATGAAGATCCTGAAAAGGTGTGAGAAAATGAAGAGCTTCAAAGGTGTCAAAATATGAGGAGCATGAAATGGTCTGAAAAATTGTAGGAGCATGACGCATTGTTGAAAAACATGAAGAGCCTGAAAAGGTGTGAGAAATATTAAGAGCTTCAAAATGTGTCAAAAATATGAGGAGCATGAAACGGTCTGAAAAATAGGAGGGACATGAAGCAGTGTTGAAAAACATGAAGAGCCTGAAAAGGTGTGAGAAATATGAAGAGCTTCAAAAGGTGTGAAAATCATGAGGAGCATGAAACGGTCTGAAAAATAGGAGGAGCATGAAGCGGTGTTCAAAAAGATGAAGAGCCTGAAAATGTGTGAAAAATATGAAGAGCTTCAAAAGGAGTCAAAAAAAAAGAGTAGCAGAAAACGGTCTGAAAAATAGGAGGAGCATGAAGCGGTCCTCAGAGACATGAAGAGACTGAAAAGGCATGAAAAATATGCAGAGCTTAAAAAGGTGTCAAAATTATGAGGAGATTAAAACGGTCTGAAAAATAGGAGCAGCATGAAGCGGTGGTCAAAAACATGAAGAGCCTGAAAAGGTGTGAAAAATATGAAGAGCTTCAAAAGTTGTCAAAAATATGAGGAGCATGAAACAGTCTGAAAAATAGGAGGAGAATGAAGCGGTGTTCAAAAACATGAAAAGCCTGAAAAGGTATGAAAAATATGAAGAGCTTCAAAACGTGTCAAAAATATGAGGAGCATGAAACGGTCTGAAAAATAGGAGGAGCATGATGCGGTGGTCAAATACATGAAGAGCCTGAAAAGTTGTGAAAAATATGAAGAGCTTCAAAAGGTGTGAAATATATGAGGACCATGAAACGGTCTGAAAAAAAGGAAGAGCATGAAACGGTGTTCAAAAACATGAAGAGGCTGAAGGTGTGAAAAATATGAAGAGCTTCAAAAGTTGTCAAAAATATGAGGAGCATGAAACAGTCTGAAAAATAGGAGGAGCATGAAGCGGTGTTTAAAAACATCAAGAGCCTGAAAAGGTGTGAAATTATGAAGAGCTTCAAAAAGTGTCAAAAATATGAGGTGCATGAAACAGCATGAAAAATAGGATGAGCATGAAACGGGTTTGAAAAAGATGAAGAGCATGAAAATGTGTGAAAAATATGAAGAGCTTGAAAAGGTGTCAAAAACACGAGAAGCATGAAACAGTCTGTAAAATAGGAGGAGAATGAAGCGGTGTTTAAAAACATGAAGAGCCTGAAAAGGTGTGGAAAATATGAAGAACTTCAAAACGTGTCAAAAATATGAGGAGGATGAAACGGTCTGAAAAATAGGAGGAGCATGAAGTGGTGTTCAAAAACATGAAGAGCCTGAAAAGGTGTGAAAAATATGAAGAGCTTCAAAAGTTGTCAGAAATGTGAACAGCATGAAACGGTCTGAAAAATAGGAGGATCATGAATTGGTAGTGAAATACATGAAGAGCCTGAAAAGGTCTGAGATATATGAAGAGCTTCAAAAGGTGTAAAAAATATGAGGAGCATGAAACAGTGTTAAAAACAGGAGGAGCCTGAAGCGGTGTTTGAAAATATGAAGAGCCTGAAAAGATGTGAAAAATATGAAGAGCTTCAAAAGGTGTCAAAAATATGAGAAGCATGAAACAACTGAAAAATAGGAGGAGCATGAAGCGGTGTTGTAAAATATGAAGAGCTTGAATAGGTGTGACAAATATGAAGAGCTTCAAAGGCGTCAAAAATATGAGGAGCATGAAACAGCCTGAAAAATTGGACGAGCATGAAACGGTTTTGAAAAAGATGAAGAGCATGAAAAGGTGTGAAAAATATGAAGAGCTTCAAAAGGTGTCAAAAACACGAGAAGCATGAAACGGTCTGTAAAATAGGAGGAGCATGAAGAGGTGTTGAAAAAAATGAAGAGCCTTAAAAAGTATGAAAAATATGAAGAGCTTCAAAAGGTGTCAAAAATATGAGGAGCATGAAACGGTCTACAAAATAAGAGGAGCATGAAGCGGTGATCAAAAAAATGAAGAGCCTGAAAAGGTGTGAAAAATATGAAGAGCTTCAAAAGGTGTGAAAAATATGAGGAGCAGGATACGGTCTGAAAAATAGGAGGCACATGAACCTGTTTTGAAAAAGATGAAGAGCATGAAAAGATGTGAAAAATATGAAGAGCTTCAAAAGGTGTCAAAAATATGAGGAGCATGAATCGGTCTGAAAAATAGGAGGAGCATGAAGCGGTGGTCAAAAACATGAAGAGTCTGAGAAGTTGTGAAAAATATGAAAAGCTTCAAAAGGTGTGAAAAATATGAGGTGCATGAAATGGTCTGAAAAATAGGAGGAGCATGAAAAGGTTTTGAAAAACATGAAGAGCCTGAAAAGTTGTGAAAAATATGAAGAGCTTCAAAAGGTGTCAATAATATGAGGTGCATGAAACAGTCTGAAAAAGAGGAGGAGCATGAAGCGGTGTTGAACAACATGAAGAGCATGAAAACGTGTGAAATACATGAAGAGCTTCAAAAGGTGTCAAAATTATGAGGAGCATGAAACGGTCTGAAAAAGAGGAGGAGCATGAAGTGGTGTTGAAAAACATGAAGAGCCTGAAAATGTGTGAAAAATATGAAGAGCTTCAAAAAGAGTCAAAAATATGAGAAGCACGAAATGGTCTGAAAAATAGGAGGAGCATGAAGCGGTGTTGAAAAACAAGAATAGCCTGAAAAGGTGTGAGAAATATGAAGAGCTTCAAAAGCTGTCAAATATATGAGAAGCATGAAACGGCCTGAAAAATAGGAGGAGCATGAAGCGGTGTTGAAAAACATGAAGTGCCTGAAAAGGTGTGAAAAATAGGAAGAGCTTCAAAAGGTGTGAAATATATGAGGAGAATGAAACGGTCTTAAAAATAGGAGGAGCATGATGCGGTGGAGAAAAACATGAAGAGCCTGAAAAGGTGTGAAATATATGAAGAGCTGCAAAACGTGTCAAAAATATGAGGCGCATAAACCGGTCAGAAACATAGGAGGATCATGAAGCAGTGTTGAAAAACATGAAGAGCCTGAAAAGGTGTGAAAAATATGAAGAGCTTGAAAAGGTGTCACAATATGTGGAGCATGAAACGGTCTGAAAAATAGGAGGAGCATGAAGCGGTCCTCAAAAACATGAAGCGACTGAAAAGGTGTGAAAAATATGAAGAGCTGCAAAACGTGTCAAAAATATGAGGCGCATAAAATGGTCAGAAAAATAGGAGGAGCATGAAGCAGTGTTGAAAAACATGAAGAGCCTGAAAAGGTGTGAAAAATATGAAGAGCTTGAAAAGGTGTCAAAATATGTGGAGCATGAAACGGCCTGAAAAATAGGAGGGGCATGAAGCGGTCCTCAAAAACATGAAGAGACTGAAAAGGTGTGAAATAGATGAAGAGCTTCAAAAGATGTGAAATACATGAGGAGCATGAAACGTTCTGAAAAATAGGAGGAGCATGAAGCATTCGTCAAAAACATGAAGAGCCTGAAAAGGTGTGTAAAATATGAAGAGCTTCAAAAAGTCTCAAAAATATGAGGAGCAAGAAACGGTCTGAAAAATAGGAGGAGCATGAAGCGGTCTTCAAAAACATGAAGAGCCTGAAAAGGTGTGTAAAATATGAAGAGATTCAAAAGGTGTGAAAAAAATGAGGAGCATGAAACGGTCTGAAAAGTAGGAGGAGCATGAAACGGTGTTGAAAAACATGAAGAGCCTCAAAAGGTGTGAAAAATATGAAGAGCTTCAAAGGGTGTAAACAATGAGATGAGCATGAAACGTCTGAAAAATAGGATGAGAATGAAGTGGTGTTGAAAAACATGAAGAGCCTGAAAAGGTGTGAATTTATGAAGGGCTTCAAAGTGTGTCAAAATTATGAGGAGCATAACGGTCTGAAAAATAGGAGGTTCATGAAGTGGTGTTGAAAAACATGAAGAACCTGAAAAGGTGTGAAAAATATGAAGAGCTATAAAAGATGTGAAATATATTAGGAGCAAGAAACGGTCTGAATAATTGGAGGAGTATTAAGCTGTGTTGAAAAACATGAAGAACCTGAAAAGTTGTGTATAATATGAGTAGCTTCAAAAGGTGTCAAAAATATGAGGAGCATGAAACGGTCTGAAATATTGGAGGAGCATGAAGCGGTGTTCAAAAACATGAAGAGCCTGAAAAGGTGTGAAAAATATGAAGAGCTTCAAATTGTGTCAAGTATATGAGGAGCATGAAACGGTCTGAAAAATGCGAGGAGCATGAAACGGTCTGAAAAATAGGAGGAGCATGAAACGGTGTTGAAAAACATGAAGAGCCTCAAAAGGTGTGAAAAATAGGAGGAGTTTCAAAAGGTGTCAAAAATATGGGGAACATGAAACGATCTGAAAAATAGGAGGAGAATGAAGCGGTGTTGAAAAACATGAAGAGTGTGAAAAAGTTTGAAAACTATGAAGAGCTTCAAATGGTGTGAAAATTATGAAGAGCTTCAAAAGGTGTCAAAAATGAGATGAGCAGGAAACGTCTGAAAAATAGGAGGAGAATGAAGTGGTGTTCAAAAACATGAAGAGCCAGAAAAGGTGTGAAAAATAGGAGGAGCTTCAAAAAGTGTCAAAAATATGAGGGGCATGAAACGGTCTGAAAAATAGGAGGAGCATGAAGTGCTTTTAAAAAACATGAAGAGCCTGAAAAGGTGTGAAAAATATGAAGAGCTTCAAAAGGTGTCAAAAATACGAGGAGCATGAAACGGTCTGAAACATAGGATGGGCAAGAAGCAGTCGTCAAAAACATGAAGATCCTGAAAAGGTGTGAGAAAATGAAGAGCTTCAAAGGTGTCAAAATATGAGGAGCATGAAATGGTCTGAAAAATTGTAGGAGCATGACGCATTGTTGAAAAACATGAAGAGCCTGAAAAGGTGTGAGAAATATTAAGAGCTTCAAAATGTGTCAAAAATATGAGGAGCATGAAACGGTCTGAAAAATAGGAGGGACATGAAGCAGTGTTGAAAAACATGAAGAGCCTGAAAAGGTGTGAGAAATATGAAGAGCTTCAAAAGGTGTGAAAATCATGAGGAGCATGAAACGGTCTGAAAAATAGGAGGAGCATGAAGCGGTGTTCAAAAAGATGAAGAGCCTGAAAATGTGTGAAAAATATGAAGAGCTTCAAAAGGAGTGAAAAAAAAAGAGTAGCAGAAAACGGTCTGAAAAATAGGAGGAGCATGAAGCGGTCCTCAGAGACATGAAGAGACTGAAAAGGCATGAAAAATATGCAGAGCTTAAAAAGGTGTCAAAATTATGAGGAGATTAAAACGGTCTGAAAAATAGGAGCAGCATGAAGCGGTGGTCAAAAACATGAAGAGCCTGAAAAGGTGTGAAAAATATGAAGAGCTTCAAAAGTTGTCAAAAATATGAGGAGCATGAAACAGTCTGAAAAATAGGAGGAGAATGAAGCGGTGTTCAAAAACATGAAAAGCCTGAAAAGGTATGAAAAATATGAAGAGCTTCAAAACGTGTCAAAAATATGAGGAGCATGAAACGGTCTGAAAAATAGGAGGAGCATGATGCGGTGGTCAAATACATGAAGAGCCTGAAAAGTTGTGAAAAATATGAAGAGCTTCAAAAGGTGTGAAATATATGAGGACCATGAAACGGTCTGAAAAAAAAGAAGAGCATGAAACGGTGTTCAAAAACATGAAGAGGCTGAAGGTGTGAAAAATATGAAGAGCTTCAAAAGTTGTCAAAAATATGAGGAGCATGAAACAGTCTGAAAAATAGGAGGAGCATGAAGCGGTCTTTAAAAACATCAAGAGCCTGAAAAGGTGTGAAATTATGAAGAGCTTCAAAAAGTGTCAAAAATATGAGGTGCATGAAACAGCATGAAAAATAGGATGAGCATGAAACGGGTTTGAAAAAGATGAAGAGCATGAAAATGTGTGAAAAATATGAAGAGCTTGAAAAGGTGTCAAAAACACGAGAAGCATGAAACAGTCTGTAAAATAGGAGGAGAATGAAGCGGTGTTTAAAAACATGAAGAGCCTGAAAAGGTGTGGAAAATATGAAGAACTTCAAAACGTGTCAAAAATATGAGGAGGATGAAACGGTCTGAAAAATAGGAGGAGCATGAAGTGGTGTTCAAAAACATGAAGAGCCTGAAAAGGTGTGAAAAATATGAAGAGCTTCAAAAGTTGTCAGAAATGTGAACAGCATGAAACGGTCTGAAAAATAGGAGGATCATGAATTGGTAGTGAAATACATGAAGAGCCTGAAAAGGTCTGAGATATATGAAGAGCTTCAAAAGGTGTAAAAAATATGAGGAGCATGAAACAGTGTTAAAAACAGGAGGAGCCTGAAGCGGTGTTTGAAAATATGAAGAGCCTGAAAAGATGTGAAAAATATGAAGAGCTTCAAAAGGTGTCAAAAATATGAGAAGCATGAAACAACTGAAAAATAGGAGGAGCATGAAGCGGTGTTGTAAAATATGAAGAGCTTGAATAGGTGTGACAAATATGAAGAGCTTCAAAGGCGTCAAAAATATGAGGAGCATGAAACAGCCTGAAAAATTGGACGAGCATGAAACGGTTTTGAAAAAGATGAAGAGCATGAAAAGGTGTGAAAAATATGAAGAGCTTCAAAAGGTGTCAAAAACACGAGAAGCATGAAACGGTCTGTAAAATAGGAGGAGCATGAAGAGGTGTTGAAAAAAATGAAGAGCCTTAAAAAGTATGAAAAATATGAAGAGCTTCAAAAGGTGTCAAAAATATGAGGAGCATGAAACGGTCTACAAAATAAGAGGAGCATGAAGCGGTGATCAAAAAAATGAAGAGCCTGAAAAGGTGTGAAAAATATGAAGAGCTTCAAAAGGTGTCAAAAATATGAGGAGCATGAATCGGTCTGAAAAATAGGAGGAGCATGAAGCGGTGGTCAAAAACATGAAGAGTCTGAGAAGTTGTGAAAAATATGAAAAGCTTCAAAAGGTGTGAAAAATATGAGGTGCATGAAATGGTCTGAAAAATAGGAGGAGCATGAAAAGGTTTTGAAAAACATGAAGAGCCTGAAAAGTTGTGAAAGATATGAAGAGCTTCAAAAGGTGTCAATAGTATGAGGTGCATGAAACAGTCTGAAAAAGAGGAGGAGCATGAATCGGTGTTGAACAACATGAAGAGCATGAAAACGTGTGAAATACATGAAGAGCTTCAAAAGGTTCAAAAGTATGAGGAGCATGAAACGGTCTGAAAAAGAGGAGGAGCATGAAGCGGTGTTGAAAAACATGAAGAGCCTGAAAATGTGTGAAAAATATGAAGAGCTTCAAAAAGAGTCAAAAATATGAGAAGCACGAAATGGTCTGAAAAATAGGAGGAGCATGAAGCGGTGTTGAAAAACAAGAATAGCCTGAAAAGGTGTGAGAAATATGAAGAGCTTCAAAAGCTGTCAAATATATGAGAAGCATGAAACGGCCTGAAAAATAGGAGGAGCATGAAGCGGTGTTGAAAAACATGAAGCGCCTGAAAAGGTGTGAGAAATAGGAAGAGCTTCAAAAGGTGTGAAATATATGAGGAGAATGAAACGGTCTTAAAAATAGGAGGAGCATGATGCGGTGGAGAAAAACATGAAGAGCCTGAAAAGGTGTGAAATATATGAAGAGCTGCAAAACGTGTCAAAAATATGAGGCGCATAAAACGGTCGGAAAAATAGGAGGAGCATGAAGCAGTGTTGAAAAACATGAAGAGCCTGAAAAGGTGTGAAAAATATGAAGAGCTTGAAAAGGTGTCACAATATGTGGAGCATGAAACGGTCTGAAAAATAGGAGGAGCATGAAGCGGTCCTCAAAAACATGAAGCGACTGAAAAGGTGTGAAAAATATGAAGAGCTGCAAAACGTGTCAAAAATATGAGGCGCATAAAATGGTCGGAAATATAGGAGGAGCATGAAGCAGTGTTGAAAAACATGAAGAGCCTGAAAAGGTGTGAAAAATATGAAGAGCTTGAAAAGGTGTCAAAATATGTGGAGAATGAAACGGCCTGAAAAATAGGAGGAGCATGAAGCGGTCCTCAAAAACATGAAGAGACTGAAAAGGTGTGAAAAATATGCAGAGCTTAAAAGGTGTAAAAAATATGAGGAGCATGAAACGGTCTGAAAAATAGGACGACCATGAAGCGGTGTTCAAAAACATGAAGAGACTGAAAAGGTGTGAAATAGATGAAGAGCTTCAAAAGGTGTGAAATACATGAGGAGCATGAAACGTTCTGAAAAATAGGAGGAGCATGAAGCATTCGTCAAAAACATGAAGAGCCTGAAAAGGTGTGTAAAATATGAAGAGCTTCAAAAAGTCTCAAAAATATGAGGAGCAAGAAACGGTCTGAAAAATAGGAGGAGCATGAAGCGGTCTTCAAAAACATGAAGAGCCTGAAAAGGTGTGTAAAATATGAAGAGATTCAAAAGGTGTGAAAAAAATGAGGAGCATGAAACGGTCTGAAAAGTAGGAGGAGCATGAAACGGTGTTGAAAAACATGAAGAGCCTCAAAAGGTGTGAAAAATATGAAGAGCTTCAAAGGGTGTAAACAATGAGATGAGCATGAAACGTCTGAAAAATAGGATGAGAATGAAGTGGTGTTGAAAAACATGAAGAGCCTGAAAAGGTGTGAATTTATGAAGGGCTTCAAAGTGTGTCAAAATTATGAGGAGCATAAAACGGTCTGAAAAATAGGAGGTTCATGAAGTGGTGTTGAAAAACATGAAGAACCTGAAAAGGTGTGAAAAATATGAAGAGCTATAAAAGATGTGAAATATATTAGGAGCAAGAAACGGTCTGAATAATTGGAGGAGTATTAAGCTGTGTTGAAAAACATGAAGAACCTGAAAAGTTGTGTATAATATGAGTAGCTTCAAAAGGTGTCAAAAATATGAGGAGCATGAAACGGTCTGAAAAATTGGAGGAGCATGAAGCGGTGTTCAAAAACATGAAGAGCCTGAAAAGGTGTGAAAAATATGAAGAGCTTCAAAAAGTGTGAAAAATATGAGGAGCATGAAACGGTCTGAAAAATAGGAGGAGCATGAAGCGGTGTTGAAAAACATGAAGAGGCTGAAAAGGTGTGAAAAATATGAAGAGCTTCAAATTGTGTCAAGTATATGAGGAGCATGAAACGGTCTGAAAAATGCGAAGAGCATGAAACAGTCTGAAAAATAGGAGGAGCATGAAACGGTGTTGAAAAACATGAAGAGCCTCAAAAGGTGTGAAAAATAGGAGGAGTTTCAAAAGGTGTCAAAAATATGGGGAACATGAAACGATCTGAAAAATAGGAGGAGAATGAAGCGGTGTTGAAAAACATGAAGAGTGTGAAAAAGTTTGAAAACTATGAAGAGCTTCAAATGGTGTGAAAATTATGAAGAGCTTCAAAAGGTGTCAAAAATGAGATGAGCATGAAACGTCTGAAAAATAGGAGGAGAATGAAGTGGTGTTCAAAAACATGAAGAGCCAGAAAAGGTGTGAAAAATAGGAGGAGCTTCAAAAAGTGTCAAAAATATGAGGGGCATGAAACGGTCTGAAAAATAGGAGGAGCATGAAGTGCTTTTAAAAAACATGAAGAGCCTGAAAAGGTGTGAAAAATATGAAGAGCTTCAAAAGGTGTCAAAAATACGAGGAGCATGAAACGGTCTGAAACATAGGATGGGCAAGAAGCAGTCGTCAAAAACATGAAGATCCTGAAAAGGTGTGAGAAAATGAAGAGCTTCAAAGGTGTCAAAATATGAGGAGCATGAAATGGTCTGAAAAATTGTAGGAGCATGACGCATTGTTGAAAAACATGAAGAGCCTGAAAAGGTGTGAGAAATATTAAGAGCTTCAAAATGTGTCAAAAATATGAGGAGCATGAAACGGTCTGAAAAATAGGAGGGACATGAAGCAGTGTTGAAAAACATGAAGAGCCTGAAAAGGTGTGAGAAATATGAAGAGCTTCAAAAGTTGTGAAAATCATGAGGAGCATGAAACGGTCTGAAAAATAGGAGGAGCATGAAGCGGTGTTCAAAAAGATGAAGAGCCTGAAAATGTGTGAAAAATATGAAGAGCTTCAAAAGGAGTGAAAAAAAAAGAGTAGCAGAAAACGGTCTGAAAAATAGGAGGAGCATGAAGCGGTCCTCAGAGACATGAAGAGACTGAAAAGGCATGAAAAATATGCAGAGCTTAAAAAGGTGTCAAAATTATGAGGAGATTAAAACGGTCTGAAAAATAGGAGCAGCATGAAGCAGTGGTCAAAAACATGAAGAGCCTGAAAAGGTGTGAAAAATATGAAGAGCTTCAAAAGTTGTCAAAAATATGAGGAGCATGAAACAGTCTGAAAAATAGGAGGAGAATGAAGCGGTGTTCAAAAACATGAAAAGCCTGAAAAGGTATGAAAAATATGAAGAGCTTCAAAACGTGTCAAAAATATGAGGAGCATGAAACGGTCTGAAAAATAGGAGGAGCATGATGCGGTGGTCAAATACATGAAGAGCCTGAAAAGTTGTGAAAAATATGAAGAGCTTCAAAAGGTGTCAAAAATATGAGGACCATGAAACGGTCTGAAAAAAAGGAAGAGCATGAAACGGTGTTCAAAAACATGAAGAGGCTGAAGGTGTGAAAAATATGAAGAGCTTCAAAAGTTGTCAAAAATAGGAGGAGCATGAAACAGTCTGAAAAATAGGAGGAGCATGAAGCGGTGTTTAAAAACATCAAGAGCCTGAAAAGGTGTGAAATTATGAAGAGCTTCAAAAAGTGTCAAAAATATGACGTGCATGAAACAGCATGAAAAATAGGATGAGCATGAAACGGGTTTGAAAAAGATGAAGAGTATGAAAATGTGTGAAAAATATGAAGAGCTTGAAAAGGTGTCAAAAACACGAGAAGCATGAAACAGTCTGTAAAATAGGAGGAGAATGAAGTGGTGTTTAAAAACATGAAGAGCCTGAAAAGGTGTGGAAAATATGAAGAACTTCAAAACGTGTCAAAAATATGAGGAGGATGAAACGGTCTGAAAAATAGGAGGAGCATGAAGTGGTGTTCAAAAACATGAAGAGCCTGAAAAGGTGTGAAAAATATGAAGAGCTTCAAAAGTTGTCAGAAATGTGAACAGCATGAAACGGTCTGAAAAATAGGAGGATCATGAATTGGTATTGAAATACATGAAGAGCCTGAAAAGGTCTGAGATATATGAAGAGCTTCAAAAGGTGTAAAAAATATGAGGAGCATGAAACAGTGTTAAAAACAGGAGGAGCCTGAAGCGGTGTTTGAAAATATGAAGAGCCTGAAAAGATGTGAAAAATATGAAGAGCTTCAAAAGGTGTCAAAAAAATGAGAAGCATGAAACAACTGAAAAATAGGAGGAGCATGAAGCGATGTTGTAAAATATGAAGAGCTTGAATAGGTGTGACAAATATGAAGAGCTTCAAAGGCGTCAAAAATATGAGGAGCATGAAACAGCCTGAAAAATTGGACGAGCATGAAACGGTTTTGAAAAAGATGAAGAGCATGAAAAGGTGTGAAAAATATGAAGAGCTTCAAAAGGTGTAAAAAACACGAGAAGCATGAAACGGTCTGTAAAATAGGAGGAGCAAGAAGAGGTGTTGAAAAAAATGAAGAGCCTTAAAAAGTATGAAAAATATGAAGAGCTTCAAAAGGTGTCAAAAATATGAGGAGCATGAAACGGTCTACAAAATAAGAGGAGCATGAAGCGGTGATCAAAAAAATGAAGAGCCTGAAAAGGTGTGAAAAATATGAAGAGCTTCAAAAGGTGTGAAAAATATGAGGAGCAGGATACGGTCTGAAAAATAGGAGGAACATGAACCTGTTTTGAAAAAGATGAAGAGCATGAAAAGGTGTGAAAAATATGAAGAGCTTCAAAAGGTGTCAAAAATATGAGGAGCATGAATCGGTCTGAAAAATAGGAGGAGCATGAAGCGGTGGTCAAAAACATGAAGAGTCTGAGAAGTTGTGAAAAATATGAAAAGCTTCAAAAGGTGTGAAAAATATGAGGTGCATGAAATGGTCTGAAAAATAGGAGGAGCATGAAAAGGTTTTGAAAAACATGAAGAGCCTGAAAATTTGTGAAAAATATGAAGAGCTTCAAAAGGTGTCAATAATATGAGGTGCATGAAACAGTCTGAAAAAGAGGAGGAGCATGAAGCGGTGTTGAACAACATGAAGAGCATGAAAACGTGTGAAATACATGAAGAGCTTCAAAAGGTGTCAAAATTATGAGGAGCATGAAACGGTCTGAAAAAGAGGAGGAGCATGAAGTGGTGTTGAAAAACATGAAGAGCCTGAAAATGTGTGAAAAATATGAAGAGCTTCAAAAAGAGTCAAAAATATGAGAAGCACGAAATGGTCTGAAAAATAGGAGGAGCATGAAGCGGTGTTGAAAAACAAGAATAGCCTGAAAAGGTGTGAGAAATATGAAGAGCTTCAAAAGCTGTCAAATATATGAGAAGCATGAAACGGCCTGAAAAATAGGAGGAGCATGAAGCGGTGTTGAAAAACATGAAGCGCCTGAAAAGGTGTGAAAAATAGGAAGAGCTTCAAAAGGTGTGAAATACATGAGGAGAATGAAACGGTCTTAAAAATAGGAGGAGCATGATGCGGTGGAGAAAAACATGAAGAGCCTGAAAAGGTGTGAAATATATGAAGAGCTGCAAAACGTGTCAAAAATATGAGGCGCATAAACCGGTCAGAAACATAGGAGGAGCATGAAGCAGTGTTGAAAAACATGAAGAGCCTGAAAAGGTGTGAAAAATATGAAGAGCTTGAAAAGGTGTCACAATATGTGGAGCATGAAACGGTCTGAAAAATAGGAGGAGCATGAAGCGGTCCTCAAAAACATGAAGCGACTGAAAAGGTGTGAAAAATATGAAGCGCTGCAAAACGTGTCAAAAATATGAGGCGCATAAAATGGTCGGAAAAATAGGAGGAGCATGAAGCAGTGTTGAAAAACATGAAGAGCCTGAAAAGGTGTGAAAAATATGAAGAGCTTGAAAAGGTGTCAAAATATGTGGAGCATGAAACGGCCTGAAAAATAGGAGGGGCATGAAGCGGTCCTCAAAAACATGAAGAGACTGAAAAGGTGTGAAATAGATGAAGAGCTTCAAAAGGTGTGAAATACATGAGGAGCATGAAACGTTCTGAAAAATAGGAGGAGCATGAAGCATTCGTCAAAAACATGAAGAGCCTGAAAAGGTGTGTAAAATATGAAGAGCTTCAAAAAGTCTCAAAAATATGAGGAGCAAGAAACGGTCTGAAAAATAGGAGGAGCATGAAGCGGTCTTCAAAAACATGAAGAGCCTGAAAAGGTGTGTAAAATATGAAGAGATTCAAAAGGTGTGAAAAAAATGAGGAGCATGAAACGGTCTGAAAAGTAGGAGGAGCATGAAACGGTGTTGAAAAACATGAAGAGCCTCAAAAGGTGTGAAAAATATGAAGAGCTTCAAAGGGTGTAAACAATGAGATGAGCATGAAACGTCTGAAAAATAGGATGAGAATGAAGTGGTGTTGAAAAACATGAAGAGCCTGAAAAGGTGTGAATTTATGAAGGGCTTCAAAGTGTGTCAAAATTATGAGGAGCATAAAACGGTCTGAAAAATAGGAGGTTCATGAAGTGGTGTTGAAAAACATGAAGAACCTGAAAAGGTGTGAAAAATATGAAGAGCTATAAAAGATTTGAAATATATTAGGAGCAAGAAACGGTCTGAATAATTGGAGGAGTATTAAGCTGTGTTGAAAAACATGAAGAACCTGAAAAGGTGTGTATAATAGGAGTAGCTTCAAAAGGTGTCAAAAATATGAGGAGCATGAAATGGTCTGA
Source organism: Dama dama (assembly GCF_033118175.1). Taxonomy (NCBI): domain Eukaryota; kingdom Metazoa; phylum Chordata; class Mammalia; order Artiodactyla; family Cervidae; genus Dama; species Dama dama. The sequence continues at coordinate 1,276,166 of NW_026870921.1, read as the reverse complement.
AAAATTGGGGGAGCATGAAGTGGTGTTCAAAAACATGAACAGCCTGAAAAGGTGTGAAAAATATGAAGAGCTTCAAAAGGTGTGAAAAAAATGAGGAGCATGAAACGGTCTGAAAAATAGGAGGAGCATGAAGCGGTGTTGAAAAACATGAAGAGGCTGAAAAGGTGTGAAAAATATGAAGAGCTTCAAATTGTGTCAAGTATATGAGGAGCATGAAACGGTCTGAAAAATGCGAGGAGCATGAAACGGTCTGAAAAACAGGAGGAGCATGAAACGGTGTTGAAAAACATGAAGAGCCTCAAAAGCTGTGAAAAATAGGAGGAGTTTCAAAAGGTGTCAAAAATATGGGGAACATGAAACGATCTGAAAAATAGGAGGAGAATGAAGCGGTGTTGAAAAACATGAAGAGCGTGAAAAAGTTTGAAAAATATGAAGAGCTTCAAATGGTGTGAAAATTATGAAGAGCTTCAAAAGGTGTAAAAAATGAGATGAGCATGAAACGTCTGAAAAATAGGAGGAGAATGAAGTGGTGTTCAAAAACATGAAGAGCCAGAAAAGGTGTGAAAAATGGAGGAGCTTCAAAAAGTGTCAAAAATATGAGGAGCATGAAACGGTCTGAAAAATAGGAGGAGCATGAAGTGCTTTTAAGAAATATGAAGAGCCTGAAATTGTTTGAAAAATATGAAGAGCTTCAAAAGGTGTGAAAAATATGAGGAGCATGAAAAGGTCTGAAAAATATGAGTAGCATGAAGCGGTGTTCAAAAACATGAAGAGCCTGAAAAGGTGTGAAAAATATGAAGAGCTTCAAATTGTGTCAAGTATATGAGGAGCATGAAACGGTCTGAAAAATAGGAGGAGCATGAAACAGTCTGAAAAATAAGAGTAGCATGAAGCGGTGTTCAAAACCATGAAGAGCCTGAAAAGGTGTGAAAAATATGAAGAGCTTCAAATTGTGTCAAGTATATGAGGAGCATGTCATGGTCTGAAAAATAGGAGGAGCATCAAACGGTGTTGAAAAACATGAAGAGACTGAAAAGGTGAGAAAAATAGGAGGAGCTTCAAAAGGTGTCAAAATATGAGGAGCATGAAACGGTCTGAAAAATAGGAGGAGCATGAAGTGCTGTTCAAAAACATGAAGAGCCTGAAAAGGTGTGAAAAATATGAAGAGCTTCAAATTGTGTCAAGAATATGAGGAGCATGAAATGGTCTGAAAAATAGGAGGAGCATGAAACAGTCTGAAAAATAAGAGTAGCATGAAGCGGTGTTCAAAACCATGAAGAGCCTGAAAAGGTGTGAAAAATATGAAGAGCTTCAATTTGTGTCAAGTATATGAGGAGCATGTCATGGTCTGAAAAATAGGAGGAGCATCAAACGGTGTTGAAAAACATGAAGAGACTGAAAAGGTGAGAAAAATAGGAGGAGCTTCAAAAGGTGTCAAGTATATGAGGAGCATGAAACGGTCTGAAAAATGCGAGGAGCATGAAACGGTCTGAAAAATAGGAGGATCATGAAACGGTGTTGAAAAAAATGAAGAGCCTCAAAAGGTGTGAAAAATAGGAGGAGATTCAAAAGGTGTCAAAAATATGGGGAACGTGAAACGATCTGAAAAATAGGAGGAGAATGAAGAGGTGTTGAAAAACATGAAGAAACTGAAAAGGTGTGTAAAATAGGAGTAGCTTCAAAAGGTGTCAAAAATATGAGAAGCATGAAACGGTCTAAAAAATTGGAGGAGCATGAAGCGGTGTAGAAAAACATGAAGAGCCTGAAAAGGTGTGAAAAATATGAAGAGCTTCAAAAGCTGTGAAAAATATGAAGAGCTTCAAAAGGTGTAAAAAATGAGATGAGCTAGAAACGGTCTGAAAAATAGGAGGAGCATGAAACGGTCTGAAAAATAGGAAGAGCCTGAAAAGTTCTTGAAATACATAAAAAGCCTGAAAATGTTTGAAAAATAGGAGGAGCTTCACAAGGTTTCAAAAATATGAGGAGGATGAAACGGTCTGAAAAATAGGAGGAGCATGAAGCGGTGTTGATAAACATGAAGAGCCTGAAAAGGTGTGAAAAATATGAAGAGCTTCAAAAGGTTTGAAAAATATGAAAAACTTCAAAACGTGTAAAAAACGAGATGAGCTAGAAACGGTCTGAAAAATAGGAGCATGAAACGGTCTGAAAAATAGAAGGAGCATGAAGCTGTGCTCAAAAACCTGAATAGCCTGAAAAGGTGTGAAAAATACGAAGAGCTTCAAAAGGGGTGAAAAATGTGAGGAGCATGAAATGGTCTGAAAAATAGGAGGAGCATGAAGCTGTGCTCAAAAACATGAATAGCCTGAAAAGGTGTGAAAAATACGAAGAGCTTCAAAAGGGGTGAAAAATATGAAAAGCTTCTAAAGGTGTCAAAAATGAGATGGCCATGAAACGGTCTGAAAATTAGGAGGAGCATGAAGTGGTGTTGAAAAATATGAAGAGCATGAAAACGTGTGAAAAATATGAAGAGCTTCAAAAGGTGTCAAAAATATGATGAGAATGAAACTGTCTGAAAAATAGGAGGAGCATGAAGCGGTTTTGAAAAACATGAAAAGACTGAAACTGTGTGAAAAATATGAAGAGCTTCAAAAAGTGTCAAAAATATGAGGAGCATGAAACGGTCTGAAAATAGGAAGAGCATGAAGTGGTGTTGAAAAACGTGAAGAGCCTATAAAGGTGGGAAAAATATGAAGAGATTCCAAAGGTGTGAAAAATATGAGGAGCATTAATCGGGCTAAAAAATAGGAGGAGCGTGAAACGGTGTTCAAAAACATCAAGAGCCTGAAAAGGTGTGTAAAATATGAAGAGCTTCAAAAGATGTGAAATACATGAGAAGCATTAAACGGTCTGAAAAATAGGAGGAGCATGAAGCGGTGTTCAAAAACATGAAGAACCAGGAAAGGTGTGAAAAATATGAAGAGCTTCAAAATGTGTCAAACATATGAGGATCATGAAACGGTCTGAAACATAGGAGGAGCATGAAACGGTGTTCAAAAATATGAAGAGCCTGAAAAGGTGTGAAAAATATGAAGAGCTTCAAAAGTTGTCAAAAATATGAGGAGCATGAAACAGTCTGAAAAATAGGAGGAGGAGAAGCGGATTTGAAAAACATGAAGAACCTTCAATGGTGTGATAATTATGAAGCACTTCAAAAGGTGTCAAAATTATGGGGAGCATTAAACGGTATGAAAAATAGGAGGAGCTTGAAACCTTGTTGAAAAATATGAAGAGCATGAAAAGGTGTGAAAAATATGAAGAGCTTCAAAAGGTGTCTAAATATGAGGAGAAGGAAACGGTCTGAAAAATAGGAGGAGCATGAAACGGTGTTCGAAAACATGAGGAACATGACAAATTGTGAAAAATATGAAGAGTTTCAAAAAGTGTCAAAAATATGAGGAGCATGAGACGGTCTGAAAAATAGGAGGAGCATGAAACGGTGTTCAAAAATATGAAGAGCCTGAAAAGGTGTGAAAAATATGAAGAGCTTCAAAAGGTGTCAAAAATATGAGGAGCATGAAACGGTGTTCAAAATCATGAAAACCCTGAAAAGGTGTGAAATATATGAAGAGCTTCAAAAGATATCAAAAATAGGAGGAGCACGAAGCGGTGTAGAAAAACATGAAGAGCCTGAAAAGGTGTGAAAAATATGAAGAGCTTCAAAAGGTGTCAAATATATGAGGAGCATGAAACGGTCTGAAAAATGGGAGGAGCATGAAGCGGTGTTCAAAAATATGAAGAACCTGAAAAGGTGTGAAAAATATGAAGAGATTCAAAAGGTGTCAAAAATATGAGAAGCATGAAACGGTCTGAAAAATAGGAGGAGCATGAAGCGGTGTTGAAAAAGATGAAGAGCTTGAATACGTGTGAAAAATATGAAGAGCTTCAAAAGGTGTCAAAAATATGAGGAGCATGAAACAGTCTGAAAAATAGGAGGAGCATGAAGCGGATTTGAAAAACATGAAGAGCCTGAAAAGGTGTGACAATTATGAAGCGATTCAAAAGGTGTCAAAATTATGGGGAGCATTAAAATGTCTGAAAAATAGGAGGAGCATGAAATGGTGTTGAAAAATATGACGAGCATGAAAAGGTGTTAAAAATATGAAAAGCTTCAAAAGGTGTCAAAAATATGAGGAGCATGAAACGGTGTTCAATAACATGAAAAGCCTGAAAAGGTGTGAATAATATGAAGAGCTTCAAAAGGTGTGAAATATATGAGGAACATGAAACGGTCTGAAAAATAGGAGGAGCATCAAATGGTGTTCAAAAACGTGAAGAGCCTGAAAAGGTGTGTAATATATGAAGAGCTTCAAAATGTGTCAAAAATATGAGGAGCATGAAACGATCTGAAAAATAGGAGGAGCATGAAGTGGTGTTCAAAAACTTGAAGAGCCTGAAAAGTTTTGAAATATATGAAGAGCTTCAAAACGTGTCAAAAATATGAGGAGCATGAAACGGTTTAAAAAATAGGAGGAGCATGAAACGGTGTTCAAAACCATGAAGAGCCTGAAAAGGTGTGAAAAATATGAAGAGCTTCAAAAGGTGTCAAAAATATGAGGACCATGAAACGGTCTGAAAAATAGGAGGAGCATGAAGCGGTGTTGAAAAACATGAAGAGCCTGAAAAGGTGTGAAATATATGAAGAGCTTCAAAAGGTGTAAAAAATATGAGGAGTTTGAAACGGTCTGAAAAATAAGAGGATCTGGTTTCCTCAGTGTGTATGCCCAGAAGTGGAATTGCTGGGTCATATGGCAGTTCTATTTCCAGTTTTTTAAGAAATCTCTACACCGTTTTCCATAGCGGCTGTACTAGTGTGCATTCCCACCAACAGTATAAGAGGCTTCCCTTTTCTCCACTCCCTCTCCAGCATTTATTGCTTGTAGACTTTTGGATAGCAGCCATCCTGACTGGCATGTAATGGTACCTCATTGTGGTTTTGATTTGCATTTCTCTAATAATGAGTGATGTTGAGCATCTTTTCATGTGTTTGTTATCCATCTGTATGTCTTCCTTGGAGAAATGTCTGTTTAGTTCTTTGGCTCATTTTTTATTGGGTCATTTATTTTTCTGGAATTGAGCTGCAGGATTTGCTTGTATATTTTTGAGATTAATCCTTTGTCTGTTTCTTCATTTGCTATTATTTTCTCCCAATCTGAGGGCTGTCTTTTCACCTTACTTATAGTTTCCTTTGTAGTGCAAAAGCTTTTAAGTTTCATTAGGTCCCATTTGTTTAGTTTTGCTTTTATTTCCAATATTCTGGGAGGTGGGTCATAGAGGATCTTGCTTTGATTTATGTCGGAGAGTGTTTTGCCTATCTTCTCCTCTAGGAGTTTTATAGTTTCTGGTCTTACATTTAGATCTTTAATCCATTTTGAGTTTATTTTTGTGTATGGTGTTAGAAAGTGTTCTATTTTCATTCTTTTACAAGTGGTTGACCAGTTTTCCCAGCACCACTTGTTAAAGAGGTTGTCTTTTTTCCATTGTATATCCTTGCCTCCTTTGTCAAAGATAAGGTGTCCATAGGTTCGTCTGAAAGAGACACGTGCACCCCAATGTTCATCGCAGCACTGTTTATAATAGCCAGGACATGGAAGCAACCTAGATGCCCGTCAGCAGATGAATGGATAAGAAAGCTGTGGTACATATACACCATGGAATATTACTCAGCCATTAAAAAGAATTCATTTGAATCAGTCCTAATGAGATGGATGAAGCTGGAGCCCATTAGACAGAGTGAAGTAAGCCAGAAAGATAAAGAACATTACAGCATACTGACACATGTATATGGAATTTAGAAAGGTGACAACGATAACCCTATATGCAGAACAGAAAAAGAGACACAGAAATACAGAACAGACTTTTAAACTTTGTGGGAGAATGTGAGGGTGGGATATTTCAAAAGAACAGCATGTATGCTATCTATGGTGAAACACATCACCAGCCCAGGTAGGATGCACGAGACAAGTGCTCCGGCTTGGTGCACTGGGAAGACCCAGAGGAATCGGGTGGAGAGGGAGGTGGGAGGGGGAATCGGGACTGGGAATACATGTAAATCCATGGCTGATTCATATCAAAGTATGACAAAACCCACTGGAAAAAAAAATAAAAATAATAAAAAAAAATTAAAAAAAATAGCAATAAAAAAAAAATAAGAGGAGCATGAAACGGTGTTCAAAAACATGAAGAGCCTGAAAAGGTGTGGAAATTATGAAGAGCTTTAAAAGGTGTCAAATATATGAGGAGCATAAAACGGTCTTAAAAAAAGGAGGAGCATGAAATGGTGTTGAAAAACATGAAGAGCCTGAAAAGGTGTGATAAATATGAAGAGTTTCAAAACGTGTCAAAAAGATGAGGAGCATGAAACGGTCTGAAAAATAAGAGGAGCATGAAGCGGTGTTGAAAAATATGAAGAGCCTGAAAAGGTGTGATAAATATGAAGAGTTTTAAAAATTGTCAAAAAGATGTGGAGCATGAAATGGTTTGAAAGATAGGAGGAGCATGAAACGATGTTGAAAAAAATGAAGGGCTTGAAAAAGTGAGAAAAATACGAAGAGCTTCAAAAAGTGTGAAAAATATGAAGAGCGTCAAAATGTGTCAAAAATGAGATGAGCATGAAACGGTCTGACAAGTAGGAGGAGCATGAAGTGGTGTTGACAAACATGAAGAGCCTGAAAACGTGTGAAAAATATGAAGGGCTTTAAAAGGTGTGAAAAATATGAAGAGCTTCCAAAGGTGTCAAAAATATGAGGAGCATGAATCGGTCTCAAAAAAAGGAGAGAGCATGAAGTTGAAGTTGAAAAACATGAAGAGCCTGAAAAGGTTTGAAAAATATGAAGAACTTCAAAAGTTGTCAAAAATATGAGGAGCATGAAACGGTCTGAACAATAGGAGGACCTTGAAACGGTGTTCATAAACATGAAGAGCCTGAAAAGGTGTGAAAAATATGAAGAGCTTCAAAACGTATCAAAAATATGAGGAGCATGAAACGGTTTGAAAAAGAGGAGGAGCATGAAGCCGTGTTGAAAAACATGAAGAGCCTGAAAAGGTGTGAAAAATATGAAGAGCTTCAAAATGTATCAAAAATATGAGGAGCATGAAACGGTCTGAAAAATAAGAGGAGCATGAAGCGGTGTTGAAAAATATGAACAGCATGAAAACGTGTGAAAAATATGAAGAGCTTCAAAAGGTGTGAAAAATATGAAAAGCTTCTAAAGGTGTCAAAAATGAGATGGGCATGAAGCGGTCTGAAAATTAGGAGGAGCATGAAGTGGTGTTGAAAAACATGAAGAGTTTGAAAAAGGTGTGAAACATATGAGTAGAATAAAACGGTCTGAAAAATAGGAGGAGCATTAAGTGGTGTAGAAAAACATGAAGAGCCTGAAAAAGTTGTGAAACATATGAGGAGCCTGAAAAGGTCTGAAAGAAGGAGGAGCATCAAACGGTGTTGAAAAACATGAGGAGCATGGAAATGTGTGAAAAATATGAAGGGCTTCAAAATGTGTAAAAAATATGTGGAGCATTAAATGGTCTGAAAAATAGGAGGAGCAAGAAGTGGTGTTGAAAAACATGAAGAGCCTGAAAAGGTGTGAAAAATCTGAAGAGCTTCAAAAGGTGTCAAATATATGAGGAGCATGAAACGGTCTGAAAAATAGGAGGAGCATGAAGTGGTGTTGAAAACCATGAAGAGCCTGTAAGGTATGAAAAATATGAAGAACTTCAAAAGCTGTCAAAAATATAAGGAGCATGAAACGGCCTGAAAAATAGGAGGAGCATGAAGCGGTGTTGAAAAACGTGAAGAGCCTGAAAAGGTGTGAAAAATATGAAGAAATTCAAAAGTTGTCAAAAATATGAGCAGCATGAAACGATCTGAAAAACAGGAGGAGCATGAAACGGTGTTCAAAAATATGAAGAGCTTGGAGAATTGTGAAAAATATGAAGAGCTTCAAAAGGTGTGAAAAATATGAGGTGCATGAAAAGGTCTGAAAAATAGGAGGAGCAAGAAGCGGTGTTGAATAATATGAAGAGTCTGAAAAGGTGTGAAAAATATGAAGAGCTTCAAAGGTTGTCAAAAGTGTGAAAAATATGAGGAGCATGAAAACGTCTGAAAAAAAGGAGGAGCATGAAGCGGTGTTGAAAAACATGAAGAGCCTGAAAGGTGTGAAATATATGAGGAGCATGAAACGGTATGAAAAATAGGAGGAGCATGAATCGGTGTTGAAAAACATGAGGAGACTGAAAAGATGTGAAATATATGAACAGCTTCAAAAGGTGTCAAATATATGAGCAACATGAAACTGTCTGAAAATAGGAGGAGCATGAAGCGGTGCTGAAAAACATGAAGAGCCTGAAAGGTGTGAAAAATATGGAGAGCTTCAAAAGGTGTCAAAAATATGAGGAGCATGAAACGGTCTGAAAAATAGGAGGAGCATGAAATGGTGTTCAATAATATGAAGAGCCTGAAAAAATGTGCAAAATTTGAAGAGTTTCAAAAACTGGGCAAAACATTAGGAGCATGAAACGGTCTGAAAAATAGTAGGAGCATGAAGCGATGTTCAAAAAAATGAAGAGCCTGAAAACGTTTGAAAAATATGAAGAGCTTCAAAAGGTGTGAAAAATATGAAGAGCTTCAAAGGTGTGAAAAATTTGAAAAGCTTCCAAAGGTGTCAGAAATCAGAGGAGCATGAAACGGTCTGAAAAAGAGGAGGAACATGAAGCGGTGTTCAAAAATATGAAGAGCCTGAAAATGTGTGAAAAATATGAAGAGCTTCAAAAGGTTTGAAAAATATGAGGAGCATGAAAATGTCTGAAAAATAGGAGGAGCATGAAGCAGTGTTGAATAATATGAAGAGTCTGAAAATGTGTGAAAAATATGAAGAGCTTCGAAAGGTGTGTAAAATATGAAGGGCTTCAAAAGGTGTCAAAAATGAGAGGAGCATGAAACGGTGTTCAAAAATATGACGAGCCTGAAAATGTGTGAAAAATATGAAGAGCTTCAAAAGGTGTGAAAAATATGAGGAGCATGAAAAGGTCTGAAAAATAGGAGGAGCATGAAGCGGTGTTGAATAATATGAAGAGTCTGAAAAGGTGTGAAAAATATGAAGAGCTTCAAAAGTTGTCAAAAATATGAGGAGCATGAAACGGTCTGAAAAATAGGAGGAGCATGAAGTGGTGTTGAACAACATGAGGAGCCTGAAAAGGTGTGAAAAATATGAAGAGCTTCAAATCTGTGAAAAATATAAGGAGCATGAAACAGTCTGATAATAGGAGGAGCATGATGCGGTGCTGTAAAACATGAAGCGCCTGAAAAGGTGTGAAAAATATGAAGACCTTCAAAAGGTGTCAAAAATATGAGGAGCATGAAACAGTCTGAAAAAAAGGAGGAGCAACATGCGGTGCTGAAAAACATGAAGAGCCTGAAAAGTTGTGTAAAATAGGAAAAGCTTCAAAAGGTGTGAAAAATATGAGGAGCATGAAACGGTCTGAATATTAGGAGGAGCATGAAGCGGTTTTGAAAAACATGAAGAGCCTGAAAAGGTGTGAAAAATATGAAGAGCTTGAAAAGGTGTCAAATATGATTAGCATGAAACGGTCTGAAAAATAGGAGGAGCATGAAGTGATGTTGAAAAACATGAAGAGTCTGAAAAGGTGTGAAAAATATGAAGAGATTCAAAAGGTGTGAAAAATATGAAGAGCTTCAAAAGGTGTCAAAAATATGCAGAGCTTCAAAAGGTGTCAAAAATATGAAGAGCATGAAACGGTCTGAAAAATAAGAGGAGGATGAAGAGGTGTTGAAAAACAAGAAGAGCCTGAAACCTTGTGAAATATAGGAAAAGCTTCAAAAGGTGTGAAAATTATGAGGAGCATGAACCGTTCTGAAAAATAGGAGGAGCATGAAGCGGTGTTGAAAAACATGAAGATCCTGAAAAGGGGTGAAAAATATGAAGATCTTCAAAAGGTGTAAAAAATATGAGGAGCATGAAACGGTCTGAAAAATAGGAGGAGCATGAAGTGGTGTTGAACAACATGAGGAGACTGAAAAGGTGTGAAAAATATGAAGAGCTTCAAAAGGTATGAAATACATGAGGAGCATGAAACGGTCTGAAAAATAGGAGGAGCATGAATCGGTGTTGAAAAACATGAGGAGAATGAAAAGGTGTGAAAAATATGAAGAGTTTCAAAAGGTGTGAAAAATATGAGGAGCATGAAACAGTCTGAAAAATAGGAGGAGCATGAAGCGCTGTTGAAAAACATGAAGAGCCTGAAAGGTGTGAAAAATATGAAGAGCTTCAAAAGGTGTCAAAGATATGAGGAGCATGAAACGGTATGAAAAATAGGAGGAGCATGAAACGCTGTTCAAAAACATAAAGAGCCTGAAAAGTTGAAAAAATATGGAGAGCTTCAAAAGGTGTCAAAAATATAAAGAACATGAAACAGTCTGAAAAATAGGAGGAGCATGAAGCGGTGTTGAAAAACAGAAGCGTCTGAAAAGGTGTGAAAAATATGAAGAGCTTCAAAGATGTGAAATATATGAGGAGCATGAAACGGTCAGAAAAATAGGAGGAGCATGAAGCGGTGTTGAAAAACATGAAGATCCTGAAAAGGTGTGAAAAATATGAAGATCTTCAAACTGTGTGAAAATTATGAGGAGCATGAAACGGTCGGAAAAATAGGAGGAGCATGAAACGGTGTTCGAAAAATTGAAGAGTCTGAAAAGCTGTGAAATATATGAAGAGCTTCAAAAGGTGTCAAAATATGAGGAGCATGAAACGGTCTGAAAAATAGGAGGAGCATGAAGTGGTGTTGAAAAAGATGAAGAGACTGAAAAGGTGTGAAAAGTATGAAGAGCCTCAAAAGGTGTGAAATACATGAGGAGCATGAAACGGTCTGAAATATAGGAGGAGCATGAAGCGGTGTTGAAAAACATGAAGAGTCTGAAAAGGTGTGAAAAATTTGAAGAGCTTCAAAAGGTGTCAAAAATATGGGGAGCATGAAACGGTCTGAAAAATAGGAGGAGTATGAAGCCATGTTCAAAAACATGAAGAGACTGAAAAGGTGTGAAAAATATGAAGAGCTTCAAAAGGTGTGAAAAATATGAGGAGCATGAAACAGTCTGAAAAAAAGGAGGAGCATGAAGCGGTGTTGAAAAACATGAAGAGCCTGAAAAGGTATGAAAAATATGAAGAGCTTCAAAAGCTGTCAAAAATATAAGGAGCATGAAACAGTCTGAAAAATAGGAGGAGCATGATGCGGTGTTGTAAAACATGAAGCGCCTGAAAAGGTGTGAAAAATATGAAGAGCTTGAAAAGGTGTCAAAAATATGATTAGCATGAAACGGTCTGAAATATAGGAGGAGCATGAAGTGATGTTGAAAAACATGAAGAGTCTGAAAAGGTGTGAAAAATTGAAGAGATTCAAAAGGTGTGAAAAATATGAAGAGCTTCAAAAGGTTTCAAAAATATGAAGAGCTTCAAAAGGTGTCAAAAATATGAGGAGCATGAAACGGTGTGAAAAATAGGAGGAGCATGAAACGGTGTTCAAAAACATGAAGAGCCTGAAAAGGTGTGAAAAATATGAAGAGCTTCAAAAGGTCTGAAATACATGAGGAGCATGAAACGGTCTAAAAAAGAGGAGGAGCATGAAACGGTGATCAAAAATATGAAGAGCCTGAAAAGGTGGGTAAAATATGAAGAGCTTCAAAAGGCGTCAAAAATATGAGGAGCATGAAACGGTCTGAAAAATAAGAGGAGCATGAAACGGTGTTCAAAAACATGAAGAGCCTGAAAACGTGTGAAAAATATGAAGAGCTTCAAAATGTGTGAAATACATGCGGAGCATGAAACGGTCTGAAAAATAGGAGGAGCATGAAGCCCTGCTCAAAAACATGAAGAGCCTGAAAGGTGTGAAAAATATGAAGAGCTTCAAAAGGTGTGAAAAATATGAGGAGCATGAATCAGTGTTCAAAAACATGAAGAGCCTGAATAGGTGGGTAAAATATGAAGAGCTTCAAAAGGTGTGAAATACATGAGGATCATGAAACGGTCTGAAAAATAGGAGGAGCATGAAACGGTGTTCAAAAACAGGAAGAGCCTGAAAATTTGTGAAAAATATGAAGAGCTTCAAAAGGTGTCAAAAATATGAGCAGCCTGAAACGGTCTCAAAAATAGGAGGAGCATGAAGCGGTGTTCAAAAACATGAAAAGCCTGAAAAGGTGTGAAAAATATGAAGAGCCTCAAAACTTGTTAAAAATGAGATGAGCATGAAACTCTCTGAAAAATAGGAGTAGCATGAAGTGGTGTTGAAAATAAAGAAGAGACTATAAAGGTGTGAAATATATGAATAGCTTCTAACAGTGTCAAAAATATGAGGAGAATGAAAGCGTCTGAAAAATAGGAGGAGCATGAAGCTGTGTTGAAAAACATGAAGAGCCTGAAAACGTGTGAAAAATATGAAGAGCTTCAAAAGGTGTGAAAAATATGAAGAGCTTCAAAGGTGTCAAAAATGAGATGAGCATGAAACTGTCTGAAAAATAGGAGGATCAAGAAACGGTGTTGAAAAACATGAAGAGCCAGAAAACGTGTGAAAAATATGAAGAGCTTCAAAAGGTGTGAAAAATATGAAGAGCTTCAAAGGTGTCAAAAATGAGATGCGCATGAAACGGTCTGAAAAATAAGAGAAGCATGAAGTTGTTTTGAAAAACAGGAAGAGCCTGAAAAGATGTGAAAATTATGAAGAGCATGAAACGGTCTGAAAAATAAGAGAAGCATGAAGTTGTGTTGAAAAACAGGAAGAGCCTGAAAAGATGTGAAAAATATGAAGAGCATGAAACGGTCTGAAAGATAGGAGGATCATGAAGCGGTGTTCAAAAACATGAAGAGCTTGAAAAGGTGTGAAAATTATGAAGAGCTTCAAAAGGTGTCAAAAATATGAGGAGCAAGAAACGGTCTGAAAAATATGAGGAGCATGAAACTGTGTTGAAAAACATGAAGAGCATTAAAAGGTGTCAAAAATATGAAGAGCTTCGAATGGTGTCAAAAATATTATGAGCATGAAACGGTCTGAAAAATAGGAGAGCATGAAGCGGTGTTGAAAAACATGAAGAGCTCGAAAAGGTGTCAAAAATATGAAGAGCTTCAAAAGGTGTGAAATATATGAAGAGCATGAAACGGTCTGAAAAATAGGAGGAGCATGAAGCTGTGTTCAAAAACATGAGAACCAGAAAAGGTGTGAAAAATATGAAGAGCTTCAAAAGTTGTGAAATATATGCGGAGCATGAAACGGTCGGAAAAGTATGAGGATCATGAAGCGGTGTTCAAAACATGAAGAGACTGAAAAGCTGTGAAAAATATGAAGAGCTTCAAAATGTGTCAAAAATATTAGGAGCAGGAAACGGTCTGAAAAATAGGAGGAGCATGAAACGGTGTTCAAAAACATGAAGAGCCTGGAAAGGTGTGAAAAATATGAAGAGCTTCAAAAAGTGTGTAATATATGAGGAGCATGAAACGGTCTAAAAAATAGGAGGACCATGAAGCGGTGTTGAAAAACATGAAGAGACAGTAAAGGAGTGAAATAAATGAAGAGCTTCAAAAGGTGTCAAAAATATGAGGAGCAAGAAACGGTCTGAAATATAGGAGGAGCATGAAGCGGTGTTGAAAAACATGAAGAGCCTGAAAACGTGTGAAAAATATGAAGAGCTTCAAAATGTGTGAAATACATGCGGAGCATGAAACGGTCTGAAAAATAGGAGGAGCATGAAGCCCTGCTCAAAAACATGAAGAGCCTGAAAGGTGTGAAAAATATGAAGAGCTTCAAAAGGTGTGAAAAATATGAGGAGCATGAATCAGTGTTCAAAAACATGAAGAGCCTGAATAGGTGGGTAAAATATGAAGAGCTTCAAAAGGTGTGAAATACATGAGGATCATGAAACGGTCTGAAAAATAGGAGGAGCATGAAACGGTGTTCAAAAACAGGAAGAGCCTGAAAATTTGTGAAAAATATGAAGAGCTTCAAAAGGTGTCAAAAATATGAGCAGCCTGAAACGGTCTCAAAAATAGGAGGAGCATGAAGCGGTGTTCAAAAACATGAAAAGCCTGAAAAGGTGTGAAAAATATGAAGAGCCTCAAAACTTGTTAAAAATGAGATGAGCATGAAACTCTCTGAAAAATAGGAGTAGCATGAAGTGGTGTTGAAAATAAAGAAGAGACTATAAAGGTGTGAAATATATGAATAGCTTCTAACAGTGTCAAAAATATGAGGAGAATGAAAGCGTCTGAAAAATAGGAGGAGCATGAAGCTGTGTTGAAAAACATGAAGAGCCTGAAAACGTGTGAAAAATATGAAGAGCTTCAAAAGGTGTGAAAAATATGAAGAGCTTCAAAGGTGTCAAAAATGAGATGAGCATGAAACTGTCTGAAAAATAGGAGGATCAAGAAACGGTGTTGAAAAACATGAAGAGCCAGAAAACGTGTGAAAAATATGAAGAGCTTCAAAAGGTGTGAAAAATATGAAGAGCTTCAAAGGTGTCAAAAATGAGATGCGCATGAAACGGTCTGAAAAATAAGAGAAGCATGAAGTTGTTTTGAAAAACAGGAAGAGCCTGAAAAGATGTGAAAATTATGAAGAGCATGAAACGGTCTGAAAAATAAGAGAAGCATGAAGTTGTGTTGAAAAACAGGAAGAGCCTGAAAAGATGTGAAAAATATGAAGAGCATGAAACGGTCTGAAAGATAGGAGGATCATGAAGCGGTGTTCAAAAACATGAAGAGCTTGAAAAGGTGTGAAAATTATGAAGAGCTTCAAAAGGTGTCAAAAATATGAGGAGCAAGAAACGGTCTGAAAAATATGAGGAGCATGAAACTGTGTTGAAAAACATGAAGAGCATTAAAAGGTGTCAAAAATATGAAGAGCTTCGAATGGTGTCAAAAATATTATGAGCATGAAACGGTCTGAAAAATAGGAGAGCATGAAGCGGTGTTGAAAAACATGAAGAGCTCGAAAAGGTGTCAAAAATATGAAGAGCTTCAAAAGGTGTGAAATATATGAAGAGCATGAAACGGTCTGAAAAATAGGAGGAGCATGAAGCTGTGTTCAAAAACATGAGAACCAGAAAAGGTGTGAAAAATATGAAGAGCTTCAAAAGTTGTGAAATATATGCGGAGCATGAAACGGTCGGAAAAGTATGAGGATCATGAAGCGGTGTTCAAAACATGAAGAGACTGAAAAGCTGTGAAAAATATGAAGAGCTTCAAAATGTGTCAAAAATATTAGGAGCAGGAAACGGTCTGAAAAATAGGAGGAGCATGAAACGGTGTTCAAAAACATGAAGAGCCTGGAAAGGTGTGAAAAATATGAAGAGCTTCAAAAAGTGTGTAATATATGAGGAGCATGAAACGGTCTAAAAAATAGGAGGACCATGAAGCGGTGTTGAAAAACATGAAGAGACAGTAAAGGAGTGAAATAAATGAAGAGCTTCAAAAGGTGTCAAAAATATGAGGAGCAAGAAACGGTCTGAAATATAGGAGGAGCATGAAGCGGTGTTGAAAAACATGAAGAGCCGGAAAAGGTGTGAAATATATGAAGAGCTTCAAAAGGTGTCAAAAATATGAGGAGCAAGAAACGGTCTGAAAAATATGAGGAGCATGACGTGGTGTTGAAAACCATGAAGAGCATCAAAAGGTGTGAAAAATATGAAGAGCTTCGAATGGTGTCAAAAATATTATGAGCATGAAACGGTCTGAAAAATAGGAGGAGCATGAAGCAGTGTAGAAAAACATGAAGAGCTTGAAAAGGTGTCAAAAATATGAAGAGCTTCAAAAGGTGTCAAAAATATGAGGAGCATGAAACGGTCTGAAAAATAGGAGGAGCAGGAAGCCGTATTTAAAAACATGAAGAGCCTGAAAAGGTGTGAAAAATATGAAGAGCTTCAAAATGTGTCAAAATTATGAGGAGCATGAAATGGTCTGAAAAATAGGAGGAGCAGGAAGCCGTGTTTAAAAACATGAAGAGCCTGAAAAGGTGTGAAAAATATGAAGAGCTTCAAAAGGTGTGAAATACATGAGGAGTTTGAAACGGGCTGAAAAATAGGAGAAGCATGAAGTGGTGTGGAAAAATATCAAGAGCCTGAAAAGGTGTGGAAAATATGAAGAGCTTCAAAAGGTGTGAAATACATGAGGAGCATGAAACTCTCTGAAAAATAGAAGGAGCATGAAGCGGTGTTCATAAACATGAAGAGCCTGAAAAGGTGTGAAAAATATGAAGAGATTGAAAAGGTGTGAAATATATGAAGAGCTTCAAAAGGTGTCAAAAATGAGATGAGCATGAAACGGTGTGAAAAATAGGAGGAGCATGAAGCGGTTTTTAAAAAAATGAAGAGGCTAAAAAGGTGTGAAATATATGAAGAGCTTCAAGAGGTGTCAAAAATATGAAGAGCATGAAATGTTATGAAAAATAGGAGGATCATGAAGCGGTGTTCAAAAACATGAAGAGCCTGAAAAGGTGTGAAAATTATGAAGAGCTTCAAAAGGTGTGAAATACATGAGGAGCATGAAACGGTCTGAAAAATAGGAGAAGAATGAAGTGTGTTGAAAAACATGAAGAGCCTGAAAAGGAGTGAAAAATATGAAGAGCTTCAAAAGGTGTCCAACATATGAAGATCATGAAACGGTCTGAAAAATAGGAGGATCATGAAGCAGTGTTCAAAAACATGAAGAGCCTGAAAATGTGTGAAAAATATTCAGAGCTTCAAAATGTGTCAAATATATGAGGAGCATGAAACGGTCTGAAAAATAGGAGGAGCATGAAACGGTGATTAAAAACATGAAGAGCCTGAAAAGGTGTGAAAAATATGAAGAGCTTCAAAAGGTGTGAAATACATGAGGAGCATGAAACAGGCCGAAAAATAGGAGAAGCATGAAGTGGTGTGGAAAAACATGAAGAGCCTAAAAAGTTGTGAGAAATATGAAGAGCTTCAGAAGATGTGAAATACATGAGGAGCATGAAACTCTCTGAAAAATAGGAGGAGCATGAAGCAGTGTTCAAAAACATGAAGAGCCTGAAAACGTGTGAAAATATGAAGAGCTTCAAAAATAGGAAAAATATGAAGAGCTTCAATAGGTGTGAAAAATTTGAAGAGCTTCAAAAGGTGTCAAAATGAGATGAGCATGAAACGGTCTGAAAAATAGGAGGAGCATGAAGCGGTGTTGAAAATCATAAAGAGCCTGAAAAGTTGTGCAAAATATGAAGAGCTTCAAAAGATGTGAAAAATTTGAAGAGCTTCAAAATGTGTCAAAATGAGATGAGCATGAAACGGTCTGAAAAATAGGAGGAGCATGAAGTGGTGTTGAAAAAAATGAAAAGCCTTAAAAGGTGTGAAATATATGAAGAGCTTCAAAAGATGTCAAAAATATGAGGAGAATGAAACGGTCTGCAAAATAGGAGATGCATGAAATGATGTTCAAGTACATGAAGAGCCTGAAAAGGTGTGAAAAACATGAAGAGCCTGAAAAGGTGTGAAAAATATGAAGAGCTTCAAAAGGTGTGAAATTCATGAGGATCATGAAAAGGTCTGAAAAATAGGAGAAGCATGAAGTGGTGTGGAAAAACATGAAGAGCCTGTAAAGGTGTGAAAAATATGAAGAGCTTCAAAAGGTGTCAAAAATATGAGGAGCATGAAACAGTCTGAAAAATAGGAGGAGCATGAAGCAGTGTTCAAAAACATGAAGAGCCTGAAAACGTGTGAAAATATGAAGAGCTTCAAAAATAGGAAAAATATGAAGAGCTTCAAAAGGTGTGAAAAATTTGAAGAGCTTCAAAAGGTGTCAAAATGAGATGAGCATGAAACGGTCTGAAAAATAGGAGGAACATGAAGCGGTGTTGAAAATCATAAAGAGCCTGAAAAGTTGTGCAAAATATGAAGAGCTTCAAAAGATGTGAAAAATTTGAAGAGCTTCAAAATGTGTCAAAATGAGATGAGCATGAAACGGTCTGAAAAATAGGAGGAGCATGAAGTGGTGTTGAAAAAAATGAAAAGCCTTAAAAGGTGTGAAATATATGAAGAGCTTCAAAAGATGTCAAAAATATGAGGAGAATGAAACGGTCTGCAAAATAGGAGATGCATGAAATGATGTTCAAGTACATGAAGAGCCTGAAAAGGTGTGAAAAACATGAAGAGCCTGAAAACGTGTGAAAAATATGAAGAGCTTCAAAAGGTGTCAAAAATATGAGGAGCATGAAACGTTCTGAAAAATAGGAGGAGCATGAAGCGCTGTTGAAAAACAAGAAGAGCCTGAAAAGGTGTGAAAAATATGAAGAGCTTCAAAAGGTGTCAAAAATATGAGGAGCATGAAACAGGCCGAAAAATAGGAGAAGCATGAAGTGCTGTGGAAAAACATGAAGAGCCTAAAAAGTTGTGAGAAATATGAAGAGCTTCAAAAGATGTGAAATACATGAGGAGCATGAAACTCTCTGAAAAATAGGAGGAGCATGAAGCGGTGTAAAAACATGAAGAGCCTAAAAAGTTGTGAGAAATATGAAGAGCTTCAAAAGGTGTCAAAAATGAGATGAGCATGAAACGGTCTGAAAAATAGGAGGAGTATGAAGCTGTGTTGAAAAACAAGAAGAGCCTAAAAAGTTGTGAAAAATATGAAAAGCTTCAAAAGGGGTCAAAAATGAGATGAGCATGAAATGGTCTGAAAAATAGGAGGATCATGTAACGGTGTTGAAAAACATGAAGAGCCTGAAAGGTGTGAAAAATATGAGGAGCTTCAAAAGATGTGAAAAATATGAGGAGCATGAAACGGTCTGAAAAACAGGAGTAGCATGAAGCTGTGTTCAAAAACATGAAGAGCCTGAAAAGGTGTGAAAAATATGAAGAGCTTCAAAAGGTGTGAAAAATATGAGGAGCATGAAACAGTCTGAAAAAAAGGAGGAGCATGAAGCGGTGTTGAAAAACATGAAGAGCCTGAAAAGGTATGAAAAATATGAAGAGCTTCAAAAGGTGTCAAAAATATGAGGAGCATGAAACAGTCTGAAAAAAAAGGAGGAGCATGATGCGGTGCTGAAAAACATGAAGAGCCTGAAAAGTTGTGTAAAATAGGAAAAGCTTCAAAAGGTGTGAAAAATATGAGGAGCATGAAACGGTCTGAAAATTAGGAGGAGCATGAAGCGGTTTTGAAAAACATGAAGAGCCTGAAAAGGTGTGAAAAATATGAAGAGCTTGAAAAGGTGTCAAAAATATGATTAGCATGAAACGGTCTGAAAAATAGGAGGAGCATGAAGTGATGTTGAAAAACATGAAGAGTCTGAAAAGGTGTGAAAAATTGAAGAGATTCAAAAGGTGTGAAAAATATGAAGAGCTTCAAAAGGTTTCAAAAATATGAAGAGCTTGAAAAGGTGTCAAAAATATGAGGAGCATGAAACGGTGTGAAAAATAGGAGGAGCATGAAACGGTGTTCAGAAACATGAAGAGCCTGAAAAGGTGTGAAAAATATGAAGAGCTTCAAAAGGTCTGAAATACATGAGGAGCATGAAACGGTCTAAAAAAGAGGAGGAGCATGAAACGGTGATCAAAAATATGAAGAGCCTGAAAAGGTGGGTAAAATATGAAGAGCTTCAAAAGGCGTCAAAAATATGAGGAGCATGAAACGGTCTGAAAAATAAGAGGAGCATGAAACGGTGTTCAAAAACATGAAGAGCCTGAAAACGTGTGAAAAATATGAAGAGCTTCAAAATGTGTGAAATACATGAGGAGCATGAAACGGTCTGAAAAATAGGAGGAGCATGAAGCCCTGCTCAAAAACATGAAGAGCCTGAAAGGTGTGAAAAATATGAAGAGCTTCAAAAGGTGTGAAAAATATGAGGAGCATGAATCAGTGTTCAAAAACATGAAGAGCCTGAATAGGTGGGTAAAATATGAAGAGCTTCAAAAGGTGTCAAAAATGAGATGAGCATGAAACGGTCTGAAAAATAGGAGGAGTATGAAGCGGTGTTGAAAAACATGAAGAGCCTAAAAAGTTGTGAAAAATATGAAAAGCTTCAAAAGGGGTCAAAAATGAGATGAGCATGAAACGGTCTGAAAAATAGGAGGATCATGTAACGGTGTTGAAAAACATGAAAAGCCTGAAAAGGTGTGAAAAATATGAGGAGCTTCAAAAGGTGTGAAAAATATGAGGAGCATGAAACGGTCTGAAAAATAGGAGTAGCATGAAACTGTGTTCAAAAACATGAAGAGCCTGAAAAGGTGTGAAAAATATGAAGAGCTTCAAAAGGTGTGAAAAATATGAGGAGAATGAAAGGGTCTGAAAATTAGGAGGAGCATGAAACGGTGTTCAAAAAAAAAAGAGCCTGAAAAGGTGTTAAAAATATGAAGAGCTTCAAAAGGTGTAAAAAATATGAGGAGCATGAAACGGTCTGAAATAGAGAAGCAATATGAAACTGTGTTGAAAAACATGAAGGCCCTCAAAAGGTGTGAAAAATATGAAGAGCTTCAAAAGGTGTCAAACATATGAAGAGCATGAAACCGTCTGAAAAATAGGAGGATCATGAAGCAGTGTTCAAAACATGAAGAGCCTGAAAATGTGTGAAAAATATTCAGAGCTTCAAAATGTGTCAAATATATGAGGAGCATGAAACGGTCTGAAAAATAGGCGGAGGATGAAACGGTGATTAAAAACATGAAGAGCCTGAAAAGGTGTGAAAAATATGAAGAGCTTCAAAAGGTGTGAAATACATGAGGAGCATGAAACAGGCCGAAAAATACGAGAAGCATGAAGTGGTGTGGAAAAACATGAAGAGCCTGAAAAGGTGTGAAAAATATGAAGAGCTTCAAAAGATGTGAAATACATGAGGAGCATGAAACTCTCTGAAAAATAGGAGGATCATGAAGCGGTGATCAAAAACATGAAGAGCCTGAAAAGGTGTGAAAAATATGAAGAACTTCAAAAGGTGTGAAATTCATGAGGATCATGAAAAGGTCTGAAAAATAGGAGAAGCATGAAGTGGTGTGGAAAAACATGAAGAGCCTGTAAAGGTGTGAAAAATATGAAGAGCTTCAAAAGGTGTCAAAAATATGAGGAGCATGAAACGGTCTGAAAAATAGGAGGAGCATGAAGCAGTGTTGAAAAACATGAAGAGCCTGAAAACGTGTGAAAAATATGAAGAGCTTCAAAAGGTGTGAAATACATGAGGATCATGAAACGGTCTGAAAAATAGGAGGAGCATGAAACGGTGTTCAAAAACAGGAAGAGCCTGAAAATTTGTGAAAAATATGAAGAGCTTCAAAAGGTGTCAAAAATATGAGCAGCCTGAAACGGTCTCAAAAATAGGAGGAGCATGAAGCGGTGTTCAAAAACATGAAAAGCCTGAAAAGGTGTGAAAAATATGAAGAGCCTCAAAACTTGTTAAAAATGAGATGAGCATGAAACTCTCTGAAAAATAGGAGTAGCATGAAGTGGTGTTGAAAAAAAAGAAGAGACTATAAAGGTGTGAAATATATGAATAGCTTCTAACAGTGTCAAAAATATGAGGAGAATGAAAGCGTCTGAAAAATAGGAGGAGCATGAAGCTGTGTTGAAAAACATGAAGAGCCTGAAAAGGTTTGAAAAATATGAAGAGCTTCTAAAGGTGTGAAAAATATGAGGAGCATGAAACGGTCTGAAAAATGGGAGGAGTATGAAGTGGTGTTGAAAAACATGAAGAGCCTGAAGGTGTGAAAAATATGAAGAGCTTCAAAAGGTGTGAAATGCATGAGGAGCATGAAACGGTCTGAAAAATAGGAGAAGCATGAAGTAGTGTGGAAAAACATGAAGGGCCTGAAAAGGTGTGAAAAATATGAAGAGCTTCAAAAGGTGTCAAAAATGTGAGGAGCATGAAACGGTCTGAAAAATAGGAGGAGCATGAAGCGGTGTTCAAAAACATGAAGAGCCTGAAAAGGTGTGAAAAATATGAAGAGCTTCAAAGGTGTGAAAAATATGAGGAGTATGAAACGGTCTGAAAAATAGAAGCAGCATGAAACGGTCTGAAAAACATGAAGAGCCTGAAAACGTGTGAAAAATATGAAGAGCCTGAAAAGGTGTGAAAAACATGAAGAGCCTGAAAAGGTGTGAAAAATATGAAGAGCTTCAAAAGGTGTGAAATACATGAGGAGCATGAAACGGGCTGAAAAATAGGAGAAGCATGAAGTGGTGTGGAAAAAGATGAAGAGCCTGAAAAGGTGTGAAAAATATGAAGAACTTCAAAAAGTGTCAAATTCATGAGGAGCATGAAACTCTCTGAAAAATAGGAGGAGCATGAAGCGGTGTTCAAAAACATGAAGAGCCTGAAAAGTTGTGAAAAATATGAAAAGCTTCAAAAGGTGTTAAAAATGAGATGAGCATGAAACGGTCTGAAAAATAGGAGAATCAAGAAACGGTGTTGAAAAACATGAAGAGCTTGAAAACGTGTGAAAAATATGAAGAGCTACAAAAGGTGTCAAAAATGAGATGAGCATGAAACGGTCTGAAAAATAGGAGGAGCGAGAAGCTGTGTTCAAAAACATGAAGAGCCTGAAAATGTGTTAAAAATATGAAGAGCTTGAAACGGTGTCAAAAATATGAGCAGCATGAAACGGTCTGAAAAATAGGAGAAGCATTTAGCGGTGTTCAAAAACATGAAGAGCCTGAAAAGTTGTGAAAAATATGAAGAGCTTCAAAAGGTGGCAAAATATGAGGAGCATGAAACGGTCTGAAAAATAGGAGGAGCATGAAGTGTTGTTGAAAAACATGAAGAGACTGAAAAGGTGTGAAAATAATGAAGAGCTTCAAAATGTGTGAAATACATGAGGCGCATTAAACGGTCTGGAAAATAGGAGGAGCATGAAGCGATGTTCAAAAACATAAAGAGCCTGAAAAGGTGTGAAAAATATGAAGAGCTTCAAAAGATGTGAAAAATATGAGGAGCATGAAACGGTCTGAAAAATAGAAGCAGCATGAAACGGTGTTGAAAAAAATGAAGAGCCTGAAAACGTGTGAAAAATATGAAGAGCTTCAAAAGGTGTGAAAAATATGAAGAGCTTCAAAGGTGTCAAAAATGAGATGAGCATGAAACTGTCTGAAAAATAGGAGGATCAAGAAACGGTGTTGAAAAACATGAAGAGCCAGAAAACGTGTGAAAAATATGAAGAGCTTCAAAAGGTGTGAAAAATATGAAGAGCTTCAAAGGTGTCAAAAATAAGATGCGCATGAAACGGTCTGAAAAATAAGAGAAGCATGAAGTTGTGTTGAAAAACAGGAAGAGCCTGAAAAGATGTGAAAATTATGAAGAGCATGAAACGGTCTGAAAAATAAGAGAAGCATGAAGTTGTGTTGAAAAACAGGAAGAGCCTGAAAAGATGTGAAAAATATGAAGAGCATGAAACGGTCTGAAAGATAGGAGGATCATGAAGCGGTGTTCAAAAACATGAAGAGCTTGAAAAGGTGTGAAAATTATGAAGAGCTTCAAAAGGTGTCAAAAATATGAGGAGCAAGAAACGGTCTGAAAAATATGAGGAGCATGAAACTGTGTTGAAAAACATGAAGAGCATTAAAAGGTGTCAAAAATATGAAGAGCTTCGAATGGTGTCAAAAATATTATGAGCATGAAACGGTCTGAAAAATAGGAGAGCATGAAGCGGTGTTGAAAAACATGAAGAGCTTGAAAAGGTGTCAAAAATATGAAGAGCTTCAAAAGGTGTGAAATATATGAAGAGCATGAAACGGTCTGAAAAATAGGAGGAGCATGAAGCTGTGTTCAAAAACATGAGAACCAGAAAAGGTGTGAAAAATATGAAGAGCTTCAAAAGTTGTGAAATATATGCGGAGCATGAAACGGTCGGAAAAGTATGAGGATCATGAAGCGGTGTTCAAAACATGAAGAGACTGAAAAGGTGTGAAAAATATGAAGAGCTTCAAAATGTGTCAAAAATATTAGGAGCAGGAAACGGTCTGAAAAATAGGAGGAGCATGAAACGGTGTTCAAAAACATGAAGAGCCTGGAAAGGTGTGAAAAATATGAAGAGCTTCAAAAAGTGTGTAATATATGAGGAGCATGAAACGGTCTAAAAAATAGGAGGACCATGAAGCGGTGTTGAAAAACATGAAGAGACAGTAAAGGAGTGAAATAAATGAAGAGCTTCAAAAGGTGTCAAAAATATGAGGAGCAAGAAACGGTCTGAAATATAGGAGGAGCATGAAGCGGTGTTGAAAAACATGAAGAGCCGGAAAAGGTGTGAAATATATGAAGAGCTTCAAAAGGTGTCAAAAATATGAGGAGCAAGAAACGGTCTGAAAAATATGAGGAGCATGACGTGGTGTTGAAAACCATGAAGAGCATCAAAAGGTGTGAAAAATATGAAGAGCTTCGAATGGTGTCAAAAATATTATGAGCATGAAACGGTCTGAAAAATAGGAGGAGCATGAAGCGGTGTAGAAAAACATGAAGAGCTTGAAAAGGTGTCAAAAATATGAAGAGCTTCAAAAGGTGTCAAAAATATGAGGAGCATGAAACGGTCTGAAAAATAGGAGGAGCAGGAAGCCGTATTTAAAAACATGAAGAGCCTGAAAAGGTGTGAAAAATATGAAGAGCTTCAAAATGTGTCAAAATTATGAGGAGCATGAAATGGTCTGAAAAATAGGAGGAGCAGGAAGCCGTGTTTAAAAACATGAAGAGCCTGAAAAGGTGTGAAAAATATGAAGAGCTTCAAAAGGTGTGAAATACATGAGGAGTTTGAAACGGGCTGAAAAATAGGAGAAGCATGAAGTGGTGTGGAAAAATATCAAGAGCCTGAAAAGGTGTGGAAAATATGAAGAGCTTCAAAAGGTGTGAAATACATGAGGAGCATGAAACTCTCTGAAAAATAGAAGGAGCATGAAGCGGTGTTCATAAACATGAAGAGCCTGAAAAGGTGTGAAAAATATGAAGAGATTGAAAAGGTGTGAAATATATGAAGAGCTTCAAAAGGTGTCAAAAATGAGATGAGCATGAAACGGTGTGAAAAATAGGAGGAGCATGAAGCGGTTTTTAAAAAAATGAAGAGGCTAAAAAGGTGTGAAATATATGAAGAGCTTCAAGAGGTGTCAAAAATATGAAGAGCATGAAATGTTATGAAAAATAGGAGGATCATGAAGCGGTGTTCAAAAACATGAAGAGCCTGAAAAGGTGTGAAAATTATGAAGAGCTTCAAAAGGTGTGAAATACATGAGGAGCATGAAACGGTCTGAAAAATAGGAGAAGAATGAAGTGTGTTGAAAAACATGAAGAGCCTGAAAAGAAGTGAAAAATATGAAGAGCTTCAAAAGGTGTCCAACATATGAAGATCATGAAACGGTCTGAAAAATAGGAGGATCATGAAGCAGTGTTCAAAAACATGAAGAGCCTGAAAATGTGTGAAAAATATTCAGAGCTTCAAAATGTGTCAAATATATGAGGAGCAGGAAACGGTCTGAAAAATAGGAGGAGTATGAAGCTGTGTTGAAAAACAAGAAGAGCCTAAAAAGTTGTGAAAAATATGAAAAGCTTCAAAAGGGGTCAAAAATGAGATGAGCATGAAATGGTCTGAAAAATAGGAGGATCATGTAACGGTGTTGAAAAACATGAAGAGCCTGAAAGGTGTGAAAAATATGAGGAGCTTCAAAAGATGTGAAAAATATGAGGAGCATGAAACGGTCTGAAAAACAGGAGTAGCATGAAGCTGTGTTCAAAAACATGAAGAGCCTGAAAAGGTGTGAAAAATATGAAGAGCTTCAAAAGGTGTGAAAAATATGAGGAGCATGAAACAGTCTGAAAAAAAGGAGGAGCATGAAGCGGTGTTGAAAAACATGAAGAGCCTGAAAAGGTATGAAAAATATGAAGAGCTTCAAAAGGTGTCAAAAATATGAGGAGCATGAAACAGTCTGAAAAAAAAGGAGGAGCATGATGCGGTGCTGAAAAACATGAAGAGCCTGAAAAGTTGTGTAAAATAGGAAAAGCTTCAAAAGGTGTGAAAAATATGAGGAGCATGAAACGGTCTGAAAATTAGGAGGAGCATGAAGCGGTTTTGAAAAACATGAAGAGCCTGAAAAGGTGTGAAAAATATGAAGAGCTTGAAAAGGTGTCAAAAATATGATTAGCATGAAACGGTCTGAAAAATAGGAGGAGCATGAAGTGATGTTGAAAAACATGAAGAGTCTGAAAAGGTGTGAAAAATTGAAGAGATTCAAAAGGTGTGAAAAATATGAAGAGCTTCAAAAGGTTTCAAAAATATGAAGAGCTTCAAAAGGTGTCAAAAATATGAGGAGCATGAAACGGTGTGAAAAATAGGAGGAGCATGAAACGGTGTTCAGAAACATGAAGAGCCTGAAAAGGTGTGAAAAATATGAAGAGCTTCAAAAGGTCTGAAATACACGAGGAGCATGAAACGGTCTAAAAAAGAGGAGGAGCATGAAACGGTGATCAAAAATATGAAGAGCCTGAAAAGGTGGGTAAAATATGAAGAGCTTCAAAAGGCGTCAAAAATATGAGGAGCATGAAACGGTCTGAAAAATAAGAGGAGCATGAAACGGTGTTCAAAAACATGAAGAGCCTGAAAACGTGTGAAAAATATGAAGAGCTTCAAAATGTGTGAAATACATGAGGAGCATGAAACGGTCTGAAAAATAGGAGGAGCATGAAGCCCTGCTCAAAAACATGAAGAGCCTGAAAGGTGTGAAAAATATGAAGAGCTTCAAAAGGTGTGAAAAATATGAGGAGCATGAATCAGTGTTCAAAAACATGAAGAGCCTGAATAGGTGGGTAAAATATGAAGAGCTTCAAAAGGTGTCAAAAATGAGATGAGCATGAAACGGTCTGAAAAATAGGAGGAGTATGAAGCGGTGTTGAAAAACATGAAGAGCCTAAAAAGTTGTGAAAAATATGAAAAGCTTCAAAAGGGGTCAAAAATGAGATGAGCATGAAACGGTCTGAAAAATAGGAGGATCATGTAACGGTGTTGAAAAACATGAAAAGCCTGAAAAGGTGTGAAAAATATGAGGAGCTTCAAAAGGTGTGAAAAATATGAGGAGCATGAAACGGTCTGAAAAATAGGAGTAGCATGAAACTGTGTTCAAAAACATGAAGAGCCTGAAAAGGTGTGAAAAATATGAAGAGCTTCAAAAGGTGTGAAAAATATGAGGAGAATGAAAGGGTCTGAAAATTAGGAGGAGCATGAAACGGTGTTCAAAAAAAAAAGAGCCTGAAAAGGTGTTAAAAATATGAAGAGCTTCAAAAGGTGTAAAAAATATGAGGAGCATGAAACGGTCTGAAATAGAGAAGCAATATGAAACTGTGTTGAAAAACATGAAGGCCCTCAAAAGGTGTGAAAAATATGAAGAGCTTCAAAAGGTGTCAAACATATGAAGAGCATGAAACCGTCTGAAAAATAGGAGGATCATGAAGCAGTGTTCAAAACATGAAGAGCCTGAAAATGTGTGAAAAATATTCAGAGCTTCAAAATGTGTCAAATATATGAGGAGCATGAAACGGTCTGAAAAATAGGCGGAGGATGAAACGGTGATTAAAAACATGAAGAGCCTGAAAAGGTGTGAAAAATATGAAGAGCTTCAAAAGGTGTGAAATACATGAGGAGCATGAAACAGGCCGAAAAATACGAGAAGCATGAAGTGGTGTGGAAAAACATGAAGAGCCTGAAAAGGTGTGAAAAATATGAAGAGCTTCAAAAGATGTGAAATACATGAGGAGCATGAAACTCTCTGAAAAATAGGAGGATCATGAAGCGGTGATCAAAAACATGAAGAGCCTGAAAAGGTGTGAAAAATATGAAGAACTTCAAAAGGTGTGAAATTCATGAGGATCATGAAAAGGTCTGAAAAATAGGAGAAGCATGAAGTGGTGTGGAAAAACATGAAGAGCCTGTAAAGGTGTGAAAAATATGAAGAGCTTCAAAAGGTGTCAAAAATATGAGGAGCATGAAACGGTCTGAAAAATAGGAGGAGCATGAAGCAGTGTTGAAAAACATGAAGAGCCTGAAAACGTGTGAAAAATATGAAGAGCTTCAAAAGGTGTGAAATACATGAGGATCATGAAACGGTCTGAAAAATAGGAGGAGCATGAAACGGTGTTCAAAAACAGGAAGAGCCTGAAAATTTGTGAAAAATATGAAGAGCTTCAAAAGGTGTCAAAAATATGAGCAGCCTGAAACGGTCTCAAAAATAGGAGGAGCATGAAGCGGTGTTCAAAAACATGAAAAGCCTGAAAAGGTGTGAAAAATATGAAGAGCCTCAAAACTTGTTAAAAATGAGATGAGCATGAAACTCTCTGAAAAATAGGAGTAGCATGAAGTGGTGTTGAAAAAAAAGAAGAGACTATAAAGGTGTGAAATATATGAATAGCTTCTAACAGTGTCAAAAATATGAGGAGAATGAAAGCGTCTGAAAAATAGGAGGAGCATGAAGCTGTGTTGAAAAACATGAAGAGCCTGAAAAGGTTTGAAAAATATGAAGAGCTTCTAAAGGTGTGAAAAATATGAGGAGCATGAAACGGTCTGAAAAATGGGAGGAGTATGAAGTGGTGTTGAAAAACATGAAGAGCCTGAAGGTGTGAAAAATATGAAGAGCTTCAAAAGGTGTGAAATGCATGAGGAGCATGAAACGGTCTGAAAAATAGGAGAAGCATGAAGTAGTGTGGAAAAACATGAAGGGCCTGAAAAGGTGTGAAAAATATGAAGAGCTTCAAAAGGTGTCAAAAATGTGAGGAGCATGAAACGGTCTGAAAAATAGGAGGAGCATGAAGCGGTGTTCAAAAACATGAAGAGCCTGAAAAGGTGTGAAAAATATGAAGAGCTTCAAAGGTGTGAAAAATATGAGGAGTATGAAACGGTCTGAAAAATAGAAGCAGCATGAAACGGTCTGAAAAACATGAAGAGCCTGAAAACGTGTGAAAAATATGAAGAGCCTGAAAAGGTGTGAAAAACATGAAGAGCCTGAAAAGGTGTGAAAAATATGAAGAGCTTCAAAAGGTGTGAAATACATGAGGAGCATGAAACGGGCTGAAAAATAGGAGAAGCATGAAGTGGTGTGGAAAAAGATGAAGAGCCTGAAAAGGTGTGAAAAATATGAAGAACTTCAAAAAGTGTCAAATTCATGAGGAGCATGAAACTCTCTGAAAAATAGGAGGAGCATGAAGCGGTGTTCAAAAACATGAAGAGCCTGAAAAGTTGTGAAAAATATGAAAAGCTTCAAAAGGTGTTAAAAATGAGATGAGCATGAAACGGTCTGAAAAATAGGAGAATCAAGAAACGGTGTTGAAAAACATGAAGAGCTTGAAAACGTGTGAAAAATATGAAGAGCTACAAAAGGTGTCAAAAATGAGATGAGCATGAAACGGTCTGAAAAATAGGAGGAGCGAGAAGCTGTGTTCAAAAACATGAAGAGCCTGAAAATGTGTTAAAAGTATGAAGAGCTTGAAACGGTGTCAAAAATATGAGCAGCATGAAACGGTCTGAAAAATAGGAGAAGCATTTAGCGGTGTTCAAAAACATGAAGAGCCTGAAAAGTTGTGAAAAATATGAAGAGCTTCAAAAGGTGGCAAAATATGAGGAGCATGAAACGGTCTGAAAAATAGGAGGAGCATGAAGTGTTGTTGAAAAACATGAAGAGACTGAAAAGGTGTGAAAATAATGAAGAGCTTCAAAATGTGTGAAATACATGAGGCGCATTAAACGGTCTGGAAAATAGGAGGAGCATGAAGCGATGTTCAAAAACATAAAGAGCCTGAAAAGGTGTGAAAAATATGAAGAGCTTCAAAAGATGTGAAAAATATGAGGAGCATGAAACGGTCTGAAAAATAGAAGCAGCATGAAACGGTGTTGAAAAAAATGAAGAGCCTGAAAACGTGTGAAAAATATGAAGAGCTTCAAAAGGTGTGAAAAATATGAAGAGCTTCAAAGGTGTCAAAAATGAGATGAGCATGAAACTGTCTGAAAAATAGGAGGATCAAGAAACGGTGTTGAAAAACATGAAGAGCCTGAAAAGGAGTGAAAAATATGAAGAGCTTCAAAAGGTGTCCAACATATGAAGATCATGAAACGGTCTGAAAAATAGGAGGATCATGAAGCAGTGTTCAAAAACATGAAGAGCCTGAAAATGTGTGAAAAATATTCAGAGCTTCAAAATGTGTCAAATATATGAGGAGCATGAAACGGTCTGAAAAATAGGAGGAGCATGAAATGGTGATTAAAAACATGAAGAGCCTGAAAAGGTGTGAAAAATATGAAGAGCTTCAAAAGGTGTGAAATACATGAGGAGCATGAAACAGGCCGAAAAATGGGAGAAGCATGAAGTGGTGTGGAAAAACATGAAGAGCCTAAAAAGTTGTGAGAAATATGAAGAGCTTCAGAAGATGTGAAATACATGAGGAGCATGAAACTCTCTGAAAAATAGGAGGAGCATGAAGCGGTGTCAAAAACATGAAGAGCCTAAAAAGTTGTGAGAAATACGAAGAGCTTCAAAAGGGGTCAAAAATGAAATGAGCATGAAACGGTCTGAAAAATAGGAGGAGTATGAAGCTGTGTTGAAAAACAAGAAGAGCCTAAAAAGTTGTGAAAAATATGAAAAGCTTCAAAAGGAGTCAAAAATGAGATGAGCATGAAATGGTCTGAAAAATAGGAGGATCATGTAACGGTGTTGAAAAACATGAAAAGCCTGAAAAGGTGTGAAAAATATGAGGAGCTTCAAAAGGTGTGAAAAATATGAGGAGCATGAAATGGTCTGAAAAACAGGAGCAGCATGAAGCTGTGTTCAAAAACATGAAGAGCCTGTAAAGGTGTGAAAAATATGAAGAGCTTCAAAAGGTGTGAAAAATATGAGGAGTATGAAATGGTCTGAAAATTAGGAGGAGCATGAAGCGGTGTTCAAAAAAAAAAAGAGCCTGAAAAGGTGTTAAAAATATGAAGAGCTTCAAAAGGTGTAAAAATATGAGGAGCATGAAACGGTCTGAAATAGAGAAGCAGCATGAAACGGTGTTGAAAAACATGAAGGCCCTCAAAAGTTGTGAAAAATATGAAGAGCTTCAAAAGGTGTCAAACATATGAAGAGCATGAAACCGTCTGAAAAATAGGAGGATCATGAAGCATTGTTCAAAAACATGAAGAGCCTGAAAATGTGTGAAAAATATTCAGAGCTTCAAAATGTGTCAAATATATGAGGAGCATCAAAAGGTCTGAAAAATAGGAGGAGGATGAAACGGTGATTAAAAACATGAAGAGCCTGAAAAGGTGTGAAACATATGAAAGCTTCAAAAGGTGTGAAATACATGAGGAGCATGAAAAAGGCCGAAAAATAGGAGAAGCATGAAGTGGTGTGGAAAAACATGAAGAGCCTGAAAAGGTGTGAAAAATATGAAGAGCTTCAAAAGATGTGAAATACATGAGGAGCATGAAACTCTCTGAAAAATAGGAGGATCATGAAGCGGTGATCAAAAACATGAAGAGCCTGAAAAGGTGTGAAAAATATGAAGAGCTTCAAAAGGTGTGAAATTCATGAGGATCATGAAAAGGTCTGAAAAATAGGAGAAGCATGAAGTGGTGTGGAAAAACATGAAGAGCCTGTAAAGGTGTGAAAAATATGAAGAGCTTCAAAAGGTGTCAAAAATATGAGGAGCATGAAACAGTCTGAAAAATAGGAGGAGCATGAAGCAGTGTTCAAAAACATGAAGAGCCTGAAAACGTGTGAAAATATGAAGAGCTTCAAAAATAGGAAAAATATGAAGAGCTTCAAAAGGTGTGAAAAATTTGAAGAGCTTCAAAAGGTGTCAAAATGAGATGAGCATGAAACGGTCTGAAAAATAGGAGGAGCATGAAGCGGTGT
This sequence comes from Dama dama, assembly GCF_033118175.1. NCBI lineage: Eukaryota > Metazoa > Chordata > Mammalia > Artiodactyla > Cervidae > Dama > Dama dama. Next base: position 1,244,304 of record NW_026870921.1, on the reverse strand, counting down.
TGAAAATCATAAAGAGCCTGAAAAGTTGTGCAAAATATGAAGAGCTTCAAAAGATGTGAAAAATTTGAAGAGCTTCAAAATGTGTCAAAATGAGATGAGCATGAAACGGTCTGAAAAATAGGAGGAGCATGAAGTGGTGTTGAAAAAAATGAAAAGCCTTAAAAGGTGTGAAATATATGAAGAGCTTCAAAAGATGTCAAAAATATGAGGAGAATGAAACGGTCTGCAAAATAGGAGATGCATGAAATGATGTTCAAGTACATGAAGAGCCTGAAAAGGTGTGAAAAACATGAAGAGCCTGAAAACGTGTGAAAAATATGAAGAGCTTCAAAAGGTGTCAAAAATATGAGGAGCATGAAACGTTCTGAAAAATAGGAGGAGCATGAAGCGGTGTTGAAAAACATGAAGAGCCTGAAAAGGTGTGGAAAATATGAAGAGCTACAAAAGGTGTCAAAAATATGAGGAGCATGAAACGTTCTGAAAAATAGGAGGAGCATGAAGCGCTGTTGAAAAACAAGAAGAGCCTGAAAAGGTGTGAAAAATATGAAGAGCTTCAAAAGGTGTCAAAAATATGAGGAGCATGAAACAGGCCGAAAAATAGGAGAAGCATGAAGTGCTGTGGAAAAACATGAAGAGCCTAAAAAGTTGTGAGAAATATGAAGAGCTTCAAAAGATGTGAAATACATGAGGAGCATGAAACTCTCTGAAAAATAGGAGGAGCACTAAGCGGTGTAAAAACATGAAGAGCCTAAAAAGTTGTGAGAAATATGAAGAGCTTCAAAAGGTGTCAAAAATGAGATGGGCATGAAACGGTCTGAAAAATAGGAGGAGTATGAAGCTGTGTTGAAAAACAAGAAGAGCCTAAAAAGTTGTGAAAAATATGAAAAGCTTCAAAAGGGGTCAAAAATGAGATGAGCATGAAATGGTCTGAAAAATAGGAGGATCATGTAACGGTGTTGACAAACATGAAGAGCCTGAAAAGATGTGAAAAATATGAAGAGCATGAAACGGTCTGAAAAATAGGAGGATCATGAAGCGGTGTTCAAAAACATGAAGAGCCTGAAAAGGTGTGAAAAATATGAAGAGCTTCAAAAGGTGTGAACTTCATGAGGATCATGAAAAGGTCTGAAAAATAGGAGAAGCATGAAGTGGTGTGGAAAAACATGAAGAGACTGAAAAGGTGTGAAAAATATGAAGAGCTTCAAAAGGTGTCAAAAATATGAGGAGCATGAAACGGTCTGAAAAATAGGAGGAGCATGAAGCAGTGTTCAAAAACATGAAGAGCCTGAAAACGTGTGAAAAATATGAAGAGCTTCAAAAGGTGTGAAATACATGAGGAGCATGAAACGGTCTGAAAAATAGGAGGAGCATGAAGCGGTGTTGAAAAACATGAAGAGCCTGAAAACGTGTGAAAAATATGAAGAGCTTCAAAAGGTGTGAAATACATGAGGATCATGAAACGGTCTGAAAAATAGGAGGAGCATGAAACGGTGTTCAAAAACAGGAAGAGCCTGAAAATTTGTGAAAAATATGAAGAGCTTCAAAAGGTGTCAAAAATTTGATCAGCCTGAAACGGTCTGAAAAATAGGAGGAGCATGACGCGTTGTTCAAAAACATGAAGAGCCTGAAAATGTGTGAAAAATATTCAGAGTTTCAAAATGTGTCAAATATATGAGGAGCATGAAACAGGCCGGAAAATAGTAGGAGCATGAAGCGGTGTTCAAAAACATGAAAAGCCTGAAAAGGTGTGAAAAATATGAAGAGCCTCAAAACGTGTCAAATATGAGATGAGCATGAAACTATCTGAAAAATAGGAGTAGCATGAAGTGGTGTTGAAAAAAAAGAAGAGACTGTAAAGGTGTGAAATATATGAAGAGCTTCTAACAGTGTCAAAAATATGAGGAGAATGAAAGCGTCTGAAAAACAGGAGGAGCATGAAGCTGTGTTGAAAAACATGAAGAGCCTGAAAAGTTTTGAAAAACATGAAGAGCTTCTAAAGGTGTGAAAAATATGAGGAGCATGAAACGGTCTGAAAAATGAGAGGAGCATGAAGTGGTGTTGAAAAACATGAAGAGCCTGAAGGTGTGAAAAATATGAAGAGCTTCAAAAGGTGTCAAAAATATGAGGAGCAAGAAACGGTCTGAAAAATAGGTGGAGCATGAAGCAGTGTTCAAAAACATGAAGAGCCTGAAAAGGTGTGAAAAATATGAAGAGCTTCAAAAGGTGTGAAATACATGAGGATCATGAAACGGTCTAAAAAATAGGAGGAGCAAGAAACGGTGTTCAAAAACAGGAAGAGCCTGAAAATTTGTGAAAAATATGAAGAGCTTCAAAAGGTGTCAAAAATATGAGCAGCCTGAAACGGTTTAAAAAATAGGAGGAGCATGAAGCGGTGTTCAAAAACATGAAGAGCCTGAAAAGTTGTGAAAAATATGAAGAGCTTCAAAAGGTGTCAAAAATATGAGGAACATGAAGCGGTCTGAAAAATAGGCGCAGCATGAAGCGGTGTTGAAAATCATAAAGAGCCTGAAAAGTTGTGCAAAATATGAAGAGCTTCAAAAGATGTGAAAAATTTGAAGAGCTTCAAAAGGTGTCAAAATGAGATGAGCATGAAACGGTCTGAAAAATAGGAGGAGCATGAAGTGGTGTTGAAAAAAATGAAAAGCCTGAAAAGGTGTGAAATATATGAAGAGCTTCAAAAGATGTCAAAAATATGAGGAGAATGAAACGGTCTGCAAAATAGGAGAAGCATGAAATGGTGTTCAAAAACATGAAGAGCCTGAAAAGGTGTGAAAAACATGAAGAGCCTGAAAAGGTGTGAAAAATATGAAGAGCTTCAAAAGGTGTCAAAAATATGAGGAGCATGAAACGGTCTGAAAAATAGGAGGAGCATGAAGCGGTGTTGAAAAACATGAAGAGCCTGAAAGGTGTGGGAAATATGAAGAGCTTCAAAAGGTGTCAAAAATATGAGGAGCATGAAACGGTCTGAAAAATAGGAGGAGCATGAAGCGGTGTTGAAAAACATGAAGAGCCTGAAAAGGTGTGGAAAATATGAAGAGCTACAAAAGGTGTCAAAAATATGAGGAGCATGAAACGGTATGAAAAATAGGAGGAGCATGAAGCGGTGTTGAAAAACTTGAAGAGCCTGAAAACGTGTGAAAAATATGAAGAGCATCAACAGGTGTGAAAAATATTAAGAGCTTCAAAAGGTTTAAAAAATGAGATGAGCATGAAACGGTCTGAAAAATAGGAAGAGCATGAAGTGGTGTTGAAAAAAATGAAGAGCCTGAAAAGGTGTGAAACATATGAAGAGCTTCAAAAGGTGTAAAAATTATGAGGAGCATGAAACGGCCTGAAAAATTGGAGGAGCATAAAGCGGTGTTCAAAAATATGAAGAGCCTGAAAAGGTGTGAAAAATATGATGAGCTTCAAAAGGTGTCAAAAATATGAGGAGCATGAAACGGTCTGAAAAATAGGAGGAGCATGAAACGGTGATCAAAACATGAAGAGCCGGAAAAGGTGTGAAAAATATGAAGAGCTTCAAAAGGTGTGAAATTAATGAGGATCATGAAAAGGTCTGAAAAATAGGAGAAGCATGAAGTGGTGTGGAAAAACATGAAGAGCCTGTAAAGGTGTGAAAAATATGAAGAGCTTCAAAAGGTGTCAAAAATATGAGGAGCATGAAACGGTCTGAAAAATAGGACGAGCATGAAGCAGTGTTCAAAAACATGAAGAGCCTGAAAACGTGTGAAAAATATGAAGAGCTTCAAAAGGTGTGAAATACATGAGGAGCATGAAACGGTCTGAAAAATAGAAGGAGCATGAAACGGTGTTCAAAAACAGGAAGAGCCTGAAAATTTGGAAAAATATGAAGAGCTTCAAAAGGTGTCAAAAATATGAGCAGCATGAAACGGTCTGAAAAATAGGAGGAGCATGAAGCGGTGTTCAAAAACATGAAAAGCCTGAAAAGGTGTGAAAAATATGAAGAGCCTCAAAACGTGTCAAAAATGAGATGAGCATGAAACTGTCTGAAAAATAGGAGTAGCATGAAGTGGTGTTGAAAAAAAAGAAGAGACTGTAAAGGTGTGAAATATATGAAGAGCTTCTAACAGTGTCAAAAATATGAGGAAAATGAAAGCGTCTGAAAAAGAGGAGGAGCATGAAGCTGTGTTGAAAAACATGAAGAGCCTGAAAAGGTTTGAAAAATATGAAGAGCTTCTAAAGGTGTGAAAAATATGAGGAGCATGAAATGGTCTGAAAAATGGGAGGAGCATGAAGTGGTGTTGAAAAACATGAAGAGCCTGAAAAGGTGTGAAAAATATGAAGAGCTTCAAAAGGTGTGAAATACATGAGGAGCAAGAAACGGGTGAAAAATAGGAGAAGCTTGAAGTGCTGTGGAAAAACATGAAGAGCCTGAAAAGGTGTGAAAAATATGAAGAGTTTCAAAGGTGTGAAATACATGAGGAGCATGAAACTCTCTGAAAAATAAGAGGAGCATGAAGCGGCGTTCAAAAACATGAAGAGCCTGAAAATTTGTGAAAAATATGAAAAGCTTCAAAAGGTGTCAAAAATGAGATGAGCATGAAAAGTTCTTAAAAATAGGAGGATCATAAAACGGTGTTGAAAAACATAAAGAGCCCGAAAAGGTGTGAAAAATATGAAGAGCTTCAAAAGGTGTCAAAAATATGAGGAGCATGAAACGGTCTGAAAAATAGGTTGAGCATGAAGCGGTGTTGAAAAACATGAAGAGCCTGAAATGTTGTGAAAAATATGAAGAGCTTCAAAAGGTGTGAAATACATGAGGAGCATGAAACGGTCTGAAAAATAGGAGGAGCATGAAACGATATTCAAAAACATGAAGAGCCTGAAAAGTTGTGAAAAATATGAAGAGCTTCAAAATGTGTGAAAAATATGAGGTGCATGAAACTGTTTGAAAAATAGGAGGAGCATGAAGCGGTGTTGAAAAATATGAATAGCTTGAAAATGTGTGAAAAATATGAAGAGCTTCAAAAGGTGTCAAAAATATGAGGAACAGGGAACGGTCTGAAAAATAGGAGGAGCATGAAGCTGTGTTCAAAAACATGAAGAGCCTGAAAAGGTGTGAAAAATATGAAGAGCTTCAAAGGTGTGAAAAATATGAGGAGCATGAAACGGTCTGAAAAATAGAAGCAGCATGAAACGGTCTGAAAAACATGAAGAGCCTGAAAACGTGTGAAAAATATGAGGAGCTTCAACAGGTGTGAAAAATATGAAGACCTTCAAAGGTGTCAAAAATGAGATGCGCATGAAACGGTCTGAAAAATAAGAGAAGCATGAAGTTGTGTTGAAAAACATGAAGAGCCTGAAAAGATGTGAAAAATATGAAGAGCATGTAACGGTCTGAAAAATAGGAGGATCATGAAGCGGTGTTCAAAAACATGAAGAGCTTGAAAAGGTGTGAAAATTATGAAGAGCTTCAAAAGCTGTCAAAAATATGAGGAGCATGAAACGGTCTGAAAAACAGGAGGAGCGTGAAACTGTGATCAAAATCTTGAGGAGCCTGAAAAGGTGTGAAAAATATAAAGAGCTTCAAAAGGTGTGAAATACATGAGGAGCATGAAACCGTCTGAAAAATAGGAGAAGCATGAAGTAGTGTGGAAAAACATGAAGGGCCTGAAAAGGTGTGAAAAATATGAAGAGCCTCAAAAGGTGTCAAAAATGAGATGAGCAGGAAACGGTCTGAAAAATAGGAGGAGCATGAAGTGGTGTTCAAAAACAGGAAGAGACTGAAAAGTTGTGAAAAATATGAAGAGCTTCAAAAGGTGTCAAAATGTGAGGAGCATGAAACGGTCTGAAAAATAGGAGGAGCATGAAGCGGTGTTCAAAAACATGAAGAGCCTGAAAAGGTGTGAAAAATATGAAGAGCTTCAAAGGTGTGAAAATATGAGGAGCATGAAACGATCTGAAAAATAGAAGCAGCGTGAAACGGTCTGAAAAACATGAAGAGCCTGAAAAGGTGTGAAAAATATGAACAGCTTCAAAAGGTGTGAAAAATATGAAGACATTCAAAGGTGTCAAAATTATGAGGAGCAAGAAACGGTCTGAAAATAGGAGGAGCATGAAACGTTGTTGAAAAACATGAAGAGCCTGAAAAGCTGTGAAAAATATGAAGAGCTACAAAAGGTGTCAAAAATATGAGGAGCATGAAACGGTCGGAAAAAAAGGAGGATCATGAAGCGGTGTTGCAAAATATGAAGAGCCTGAAAGGGTGTGAAAAATATGAAGAGCTTCAAAAGGTGTCAAAAATATGAGGAGCATGAAACAGTCTGAAATATATGAGGAGCATGAAATGGTGTTCAAAAACATGAAGAGCCTGAAAAGGTGTGAAAAATATGAAGAGCTTCAAAAGGTGTGAAATACATGAGGAGCATGTAACGGTCTGAAAAATAGGAGGAGCATGAAGCGGTGTTGAAAAACATGAAGAGCCTGAAAAGGTGTGAAAAATGTGAAGAGCTTCCAAAGGTGTAAAAATATGAGGAGCATGAAACATTCTGAAAAATAGGAGGAGCATGAAACCGTGTTCAAAAATATGAAGAGTCTGAAAAGGTCTGAAAAATATGAAGAGCTTCAGAAGGTGTGAAATACATGAAGAGCATGAAACGGTCTGAAAAACAGGAGGAGCATGAAGCGGTGTTCAAAAACATGAAGCGCCTGAAAAGGTGTGAAATATATGAAGAGCTTCAAAAAGTGTCAAGAATGAGATTAGCAGGAAATGGTCTGAAAAATAGGAGGAGCATGAAGCGGTGTAGAAAAACATTAAGAGCCTGAAAAGGTGTGAGAAATATGAAGAGCTTCAAAAGGTGTGAAAAATATGAAGAGCTTCAAAAGGTGTGAAATATATGAGGAGCATGAAACGTTCTGAAAAATAGGAGGAGCATGAAGCGGTGTTCAAAAAAATGAAGAGCCTGAAAAGGTGTGAAAAATATGAAGAGCTTCAAAAAGTGTCAAAAATATGAAGAGCTTCAAAAGATGTGAAATACATGAGGAGCATGAAACGCTCTGAAAAACAGGAGGAGCATGAAGCGGTGTTCAAAAACATGAAGCGCCTGAAAAGGTGTGAAAAATATGAAGAGCTTCAAAAGGTGTCAAATATATGAGGAGCATGAAACGGTCTGAAAAATAGGAGGAGCATGAAGCGGTGTTCAAAAACATGAAGAGCCTGAAAAGGTGTGAAAAATATGAACAGCTTCAAAAGGTGTGAAAAATATGAAGACATTCAAAGGTGTCAAAATTATGAGGAGCAAGAAACGGTCTGAAAATAGGAGGAGCATGAAACGTTGTTGAAAAACATGAAGAGCCTGAAAAGGTGTGAAAAATATGAAGAGCTACAAAAGGTGTCAAAAATATGAGGAGCATGAAACGGTCTGAAAAATAGGTTGAGCATGAAGCGGTGTTGAAAAACATGAAGAGCCTGAAATGTTGTGAAAAATATGAAGAGCTTCAAAAGGTGTCAAAAATATCAGGAACATGAAGCGGTCTGAAAAATAGGCGCAGCATGAAGCGGTGTTGAAAATCATAAAGAGCCTGAAAAGTTGTGCAAAATATGAAGAGCTTCAAAAGATGTGAAAAATTTGAAGAGCTTCAAAAGGTGTCAAAATGAAATGAGCATGAAACGGTCTGAAAAATAGGAGGAGCATGAAGTGGTGTTGAAAAAAATGAAAAGCCTGAAAAGGTGTGAAATATATGAAGAGCTTCAAAAGATGTCAAAAATATGAGGAGAATGAAACGGTCTGCAAAATAGGAGAAGCATGAAATGGTGTTCAAAAACATGAAGAGCCTGAAAAGGTGTGAAAAACATGAAGAGCCTGAAAAGGTGTGAAAAATATGAAGAGCTTCAAAAGGTGTCAAAAATATGAGGAGCATGAAACGGTCTGAAAAATAGGAGGAGCATGAAGCGGTGTTGAAAAACATGAAGAGCCTGAAAAGGTGTGGGAAATATGAAGAGCTTCAAAAGGTGTCAAAAATATGAGGAGCATGAAACGGTCTGAAAAATAGGAGGAGCATGAAGCGGTGTTGAAAAACATGAAGAGCCTGAAAAGGTGTGGAAAATATGAAGAGCTACAAAAGGTGTCAAAAATATGAGGAGCATGAAACGGTATGAAAAATAGGAGGAGCATGAAGCGGTGTTGAAAAACTTGAAGAGCCTGAAAACGTGTGAAAAATATGAAGAGCATCAACAGGTGTGAAAAATATTAAGAGCTTCAAAAGGTTTAAAAAATGAGATGAGCATGAAACGGTCTGAAAAATAGGAGGAGCATGAAGTGGTGTTGAAAAAAATGAAGAGCCTGAAAAGGTGTGAAACATATGAAGAGCTTCAAAAGGTGTAAAAATTATGAGGAGCATGAAACGGCCTGAAAAATTGGAGGAGCATAAAGCGGTGTTCAAAAATATGAAGAGCCTGAAAAGTTGTGAAAAATATGATGAGCTTCAAAAGGTGTCAAAAATATGAGGAGCATGAAACGGTCTGAAAAATAGGAGGAGCATGAAACGGTGATCAAAACATGAAGAGCCGGAAAAGGTGTGAAAAATACGAAGAGCTTCAAAAGGTGTGAAATTAATGAGGATCATGAAAAGGTCTGAAAAATAGGAGAAGCATAAAGTGGTGTGGAAAAACATGAAGAGCCTGTAAAGGTGTGAAAAATATGAAGAGCTTCAAAAGGTGTCAAAAATATGAGGAGCATGAAACGGTCTGAAAAATAGGACGAGCATGAAGCAGTGTTCAAAAACATGAAGAGCCTGAAAACGTGTGAAAAATATGAAGAGCTTCAAAAGGTGTGAAATACATGAGGAGCATGAAACGGTCTGAAAAATAGAAGGAGCATGAAACGGTGTTCAAAAACAGGAAGAGCCTGAAAATTTGTGAAAAATATGAAGAGCTTCAAAAGGTGTCAAAAATATGAGCAGCATGAAACGGTCTGAAAAATAGGAGGAGCATGAAGCGGTGTTCAAAAACATGAAAAGCCTGAAAAGGTATGAAAAATATGAAGAGCCTCAAAACGTGTCAAAAATGAGATGAGCATGAAACTGTCTGAAAAATAGGAGGATCATGAAGCGGTGTTGAAAAACATGAAGAGCCTGAAAAGGTGTGAAAAATATGAATAGCTTCAAAAGGTGTCAAAAATATGAGGAGCATGAAACAGTCTGAAAAATATGAGGAGCATGAAATGGTGTTCAAAAACATGAAGAGCCTGAAAAGGTGTGAAAAATATGAAGAGCTACAAAAGGTGTGAAATACATGAGGAGCATGAAACGGTCTGAAAAATAGGAGGAGCATGAAGCGGTGTTGAAAAACATGAAGAGCCTGAAAAGGTGTGAAAAATATGAAGAGCTTCAAAAGGTGTGAAAAATATGAGGATCATCAAACGGTCTGAAAAATAGGAAGAGCATGAAGCTGTGTTGAAAAACATGAAGAGCCTGGAAGGGTGTAAAAAATATGAAGAGCTTCAAAAGGTGTCAAAAATATAAGGAACATGAAACGGTCTGAAAAATAGGAGCATGAAGTGGTGTTGAAAATCATGAAGAACCTGAAAACGGGTGTAAAATATGAAGACCCGCAAAATGTGTGAAATACATAGGAGCATGAAACGGTCTGAAATATAGGAGGAGCAGGAAGCGGTGTTCAAAAATATGAAGAGCCTTAAAATTTGTGAAAACTATGAAGCGCTTCAGAAGGTGTCAAAAATGAGATGAGCATGAAACGGTCTGAAAAATAGGAGGAGCATGAAGTGGTGTTGAAAATCATTAAGAGCCTGAAAATGTGTGAAATATATGAAGAGCTTCAAAAGATTTCAGAAATGAGAGGAGCATGAAACGGTCTGAAAAATAGGAGGAGCATAAAGCGGTGTTTAAAAACATGAAGAGCCTGAAAAGGTGTGAAAAATATGAATAGTTTCAAAAGATGTGAAAAATATGAGGAACTTCAAAAGCTGTCAAAAATGAGATGAGCATGAAACAGTCTGAGAAATAGGAGAAGCATGAAGTGGTGTTGAAAAACATGAAGAGCTTGAAAAAGTGTGAAATATATGAAGAGCTTCAAAAGGTGTGAAAAATATGAAGAGCTTCAAAAGGTGTCAAAAATATGAGGAGCATGAAACGGTCTGAAAAATAGGAGGAGCATTGTAACATTGTTGAAAAAATTGAAGAGCCTGAAAAGGGGTGAAAAATATGAAGAGCTTCAAAAGGTGTCAAAAATATGAGGAGCATGAAAAGGTCTGAAAAATAGGAGGAGCATGAAGCGGTGTTGAAAAATATGAAGAGCCTGAAAAGGTGTGAAAAATATGAAGAGCTTCAAAAGGTTTCAAAAATATAAGGAACATGAAATGGTCTGAAAAATAGTAGGAGCATGAAACGGTGTTCAAAAGATGAGAAGCCTGAAAAGGTGTGAAAAATATGAAAAGCTTCAAAATGTGTGAAATACATGAGGAGCATGAAACGGTCTGAAAAATAGGAGGAGCATGAAGCGTTGTTGAAAAACATGAAGAGCCTGAAAAGGTGTGAAAAACATAAAGAGCTTCAAAAGGTGTCAAAAATATGAGGAAAATGAAACGGTCTGAAAAATAGGAGGAGCATGAAGTGCGGTTGAAAATCATGAAGAGTCTGAAAAGGTGTGTAAAATGTGAAGAGCTTCAAAAGGAGTGAAATACATGAGGAGCATGAAACCGTCTGAATTATAGTAGGAGCATGAAGCGGTGTTCATAAACATGAAGAGCCTGAAAAGGTGTGAAATATATGAAGAGCTTCAAAAGGTGTGAAAAATATGAAGAGCTTCAAAAGGTGTGAAAACTATGAAGAGCTTCAAAAGGTGTGAAAAATAAGAAGAGCTTCAAAAGATGTGAAATACATGAGGAGCATGAAACGGTATGAAAAATAGGAGGAACATGAAGCAGTGTTGAAAAACATGAAAACCTGAAAAGGTGTGAAAAATATGAAGGGCTTCAAAAGGTGACAAGTATATGAGGAGCATGAAACGGTCTGAAAAATAGGAGGAGGATGAAGCGGTGTTCAAAAAAATGAAGAGCCTGAAAAGGTGTGAAATATATGAAGAGCCTCAAAACGTGTCAAAAATAAGAGGAGCATGAAACGGTCTGAGCAATAGGAGGAGCATGAAGCGGTGTTGAAAAACATGAAGAGACTTAAAACGTGTGAAATATATGAAGAGCTTCAAAAGATGTGAAATACATGAGGAACATGAAACGGTCTGAAAAATATGAGGAGCAGGAAGTGGTGTTGAAAAACATGAAGAGCCTGAAAATGTGTGAAAAATATGAAGAGCTTCAAAAGCTGTGAAAAATATGAGGAGCATGAAACGGTCTGAAAAATAGGAGGAGCATGAAGCCGTGTTGAAAAACAAGAAGAGCCTGAAAGGGTGTAACAAATATGAAGAGCTTCAGAAGGTGTCAAAAATGAGATGAGCATGAAACGGTCTGAAAAATAGGAGGAGCATGAAGTGGTGTTGAAAAACATGAAGATCCTGAAAAAGTGTGAAATATATGAAGAGCTTCAAAAGGTGTGAAGTACATGAGGAGAATGAAACCGTCCGAAAAATAGGAGGAGCATGAAGCCGTGTTGAAAAACATGAAGAGCCTGAAAGGGTGTAACAAATATGAAGAGCTTCAGAAGGTGTCAAAAATGAGATGAGCATGAAACGGTCTGAAAAATAGGAGGAGCATGAAGCGGTGTTCCAATAAATGAAGAGCCTGAAAAGGTGTGAAATATATGAAGAGATTCAAAAGGTGTCAAAAATATGAGGAGCACGTAACGGTTTGGAAAATAGGACGAGCATGAAGTGGTGTTGAAAAACATGAAGAGCCTGAAAAGGTGTGAAAAATATGAAGAGCTTCAAAAGGTCTCAAAAATATGAGGAGCATGAAACCGTCTGAAAAATAGGAGGAGCATGAAGTGGTGTTGAAAAACAGAAGAGCCTGAAAAGGTGTGAAAAATATGAAGAGCTTCAAAAGGTGTCAAAAATATGAGGAGCATGAAACGGTCTGAAAAATAGGAGGAGCATTGTAACATTGTTGAAAAAATTGAAGAGCCTGAAAAGGGGTAAAAAATATGAAGAGCTTCAAAAGGTGTCAAAAATATGAGGAGCATGAAAAGGTCTGAAAAATAGGAGGAGCATGAAGCGTTGTTGAAAAACATGAAGAGCCTGAAAAGGTGTGAAAAACATAAAGAGCTTCAAAAGGTGTCAAAAATATGAGGAAAATGAAACGGTCTGAAAATAGGAGGAGCATGAAGTGCGGTTGAAAATCATGAAGAGTCTGAAAAGGTGTGTAAAATGTGAAGAGCTTCAAAAGGAGTGAAATACATGAGGAGCATGAAACCGTCTGAATTATAGTAGGAGCATGAAGCGGTGTTCATAAACATGAAGAGCCTGAAAAGGTGTGAAATATATGAAGAGCTTCAAAAGGTGTGAAAAATATGAAGAGCTTCAAAAGGTGTGAAAACTATGAAGAGCTTCAAAAGGTGTGAAAAATAAGAAGAGCTTCAAAAGATGTGAAATACATGAGGAGCATGAAACGGTATGAAAAATAGGAGGAACATGAAGCAGTGTTGAAAAACATGAAAACCTGAAAAGGTGTGAAAAATATGAAGGGCTTCAAAAGGTGACAAGTATATGAGGAGCATGAAACGGTCTGAAAAATAGGAGGAGGATGAAGCGGTGTTCAAAAAAATGAAGAGCCTGAAAAGGTGTGAAATATATGAAGAGCCTCAAAACGTGTCAAAAATAAGAGGAGCATGAAACGGTCTGAGCAATAGGAGGAGCATGAAGCGGTGTTGAAAAACATGAAGAGACTTAAAACGTGTGAAATATATGAAGAGCTTCAAAAGATGTGAAATACATGAGGAACATGAAACGGTCTGAAAAATATGAGGAGCAGGAAGTGGTGTTGAAAAACATGAAGAGCCTGAAAATGTGTGAAAAATATGAAGAGCTTCAAAAGCTGTGAAAAATATGAGGAGCATGAAACGGTCTGAAAAATAGGAGGAGCATGAAGCCGTGTTGAAAAACAAGAAGAGCCTGAAAGGGTGTAACAAATATGAAGAGCTTCAGAAGGTGTCAAAAATGAGATGAGCATGAAACGGTCTGAAAAATAGGAGGAGCATGAAGTGGTGTTGAAAAACATGAAGATCCTGAAAAAGTGTGAAATATATGAAGAGCTTCAAAAGGTGTGAAGTACATGAGGAGAATGAAACCGTCCGAAAAATAGGAGGAGCATGAAGCCGTGTTGAAAAACATGAAGAGCCTGAAAGGGTGTAACAAATATGAAGAGCTTCAGAAGGTGTCAAAAATGAGATGAGCATGAAACGGTCTGAAAAATAGGAGGAGCATGAAGCGGTGTTCCAATAAATGAAGAGCCTGAAAAGGTGTGAAATATATGAAGAGATTCAAAAGGTGTCAAAAATATGAGGAGCACGTAACGGTTTGGAAAATAGGACGAGCATGAAGTGGTGTTGAAAAACATGAAGAGCCTGAAAAGATGTGAAAAATATGAAGAGCTTCAAAAGGTGTCCACAATATGAGGAGCATGAAACTGTCTAAGAAATAGGAGGAGCATGAAGTGGTGCTGAAAAACATGAAGAGCGTAAAAGGTGTGAAAAATATGAAAAGCTTCAAAAGATGTCATAAATATGAGGAGCATGAAACGGTGAAAAACTGGAGGATCATGAAGCGGTGTTGAAAAACATGAAGGGCCTGAAAAGTTGTGAAAAATATGAAGAGCTTCAAAAGGTGTCAAAAATGTGAGGAGCATGAAACGGTCTGAAAAATAGGAGGAGCATGAAACCGTGTCAAAAACATGAAGAGCCTGAAAAGGTGTGAAAAATGAAGAGCTTCAAAAGGAGTGAAATACATGAGAAGCATGAAACGGTCTGAAAAATAGGAGGAGCATGAAGCTGTGTTGAAAAAGATGAAGAGCCTGAAAAGGTGTGAAAAATATGAAGAGCTTCAAAAGGTGTCAAAACTATGAGGAGCAGGAAAAGGTCTGAAAAATAGGAGCAGCATGAAACGGTGTTCAAAAACATGAAGATCCTGAAAAGTTGTGAAAAACATGAAGAGCTTCAAAAGGTGTGAAAAATTAGATTAGCATGAAACGGTCTGAAAAAATAGGAGGAGCATGAAGTGGTGTTGAAAAACATGAAGAGTCTGAAAAAGTGTAAAATATATGAAGAGCTTCAAAAGGTGTGAAAAATATTAGGAGCTTCAAAAGAGGTCAAAAATATGAGGAGCATGAAACGGTCTGAAAAATAGGAGGAGCATGAAACGGTCTGAAAAATGGGAGGAGCATGAAGCGGATTTGAAAATCATGAAGATCCTGAAAACGTGTGAAAAACATGAAGAGCTTAAAAGTTGTGAGAAATATGAAGAGCTTCAAGGTGTCAAAAATGAGACGAGCATGAAACGGTCTGGAAAGTAGGACGAGCATGAAGCGGTGTTGAAAAACATGAAGAGCCAGAAAAGGTGTGAAAAATATGAAGAGTTTAAAAAGCTGTCAAAAATATGAGGAGCAAGAAACGGTGTTGAAAAACATGAAGAGCCTGAAAATGTGTGAAAAATATGAAGAGCTTCAAAAGGTGTCAAAAATATGAGGAGCATGAAACGGTCAAAAAAATAGGAGGAGCATGAGACGTTGATGATAAACATGAAGAGCATGAAAAGGTGTGAAAAATATGAAGAGTTTAAAAAGGTGTCAAAAATATGAGGAGCAAGAAACGGTCTAAAAATAGGAAGAGCATGAAGCGGTGTTCAAAAACATGAAGAGCCTGAAAAGGTGTGAAACATATGAGGAGCATGAAACGGTCTGAAAAATAGGAGGAGCATGAAGCGGTGTTGAAAAACATGAAGAGCCTTAAGGTGTGAAATATATGAAGAGCTTCAAAAGGTGTCAAAAAATGAGGAGCATGAATCGGTCTGAAAAACAGGAGGAGCATTAAGCGGTGTTGAAAAAAATGAAGAGCCTGAAAAGGTGTGAAAAATATGAAGAGCTTCAAAAGGTGTCAAATATATGAGGAGCATGAAACGGTCTTAAAAAGTAGGAGAAGCATGAAGTGTTGTTGAAAAATATGAAGAGCCTGAAAAGGTGTGAAAAATATGAGGAGTTTCAAAAGGTATCAAAAATATGAGGAGCATGAAACGGTCTGAAAAATAGGAGGAGCATGAAGCGGTGTTGAAAAACATGAAGAACCTGAAAAGGTGTGAAAAATAGGAGGAGCTTCAAAAGGTGTCAAAAATATGAGGAGCATGAGACGGTCTGAACATACGAGGAGCATGAAGCGGTGTTCAAAAACATGAAGAGCCTGAAAAGGTGTGAAAAATATGAAGAGCTTCAAAACGTGTGAAAAATGAGATGAGCATGAAACGGTCTGAAAAATAGGAGGAGCATGAAGCGGTGTTCAAAAACATGAAGAG
This sequence comes from Dama dama, assembly GCF_033118175.1. Classification (NCBI taxonomy): domain Eukaryota; kingdom Metazoa; phylum Chordata; class Mammalia; order Artiodactyla; family Cervidae; genus Dama; species Dama dama. The sequence goes on along the minus strand of NW_026870921.1, from coordinate 1,228,856 downwards.
CCTGAAAAAGTGTGAAAAATATGAAAAGCTTCAAAAGGTGTTCAAAAATATGAGGAGCATGAAACGGTCTGAAAAATAGGAGGAGCATGAAGCGGTGTTGAAAAATATGAAGAGCATGAAATGGTGTGAAAAATATGAAGTGCTTCAAAAGGTGTCAAAAATATGAGGAGCATGTAACGGTCTGAAAAATCGGAGGAGCATGAAGCAGTGCTGAAAAACATGAAGAGCCTGAAAACGTGTGAAAAATATGAAGAGCTTCAAAAGGTGTGAAAAATATGAAGAGCTTCAAAATGTGGCAAAAATATGAGGAGCATGAAACTTTCTCAAAATTAGGAGGAACATGACGGTGTTCAAAAACCTGAAGAGCCTGGAATGGTGTGAAAAATATGAAGAGCCTCAAAAGGTGACAAAAATATGAGGAGCATGAAACGGTCTGAAATATAGGAGGATCATGAAGCAGTGTTGAAATACATGAAGAGCCTGAAAATGTGTGAAAAATATGAAGAGCTACAAAAGGTGTGAAAAATATGAAGAGCTTCAAAAGGTGTCAAAAATGAGATGAGCATGAAACGGTCTGAAAAATAGGAGGAGCATGAAGTGGTGTTGAAAAACATGAAGAACCTAAAAGGTGTGAAATATATGAAGAGCTTCAAAATGTGTCAAAAATATGAGGAGCATAAAAGTGTCTGAAATATAGGAGGATCATGAAGCGGTGTTCAAAAATATGAAGAGCCTGAAAAGGTGTGAAAAATATGAAGAGCTTCAAAACGTGTGAAAAATGAGATGAGCATGAAACGGTCTGAAAAATAGGAGGAGCATGAAGCGGTGTTCAAAATCATGAAGAGCCTGAAAAGGTGTGAAAAATATGAAGAGCTTCAAACTGTGTCAAAAATAAGAGGAGCATGAAACGGTACAAAAAATAGGAGGAGCATGAAGCAGTGTTGAAAAACATGAAGAGCCTGAAATAGTGTGAAAAATATGAAGAGCTTCAAAAGTTGTGAAAAATATGAAGAGCTTCAAAAGGTGTAAAAAATGAGATGAGCATGAAACGGTCTGTAAAATAGGAGGAGCATGAAACGGTGTTCAAAACATGAAGAGCCTGAAAAGGTGTGAAAAATATGAAGAGCTTCAAAAGGTGTGAAAAATATGAGGAGCATGAAACGGTGAAAAATAGGAGGAGCATAAAATGATGTTCAAAAACATGAAGAGCCTGAAAAGTTTTGAAAAATATGAAGAGCTTTAAAAGGTGTCAAAAATATGAGGAGCATGAAACGGTCTCAAAATTAGGAGGAGTATGAAGCGGTATTCAAATATATGGAGACCCTGAAAAGGCACAAAAACATGAAGAGCTTCAAAAGGTGTCAAAAATATGAAGAGCATGAAACGTTCTGAAAAAATAGTAGCATGAAACGGTGTTCAAAAACATGAAGAGCCTGGAAAGGTGTGAAAAATATGAAGAGCATCAAAACGTGTCAAAAATATTAGGAGCATGATACGGTCTGAAAATAGGAGGAGAATGAAGTGGTGTTCAAAAACATGAAGAGATTGAAAAGGTGTGAAATATATGAAGAGCTTCAAAAAGTGTGAAATTCATGAGGAGCATGAAACGGTCTCAAAAATAGGAGGAGCATGAAGCGGTGTTCAAAAATATGATGAGCCTGAAAAGGTGTGAAAAATATGAAGAACTTCAAAAGGTGTCACAACTTTGAGGAGCATGAAACGGCCTGAAAAATATGAGGAGCATGAAGTGGTGTTGAAAAACATGAAGAGCATGAAAAGGTGTGAAAAATATGAAGAGCTTCAAAAGGTGTCAAAAATATGAAGAGCATCAAAAGGTTTCAAAAATGAGATGAGCATGAAACGGTCTGAAAAATGTGAGGAGCATGAAGCGGTGTTCAAAAACATGAAGAGCCTGAAACAGTGTGAAAAATATGAAGAGCTACAAAAGGTGTGCAAAATATGAAGAGCTTCAAGAGGTGTAAAAAATGAGATGACCATGAAACGGTCTGCAAAATAGGAGGAGCATGAAACGTTCTGAAAAATAGGAGGAGCATGAAACGGTCTTAAAAATAGGAGGGGCATGAAGCGGTGTTCAAAAACATGGAGAGCCTGAAAAGGTGTGAAAAATAGGAGGAGCATGAAACGGTCTCAAAAATAGGAGGAGCATGAAGCGGTGTTCAAAAACATGGAGAGCCTGAAAATGTGTGAAAAATATGAAGAGCTTCAAATGGTGTCAAAAATAAGAGGAGCATGAAACGGTCTGAAAAATAGGAGGAGCATGAAGCAGTGTTGAAAAACATGAAGAGCCTGAAAAGGTGTGAAAAATATGAAGAGCTTCAAAAGCTGTGAAAAATATGAAGAGCTTCAAAAGGTGTAAAAAATGAGATGAGCATGAAACGGTCTGTAAAATAGGAGGAGCATGAAGCGGTGTTCAAAACATGAAGAGCCTGAAAAGGTGTGAAAAATATGAAGAGCTTCAAAAGGTGTGAAAAATATGAGGAGCATGAAACGGTGAAAAATAGGAGGAGCATAAAGTGATGTTCAAAAACATGAAGAGCCTGAAAAGGTGTCAAAAATATGAAGAGCTTTAAAAGGTGTCAAAAATATGAAGAGCATGAAACGTTCTGAAAAAATAGTAGCATGAAACAGTGTTCAAAAACATTAAGAGCCTGGAAAGGTGTGAAAAATATGAAGAGCATCAAAACGTGTCAAAATTATGAGGAGCATGAAACGGTCTGAAAAATAGAAGGAGCATGAAGTAGTGTTAAAAACATGAAGAGCCTGAAAACCTGTGGAAAATATTAAGAGCTTCAAAAGGTGTGAAAAATATGAAGAGCTTCAAAAGGTGTCAAAAACATGAGGAGCGTGAAACGTTCTGAAAAATAGGAGGAGCATGAAATGGTGTTCGAAAACATGAACAGCTTGAAAAGATGTGAAAAATATGAAGAGCTTCAAAAGGTGTCAAATATATGAGGAGCATGAAACGGTCTGAAAATAGGAGGAGAATGAAGTGGTGTTCAAAAACATGAAGAGATTGAAAAGGTGTGAAATATATGAAGAGATTCAAAAGGTGTGAAAAATATGAGGAGCATGAAACGGTGAAAAATAGGAGGAGCATAAAGTGATGTTCAAAAACATGAAGAGCCTGAAAAGGTGTCAAAAATATGAAGAGCTTTAAAAGGTGTCAAAAATATGAAGAGCATGAAACGTTCTGAAAAAATAGTAGCATGAAACGGTGTTCAAAAACATGAAGAGCCTGGAAAGGTGTGAAAAATATGAAGAGCATCAAAACGTGTCAAAATTATGAGGAGCATGAAACGGTCTGAAAAATAGAAGGAGCATGAAGCAGTGTTAAAAACATGAAGAGCCTGAAAACCCGTGGAAAATATTAAGAGCTTCAAAAGGTGTGAAAAATATGAAGAGCTTCAAAAGGTGTAATAGTGAGATGAGCATGAAACGGTCTGAAAAATAGGAGGAGCATGACGAGGTGTTGAAAAACATTAAGAGACTGAAAAGGTGTGAAAAATATGAAGAGCTTCAAAAGGTGTAATAGTGAGATGAGCATGAAACGGTCTGAAAAATAGGAGGAGCATGACGAGGTGTTGAAAAACATTAAGAGACTGAAAAGGTGTGAAAAATTTGAAGAGCTTCAAAAGGTGTCAAAAATATGAGGAGCATGAAACGGTCTGAAAAATAGGAGGAGCATGAAGCGGTGTTGAAAAACATGAAGAGCCTGAAATGGTGTGAAAAATATGAAGTGCTTCAAAAGGTGTCAAAAATATGAGGAGCATGAAACGGTCTGAAAAATAGGAGGAACATGAAGCAGTGTTGAAAAACATGAAGAGACTGAAAACGTGTGAAAAATATGAAGAGCTTCAAAAGGTGTGAAAAATATGAAGAGCTTCAAAATGTGTCAAAAATATGAGGAGGATGAGATGGTCTGAACATACGAGGAGCATGAAGCGGTGTTCAAAAACATGAAGAGCCTGAAAAGATGTGAAAAATATGAAGAGCTTCAAAACGTGTGAAAAATGAGATGAGCATGAAACGGTCTGAAAAATAGGAGGAGCATGAAGCGGTGTTCAAAATCATGAAGAGCCTGAAAAGGTGTGAAAAATATGAAGAGCTTCAAACGGTGTCAAAAATAAGAGGAGCATGAAACGGTCTGAAAAATATGCGGAGCATGAAGCAGTGTTGAAAAACATGAAGAGCCTGAAAAGGTGTGAAAAATATGAAGAGCTTCAAACGGTGTCAAAAATAAGAGGACCATGAAACGGTCCAAAAAATAGGAGCATGAAGCAGTGTTGAAAAACATGAAGAGCCTGAAAAGGTGTGAAATATATGAAGAGCTTGAAAAGGTGTCAAATATATGAGGAGCATGAAACGGTCTCAAAATTAGGAGGAGTATGAAGCGGTATTCAAATATATGGAGATCCTGAAAAGGTACTAAAAATATGAAGAGCTTCAAAAGGTGTCAAAAATATGAAGAGCATGAAACGTTCTGAAAAAATAGTAGCATGAAACGGTGTTCAAAAACATGAAGAGCCTGGAAAGGTGTGAAAAATATGAAGAGCATCAAAACGTGTCAAAAATATGAGGAGCATGAAACGGTCTGAAAAATAGGAGGAGCATGAAGCAGTGTTAAAAACATGAAGAGCCTGAAAACCTGTGGAAAACATTAAGAGCTTCAAAAGGTGTGAAAAATATGAAGAGCTTCAAAAGGTGTAATAGTGAGATGAGCATGAAACGGTCTGAAAAATAGGTCGAGCATGACGAGGTGTTGAAAAACATGAAGAGACTGAAAAGGTGTGAAAAATATGAAGAGCTTCAAAAGGTGTCAAAAACATGAGGAGCGTGAAACGTTCTGAAAAATAGGAGGAGCATGAAATGGTGTTCGAAAACATGAACAGCCTGAAAAGATGTGAAAAATATGAAGAGCTTCAAAAGGTGTCAAAAATATGAGGAGCATGAAACGGTCTGAAAATAGGAGGAGAATGAAGTGGTGTTCAAAAACATGAAGAGATTGAAAAGGTGTGAAATATATGAAGAGCTTCAAAAGGTGTGAAATTCATGAGGATCATGAAACGGTCTCAAAAATAGGAGGAGCATGAAGCGGTGTTCAAAAATATGAAGAGCCTGAAAAGGTGTGAAAAATATGAAGAACTTCAAAAGGTGTCACAACTTTGAGGAGCATGAAACGGCCTGAAAAATATGAGCAGCATGAAGTGGTGTTGAAAAACATGAAGAGCATGAAAAGGTGTGAAAAATATGAAGAGCTTCAAAAGGTGTCAAAAATATGAAGAGCATCAAAAGGTTTCAAAAATGAGATGAGCATGAAACGGTCTGAAAAATATGAGGAGCATGAAGCGGTGTTCAAAAACATGAAGAGCCTGAAAAAGTGTGAAAAATTTGAAGAGCTACAAAAGGTGTGCAAAATATGAAGAGCTTCAAGAGGTGTAAAAAATGAGATGACCATGAAACGGTCTGCAAAATAGGAGGAGCATGAAACGTTCTGAAAAATAGGAGGAGCATGAAACGGTCTTAAAAATAGGAGGGGCATGAAACGGTGTTCAAAAACATGGAGAGCCTGAAAAGGTGTGAAAAATAGGAGGAGCATGAAACAGTCTCAAAAATAGGAGGAGCTTGAAGCGGTGTTCAAAAACATGGAGAGCCTGAAAATGTGTGAAAAATATGAAGAGCCTCAAACGGTGTCAAAAATAAGAGGAGCATGAAACGGTCTGAAAAATAGGAGGAGCATGAAGCAGTGTTGAAAAACATGAAGAGCCTGAAAAGGTGTGAAAAATATGAAGAGCTTCAAAAGCTGTGAAAAATATGAAGAGCTTCAAAAGGTGTAAAAAATGAAGTGAACATGAAACGGTCTGTAAAATAGGAGGAGCATGAAGCGGTGTTTAAAACATGAAGAGCCTGAAAAGGTGTGAAAAATATGAAGAGCTTCAAAAGGTGTGAAAAATATGAGGAGCATGAAACGGTGAAAAATAGGAGGAGCATAAAGTGATGTTCAAAAACATGAAGAGCCTGAAAAGGTGTCAAAAATATGAAGAGCTTTAAAAGGTGTCAAAAATATAAAGAGCATGAAACGTTCTGAAAAAATAGTAGCATGAAACGGTGTTCAAAAACATGAAGAGCCTGGAAAGGTGTGAAAAATATGAAGAGCATCAAAACGTGTCAAAATTAGGAGGAGCATGAAACGGTCTGAAAAATAGAAGGAGCATGAAGCAGTGTTAAAAACATGAAGAGCCTGAAAACCTGTGGAAAATATTAAGAGCTTCAAAAGGTGTGAAAAATATGAAGAGCTTCAAAAGGTGTAATAGTGAGATGAGCATGAAACGGTCTGAAAAATAGGAGGAGCATGACGAGGTGTTGAAAAACATTAAGAGACTGAAAAGGTGTGAAAAATATGAAGAGCTTCAAAAGGTGTCAAAAATATGAGGAGCATGAAACGGTCTGAAAAATAGGAGGAGCATGAAGCGGTGTTGAAAAACATGAAGAGCCTGAAATGGTGTGAAAAATATGAAGAGCTTCAAACGGTGTCAAAAATAAGAGGAGCATGAAACGGTCTGAAAAATAGGAGGAGCATGAAGCACTGTTGAAAAACATGAAGAGCCTGAAAAGGTGTGAAAAATATGAAGAGCTTCAAACGGTGTCAAAAATAAGAGGACCATGAAACGGTCCAAAAAATAGGAGGAGCATGAAGCAGTGTTGAAAAACATGAAGAGCCTGAAAAGGTGTGAAATATATGAAGAGCTTCAAAAGTTGTGAAAAATATGAAGTGCTTCAAAAGGTGTAAAAAATGAGATGAGCATGAAACGGTCTGTAAAATAGGAGGAGCATGAAGCGGTGTTCAAAACATGAAGAGCCTGAAAAGGTGTGAAAAATATGAAGAGCTTCAAAAGGTGTGAAAAATATGAGGAGCATGAAACGGTGAAAAATAGGAGGAGCATAAAGTGATGTTCAAAAACATGAAGAGCCTGAAAAGGTGTGAAAAATATGAAGAGCTTTAAAAGGTGTCAAATCTATGAGGAGCATGAAACGGTCTCAAAGTTAGGAGGAGCATGAAGCGGTATTCAAATATATGGAGATCCTGAAAAGGTACTAAAAATATGAAGAGCTTCAAAAGGTGTCAAAAATATGAAGAGCATGAAACGTTCTGAAAAAATAGTAGCATGAAACGGTGTTCAAAAACATGAAGAGCCTGGAAAGGTGTGAAAAATATGAGGAGCATCAAAACGTGTCAAAAATATGAGGAGCATGAAACGGTCTGAAAAATAGGAGGAGCATGAAGCAGTATTAAAAACATGGAGAGCCTGAAAACCTGTGGAAAACATTAAGAGCTTCAAAAGGTGTGAAAAATATGAAGAACTTCAAAAGGTGTAATAGTGAGATGAGCATGAAACGGTCTGAAAAATAGGTCGAGCATGAGGAGGTGTTGAAAAACATGAAGAGACTGAAAAGGTGTGAAAAATATGAAGAGCATCAAAACGTGTCAAAAATATGAGGTGCATGAAACGGTCTGAAAAATAGGAGGAGCATGAAGCAGTGTTGAAAAACATGAAGAGCCTGAAAAAGTGTGAAAAATATGAAGAGCTTCAAAAGTTGTGAAAAATATGAAGAGCTTCAAAAGGTGTAAAAAATGACATGAGCATGAAACGGTCTGTAAAATAGGAGGAGCATGAAACGGTGTTCAAAACATGAAGAGCCTGAAAAGGTGTGAAAAATATGAAGAGCTTCAAAAGGTGTGAAAAATATGAGGAGCTTGAAACGGTGAAACATAGGAGGAGCATAAAGTGATGTTCAAAAACATGAAGAGCCTGAAAAGGTGTGAAAAATATGAAGAGCTTTAAAAGGTGTCAAAAATATGAGGAGCATGAAACGGTCTCAAAATTAGGAGGAGCATGAAGCGCTATTCAAATATATGGAGATCCTGAAAAGGTACTAAAAATATGAAGAGCTTCAAAAGGTGTCAAAAATATGAAGAGCATGAAACGTTCTGAAAAAATAGTAGCATGAAACGGTGTTCAAAAACATGAAGAGCCTGGAAAGGTGTGAAAAATATGAAGAGCATCAAAACGTGTCAAAATTATGAGGAGCATGAAACGATCTGAAAAATAGGAGGAGCATGAAGCAGTGTTAAAAACATGAAGAGCCTGAAAACCTGTGGAAAATATTAAGAGCTACAAAAGGTGTGAAAAATATGAAGAGCTTCAAAAGGTGTAATAGTGAGATGAGCATGAAACTGTCTGAAAAATAGGAGGAGCATGACGAGGTGTTGAAAAACATTAAGACTGAAAAGTTGTGAAAAATATGAAGAGCTATAAAAGGTGTCAAAAATATGAGGAGCATGAAACGGTCTGAAAAATAGGAGGAGCATGAAGCGGTGTTGAAAAATATGAAGAGCCTGAAATGGTGTGAAAAATATGAAGTGCTTCAAAAGGTGTCAAAAATATGAGGAGCATGTAACGGTCTGAAAAATAGGAGGCGCATGAAGCAGTGTTGAAAAACATGAAGAGCCTGAAAACGTGTGAAAAATATGAAGAGCTTCAAAAGGTGTGAAAAATATGAGAGCTTCAAAATGTGTCAAAAATATGAGGAGCATGAAACTGTCTCAAATTTAGGAGGAACATGACGGTGTTCAAAAACCTGAAGAGCCTGGAATGGTGTGAAAAATATGAAGAGCCTCAAAAGGTGACAAAAATATGAGGAGCATGAAACGGTCTGAAATATAGGAGGATCATGAAGCAGTGTTGAAATACATGAAGAGCCTGAAAATGTGTGAAAAATATGAAGAGCTACAAAAGGTGTGAAAAATATGAAGAGCTTCAAAAGGTGTCAAAAATGAGATGAGCATGAAACGGTCTGAAAAATAGGAGGAGCATGAAGTGGTGTTGAAAAACATGAAGAACCTAAAAGGTGTGAAATATATGAAGAGCTTCAAAATGTGTCAAAAATATGAGGAGCATAAAAGTGTCTGAAATATAGGAGGATCATGAAGCGGTGTTCAAAAATATGAAGAGCCTGAAAAGGTGTGAAAAATATGAAGAGCTTCAAAACGTGTGAAAAATGAGATGAGCATGAAACGGTCTGAAAAATAGGAGGAGCATGAAGCGGTGTTCAAAATCATGAAGAGCATGAAAAGGTGTGAAAAATATGAAGAGCTTCAAACTGTGTCAAAAATAAGAGGAGCATGAAACGGTCCAAAAAATAGGAGGAGCATGAAGCAGTGTTGAAAAACATGAAGAGCCTGAAATAGTGTGAAAAATATGAAGAGCTTCAAAAGTTGTGAAAAATGTGAAGAGCTTCAAAAGGTGTAAAAAATGAGATGAGCATGAAACGGTCTGTAAAATAGGAGGAGCATGAAACAGTGTTCAAAACATGAAGAGCCTGAAAAGGTGTGAAAAATATGAAGAGCTTCAAAAGGTGTGAAAAATATGAGGAGCATGAAACGGTGAAAAATAGGAGGAGCATAAAATGATGTTCAAAAAGATGAAGAGCCTGAAAAGTTGTGAAAAATATGAAGAGCTTTAAAAGGTGTCAAAAATATGAGGAGCATGAAACGGTCTCAAAATTAGGAGGAGTATGAAGCGTTATTCAAATATATGGAGATCCTGAAAAGGTACTAAAAACATGAAGAGCTTCAAAAGGTGTCAAAAATATGAAGAGCATGAAACGTTCTGAAAAAATAGTAGCATGAAACGGTGTTCAAAAACATGAAGAGCCTGGAAAGGTGTGAAATATATGAAGAGCATCAAAACGTGTCAAAATTATGAGGAGCATGAAACGGTCTGAAAAATAGAAGGAGCATGAAGCAGTGTTAAAAACATGAAGAACCTGAAAACCTGTGGAAAATATTAAGAGCTTCAAAAGTTGTGAAAAATATGAAGAGCTTCAAAAGGTGTAATAGTGAGATGAGCATGAAACGGTCTGAAAAATCGTCGAGCATGACGAGGTGTTGAAAAACATGAAGAGACTGAAAAGGTGTGAAAAATATGAAGAGCTTCAAAAGGTGTCAAAAACATGAGGAGCGTGAAACGTTCTGAAAAATAGGAGGAGCATGAAATGGTGTTCGAAAACATGAACAGCCTGAAAAGATGTGAAAAATATGAAGAGAATCAAAAGGTGTCAAAAATATGAGGAGCATGAAACGGTCTGAAAATAGGAGGAGAATGAAGTGGTGTTCAAAAACATGAAGAGATTGAAAAGGTGTGAAATATATGAAGAGCTTCAAAAGGTGTGAAATTCATGAGGAGCATGAAACGGTCTCAAAAATAGGAGGAGCATGAAGCGGTGTTCAAAAATATGAAGAGCCTGAAAAGGTGTGAAAAATATGAAGAACTTCAAAAGGTGTCACAACTTTGAGGAGCATGAAACGGCCTGAAAAATATGAGGAGCATGAAGTGGTGTTGAAAAACATGAAGAGCATGAAAAGGTGTGAAAAATATGAAGAGCTTCAAAAGGTGTCAAAAATATGAAGAGCATCAAAAGGTTTCAAAAATGAGATGAGCATGAAACGGACTGAAAAATATGAGGAGCATGAAGCGGTGTTCAAAAACATGAAGAGCCTGAAAAAGTGTGAAAAATATGAAGAGCTACAAAAGGTGTGAAAAATATGAAGAGCTTCAAACGGTGTCAAAAATAAGAGGACCATGAAACGGTCCAAAAAATAGGAGGAGCATGAAGCAGTGTTGAAAAACATGAAGAGCCTGAAAAGGTGTGAAATATATGAAGAGCTTCAAAAGTTGTGAAAAATATGAAGTGCTTCAAAAGGTGTAAAAATGAGATGAGCATGAAACGGTCTGTAAAATAGGAGGAGCATGAAGCGGTGTTCAAAACATGAAGAGCCTGAAAAGGTGTGAAAAATATGAAGAGCTTCAAAAGGTGTGAAAAATATGAGGAGCATGAAACGGTGAAAAATAGAAGGAGCATAAAGTGATGTTCAAAAACATGAAGAGCCTGAAAAGGTGTGAAAAAAATGACGAGCTTTAAAAGGTGTCAAATATATGAGGAGCATGAAACGGTCTCAAAATTAGGAGGAGCATGAAGCGGTATTCAAATATATGGAGATCCTGAAAAGGTACTAAAAATATGAAGAGCTTCAAACGGTGTCAAAAATATGAAGAGCATGAAACGTTCTGAAAAAATAGTAGCATGAAACGGTGTTCAAAAACATGAAGAGCCTGGAAAGGTGTGAAAAATATGAAGAGCATCAAAACGTGTCAAAAATATGAGGTGCATGAAACGGTCTGAAAAATAGGAGGAGCATGAAGCAGTGTTGAAAAACATGAAGAGCCTGAAATAGTGTGAAAAATATGAAGAGCTTCAAAAGTTGTGAAAAATATGAAGAGCTTCAAAAGGTGTAAAAAATGAGATGAGCATGAAACGGTCTGTAAAATAGGAGGAGCATGAAACGGTGTTCAAAACATGAAGAGCCTGAAAAGGTGTGAAAAATATGAAGAGCTTCAAAAGGTGTGAAAAATATGAGGAGCATGAAACGGTGAAAAATAGGAGGAGCATAAAGTGATGTTCAAAAACATGAAGAGCCTGAAAAGGTGTGAAAAATATGAAGAGCTTTAAAAGGTGTCAAAAATATGAGGAGCATGAAACGGTCTCAAAATTAGGAGGAGCATGAAGCGCTATTCAAATATATGGAGATCCTGAAAAGGTACTAAAAATATGAAGAGCTTCAAATGGTGTCAAAAATATGAAGAGCATGAAACGTTCTGAAAAAATAGTAGCATGAAACGGTGTTCAAAAACATGAAGAGCCTGGAAAGGTGTGAAAAATATGAAGAGCATCAAAACGTGTCAAAATTATGAGGAGCATGAAACGATCTGAAAAATAGGAGGAGCATGAAGCAGTGTTAAAAACATGAAGAGCCTGAAAACCTGTGGAAAATATTAAGAGCTACAAAAGGTGTGAAAAATATGAAGAGCTTCAAAAGGTGTAATAGTGAGATGAGCATGAAACTGTCTGAAAAATAGGAGGAGCATGACGAGGTGTTGAAAAACATTAAGACTGAAAAGTTGTGAAAAATATGAAGAGCTTCAAAAGGTGTCAAAATATGAGGAGCATGAAACGGTCTGAAAAATAGGAGGAGCATGAAGCGGTGTTGAAAAATATGAAGAGCCTGAAATGGTGTGAAAAATATGAAGTGCTTCAAAAGGTGTCAAAAATATGAGGAGCATGTAACGGTCTGAAAAATAGGAGGAGCATGAAGCAGTGTTGAAAAACATGAAGAGCCTGAAAACGTGTGAAAAATATGAAGAGCTTCAAAAGGTGTGAAAAATATGAGAGCTTCAAAATGTGTCAAAAATATGAGGAGCATGAAACTGTCTCAAATTTAGGAGGAACATGACGGTGTTCAAAAACCTGAAGAGCCTGGAATGGTGTGAAAAATATGAAGAGCCTCAAAAGGTGACAAAAATATGAGGAGCATGAAACGGTCTGAAATATAGGAGGATCATGAAGCAGTGTTGAAATACATGAAGAGCCTGAAAATGTGTGAAAAATATGAAGAGCTACAAAAGGTGTGAAAAATATGAAGAGCTTCAAAAGGTGTCAAAAATGAGATGAGCATGAAACGGTCTGAAAAATAGGAGGAGCATGAAGAGGTGTTGAAAAACATGAAGAACCTAAAAGGTGTGAAATTTATGAAGAGCTTCAAAATGTGTCAAAAATATGAGGAGCATAAAAGTGTCTGAAATATAGGAGGATCATGAAGCGGTGTTCAAAGATATGAAGAGCCTGAAAAGGTGTGAAAAATATGAAGAGCTTCAAAACGTGTGAAAAATGAGATGAGCATGAAACGGTCTGCAAAATAGGAGGAGCATGAAACGTTCTGAAAAATAGGAGGAGCATGAAACGGTCTTAAAAATAGGAGGGGCATGAAGCGGTTTTCAAAAACATGGAGAGCCTGAAAAGGTGTGAAAAATAGGAGGAGCATGAAACGGTCTCAAAAATAGGAGGAGCATGAAGCGGTGTTCAAAAACATGGAGAGCCTCAAAATGTGTGAAAAATATGAAGAGCTTCAAACGGTGTCAAAAATAAGAGGAGCATGAAACGGTCTGAAAAATAGGAGGAGCATGAAGCAGTGTTGAAAAACATGAAGAGCCTGAAAAGGTTTGAAAAATATGAAGAGCTTCAAAAGCTGTGAAAAATATGAAAAGCTTCAAAAGGTGTAAAAAATGAGATGAGCATGAAACGGTCTGTAAAATAGGAGGAGCATGAAGCGGTGTTCAAAACATGAAGAGCCTGAAAAGGTGTGAAAAATATGAAGAGCTTCCAAATGTGTGAAAAATATGAGGAGCATGAAACGGTGAAAAATAGGAGGAGCATAAAGTGATGTTCAAAAACATGAAGAGCCTGAAAAGGTGTGAAAAATATGAAGAGCTTTAAAAGGTGTCAAATATATGAGGAGCATGAAACGGTCTCAAAATTAGGAGGAGCATGAAGCGCTATTCAAATATATGGAGATCCTGAAAAGGTACTAAAAATATGAAGAGCTTCAAAAGGTGTCAAAAATATGAAGAGCATGAAACGTTCTGAAAAAATAGTAGCATGAAACGGTGTTCAAAAACATGAAGAGCCTGGAAAGGTGTGAAAAATATGAAGAGCATCAAAACGTGTCAAAAATATGAGGAGCATGAAACGGTCTGAAAAATAGGAGGAGCATGAAGCAGTGTAAAAAACATGAAGAGCCTGAAAACCTGTGGAAAACATTAAGAGCTTCAAAAGGTGTGAAAAATATGAAGAGCTTCAAAAGGTGTAATAGTGAGATGAGCATGAAACGGTCTGAAAAATAGGAGGAGCATGACGAGGTTTTGAAAAACATGAAGACACTGAAAAGGTGTGAAAAATATGAAGAGCTTCAAAAGGTGTCAAAAACATGAGGAGCGTGAAACGTTCTGAAAAATAGGAGGAGCATGAAATGGTGTTCGAAAAAATGAACAGCCTGAAAAGATGTGAAAAATATGAAGAGCTTGAAAAGGTGTCAAAAATATGAGGAGCATGAAACAGTCTGAAAAAGAGGAGGAGCATGAAACGGTCTGAAGAAGAGGAGGAGGATGAAACGGTGTTGAAACACATGAAGAGCCTGAAAAGGTGTGGAAAATAGGATGAGCTTCAAAAAGAGTCAAAAATATGAGCAGCATGAAACGGTTTCAAAAATAGAAAGAGCATGAAGCGGTGTTCAAAAACCTCAAGTGCCTGGAATGGTGTGAAAACTATGAAGAGTTTCAAAAGCTGTCAAATATATGAGGTGCATGAAACGGTCTGAAAAAGAGGAGGAGCATGAAACGGTGTTGAAGCACATGAAGATCCTGAAAAGGTGTGAAAAATATGAAGAGTTTCAAAAGGTGTGAAAAATGTGAAGAGCTTCAAAAGGTGTGAGAAATATGAAGAGCTTGAAAAGGTGTCAAAAATATGAGGAGCATGAAACGGTCTGAAAAATAGGAGAAGCATGAAACGGTGTTCAAAAACATGAAGAGCATGAAAAGTTGTGAAATATATGAAGAGCTTCAAAACGTGTCAAAAATATGAGGAGCATGAAACGGTCTGAAAAATAGAAGGAGCATGAAGTGGTGTTCAAAAACATGAAGAGATTGAAAAGGTGTGAAATACATGAAGAGCTTCAAAAGGTGTGAAATTCATGAGGAGCATGAAACGGTCTCAAAAATAGGAGGAGCATGAAGCGGTGTTCAAAAATATGAAGAGCCAGAAAAGGTGTGAAAAATATGAAGAACTTCAAAAGGTGTCAAAACTATGAGGAGCATGAAACGGCCTGAAAAATATGAGGAGCATGAAGTGGTGTTGAAAAACATGAAGAGCATGAAAAGGAGTGAAAAATATGAAGAGCTTCAAAAGGTGTCAAAAATATGAGGAGCATCAAAAGGTTTCAAAAATGAGATGAGCATGAAACGGTCTGAAAAATATGAGGAGCATGAAGTGGTGTTCAAAAACATGAAGAGCCTGAAAAGGTGTGAAAAATATGAAGAGCTTCAAAACGTGTGAAAAATGAGATGAGCATGAAACGGTCTGAAAAATAGGAGGAGCATGAAGCGGTGTTCAAAAACATGACGAGCCTGAAAAAGTGTGAAAAATATGAAGAGCTTCAAAAGGTGTGCAAAATATGAAGAGCTTCAAGAGGTGTAAAAAATGAGATGACCATGAAACGGTCTGCAAAATAGGAGGAGCATGAAACGTTCTGAAAAATAGGAGGAGCATGAAACGGTCTTAAAAATAGGAGGTGCATTAAGCGGTGTTCAAAAACATGGAGAGCCTGAAAAGGTGTGAAAAATAGGAGGAGCATGAAACGGTCTCAAAAATAGGAGGAGAATGAAGCGGTGTTCAAAAACATGGAGAGCCTGAAAATGTGTGAAAAATATGAAGAGCTGCAAACGGTGTCAAAAGTAAGAGGAGCATGAAACGGTCTGAAAAATAGGAGGAGCATGAAGCAGTGTTGAAAAACATGAAGAGCCTGAAAAGGTGTGCAAAATATGAAGAGCTTCAAAAGCTGTGAAAAATATGAAGAGCTTCAAAAGGTGTAAAAAATGAGATGAGCATGAAACGGTCTGTAAAATAGGAGGAGCATGAAGCGGTGTTCAAAACATGAAGAGCATGAAAAGGTGTGAAAAATATGAAGAGCTTCAAAAGGTGTGAAAAATATGAGGAGCATGAAACGGTGAAAAATAGGAGGAGCATAAAGTGATGTTCAAAAACATGAAGAGCCTGAAAAGGTGTCAAAAATATGAAGAGCTTTAAAAGGTGTCAAAAATATGAAGAGCATGAAACGTTCTGAAAAAATAGTAGCATGAAACGGTGTTCAAAAACATGAAGAACCTGGAAAGGTGTGAAAAATATGAAGAGCATCAAAACGTGTCAAAATTATGAGGAGCATGAAACGGTCTGAAAAATAGAAGGAGCATGAAGCAGTGTAAAAACATGAAGAGCCTGAAAACCTGTGGAAAATATTAAGAGCTTCAAAAGGTGTGAAAAATATGAAGAGCTTCAAAAGGTGTAATAGTGAGATGAGCATGACACGGTCTGAAAAATAGGAGGAGCATGACGAGGTGTTGAAAAACATTAAGAGACTGAAAAGGTGTGAAAAATATGAAGAGCTTCAGAAGGTGTCAAAAATATGAGGAGCATGAAACGGTCTGAAAAATAGGAAGAGCATGAAGCGGTGTTGAAAAACATGAAGAGCCTGAAATGGTGTGAAAAATATGAAGTGCTTCAAAAGGTGTCAAAAATATGAGGAGCATGAAACGGTCTGAAAAATAGGAGGAGCATGAAGCAGTGTTGAAAAACATGAAGAGCCTGAAAACGTGTGAAAAATATGAAGAGCTTCAAAAGGTGTGAAAAATATGAAGAGCTTCAAAATGTGTCAAAAATATGAGGAGGATGAAACGGTCTGAACATACGAGGATCATGAAGCGGTGTTCAAAAACATGAAGAGCCTGAAAAGATGTGAAAAATATGAAGAGCTTCAAAACGTGTGAAAAATGAGATGAGCATGAAACGGTCTGAAAAATAGGAGGAGCATGAAGCGGTGTTCAAAAAAATGAAGAGCCTGAAAAGGTGTGAAAAATATGAAGAGCTTCAAACGGTGTCAAAAATAAGAGGAGCATGAAACGGTCTGAAAAATAGGAGGAGCATGAAGCAGTGTTGAAAAACATGAAGAGCCTGAAAAGGTGTGAAAAATATGAAGAGCTTCAAACGGTGTCAAAAATAAGAGGAGCATGAAACGGTCCAAAAAATAGGAGGAGCATGAAGCAGTGTTGAAAAACATGAAGAGCCTGAAAAGGTGTGAAATATATGAAGAGCTTCAAAAGTTGTGAAAAATATGAAGAGCTTCAAAAGGTGTAAAAAATGAGATGAGCATGAAACAGTCGGTAAAATTTGAGGAGCATGAAGCGGTGTTCAAAACATGAAGAGCCTTAAAAGGTGTGAAGAATATGAAGGGCTTCAAAAGGTGTGAAAAATATGAGGAGCATGAAACGGTGAAAAATAGGAGGAGCATAAAGTGATGTTCAAAAACATGAAGAGCCTGAAAAGGTGTGAAAAATATGAAGAGCTTTAAAAGGTGTCAAAAATATGAGGAGCATGAAACGGTCTCAAAATTAGGAGGAGCATGAAGCGCTATTCAAATATATGGAGATCCTGAAAAGGTACTAAAAATATGAAGAGCTTCAAAAGGTGTCAAAAATATGAAGAGCATGAAACGTTCTGAAAAAATAGTAGCATGAAACGGTGTTCAAAAACATGAAGAGCCTGGAAAGGTGTGAAACATATGAAGAGCATCAAAACGTGTCAAAAATATGAGGAGCATGAAACGGTCTGAAAAATAGGAGGAGCATGAAGCAGTGTTAAAAACATGAAGAGCCTGAAAACCTGTGGAAAACATTAAGAGCTTCAAAAGGTGTGAAAAATATGAAGAGCTTCAAAAGGTGTAATAGTGAGATGAGCATGAAACGGTCTGAAAAATGGGAGGAGCGTGACGAGGTGTTGAAAAACATGAAGAGACTGAAAAGGTGTGAAAAATATGAAGAGCTTCAAAAGGTGTCAAAAACATGAGGAGCGTGAAACGTTCTGAAAAATAGGAGGAGCATGAAATGGTGTTCGAAAACATGAACAGCCTGAAAAGATGTGAAAAATATGAAGAGCTTCAAAAGGTGTCAAAAAGATGAGGAGCATGAAACAGTCTGAAAAAGAGGAGGAGCATGAAACGGTCTGAAGAAGAGGAAGAGGATGAAACGGTGTTGAAACACATGAAGAGCCTGAAAAGGTGTGGAAAAGAGGATGAGCTTCAAAAAGAGTCAAAAATATGAGCAGAATGAAACGGTCTCAAAAATAGAAAGAGCATGAAGCGGTGTTGAAAAACCTGAAGTGCTGGAATGGTGTGAAAACTATGAAGAGTTTCAAAAGCTGTCAAATATATGAGGAGCATGAAACGGTCTGAAAAAGATGAGGAGCATGAAACGGTGTTGAAGCACATGAAGATCCTGAAAAGGTGTGAAAAATATGAAGAGCTTCAAAAGGTGTGAAAAATGTGAAGAGCTTCAAAAGGTGTGAGAAATATGAAGAGCTTGAAAAGGTGTCAAAAATATGAGGACCATAAACGGTCTGAATAATACGAGGAACATGAAGCGGAGTTCAAAATCATGAAGTGCCTGAAAAGGTGTGAAAAATATGAAGAGCTTCAAAAGGTGTCAAAAATATGAGGAGCATGAAATGGTCTGAAAAATAGGAGAAGCATGAAACGGTGTTCAAAATCATGAAGAGCATGAAAAGTTGTGAAAAATATGAAGAGCTTCAAAACGTGTCAAAAATATGAGGAGCATGAAACGGTCTGAAAAATAGAAGGAGCATGAAGTGGTGTTCAAAAACATGAAGAGATTGAAAAGGTGTGAAATATATGAAGAGCTTCAAAAGGTGTGAAATTCATGAGGACCATGAAACGGTCTCAAAAATAGGAGGGGCATGAAGCGGTGTTCAAAAATATGAAGAGCCTGAAAAGGTGTGAAAAATATGAAGAACTTCAAAGGTGTCAAAACTATGAGGAGCATGAAACGGCCTGAAAAATATGAGGAGCATGAAGTGGTGTTGAAAAACATGAAGAGCATGAAAAGGTGTGAAAAATATGAAGAGCTTCAAAAGGTGTCAAAAATATGTAGAGCATCAAAAGGTTTCAAAAATGAGATGAGCATGAAACGGTCTGAAATATATGAGGAGCATGAAGCGGTGTTCAAAAACATGAAGAGCCTGAAAAGGTGTGAAAAATATGAAGAGATTCAAAACGTGTGAAAAATGAGATGAGCATGAAACGGTCTGAAAAATAGGAGGAGCATGAAGCGGTGTTCAAAAACATGAAGAGCCTGAAAAAGTGTGAAAAATATGAAGAGCTTCAAAAGGTGTGCAAAATATGAAGAGCTTCAAGAGTTGTAAAAAATGAGATGACCATGAAACGGTCTGCAAAATAGGAGGAGCATGAAAAGGTCTGAAAAATAGGAGGAGCATGAAACGGTCTTAAAAATAGGAGGGGCATGAAGCGGTGTTCAAAAACATGGAGAGCCTGAAAAGGTGTGAAAACTAGGAGGAGCATGAAACGGTCTCAAAAATAGGAGGAGCATGAAGCGGTGTTCAAAAACATGGAGAGCCTGAAAACGTGTGAAAAATATGAAGAGCTTCAAACGGTGTCAAAGTAAGAGGAGCATGAAACGGTCTGAAAAATAGGAGGAGAATGAAGCAGTGTTGAAAAACATGAAGAGCCTGAAAAGGTGTGAAAAATATGAAGAGCTTCAAAAGGTGTAAAAAATGAGATGAGCATGAAACGGTCTGCAAAATAGGAGGAGCATGAAGCGGTGTTTAAAACATGAAGAGCCTGAAAAGGTGTGCAAAATATGAAGAGCTTCAAAAGGTGTGAAAAATATGAGGAGCATGAAACGGTGAAAAATAGGAGGAGCATAAAGTGATGTTCAAAAACATGAAGAGCCTGAAAAGGTGTCAAAAATATGAAGAGCTTTAAAAGGTGTCAAAAATATGAAGAGCATGAAACGTTCTGAAAAAATAGTAGCATGAAACGGTGTTCAAAAACATGAAGAGCCTGGAAAGGTGTGAAAAATATGAAGAGCATCAAAACGTGTCAAAATTAGGAGGAGCATGAAACGGTCTGAAAAATAGGAGGAGCATGAAGCAGTGTTAAAAACATGAAGAACCTGAAAACCAGTGGAAAATATTAAGAGCTTCAAAAGGTGTGAAAAATATGAAGAGCTTTAAAAGGTGTAATAGTGAGATGAGCATGACACGGTCTGAAAAATAGGAGGAGCATGACGAGGTGTTGAAAAACATTAAGAGACTGAAAAGGTGTGAAAAATATGAAGAGCTTCAAAAGGTGTCAAAAATATGAGGAGCATGAAACGGTCTGAAAAATAGGAGGAGCATGAAGCGGTGTTGAAAAACATGAAGAGCCTGAAATGGTGTGAAAAATATGAAGTGCTTCAAAAGGTGTCAAAAATATGAGGAGCATGAAACGGTCTGAAAAATAGGAGGAGCATGAAGCAGTGTTGAAAAACATGAAGAGCCTGAAAACGTGTGAAAAATATGAAGAGCTTCAAAAGGTGTGAAAAATATGAAGAGCTTCAAAATGTGTCAAAAATATGAGGAGGATGAAACGGTCTGAACATACGAGGATCATGAAGCGGTGTTCAAAAACATGAAGAGCCTGAAAAGATGTGAAAAATATGAAGAGCTTCAAAACGTGTGAAAAATGAGATGAGCATGAAACTGTCTGAAAAATAGGAGGAGCATGAAGCGGTGTTCAAAATCAAGAAGAGCCTGAAAAAGTGTGAAAAATATGAAGAGCTTCAAACGGTGTCAAAAATAAGAGGAGCATGAAACGGTCTGAAAAATAGGAGGAGCATGAAGCAGTGTTGAAAAACATGAAGAGCCTGAAAAGGTGTGAAAAATATGAAGAGCTTCAAACGGTGTCAAAAATAAGAGGAGCATGAAACGGTCCAAAAAATAGGAGGAGCATGAAGCAGTGTTGAAAAACATGAAGAGCCTGAAAAGGTGTGAAATATATGAAGAGCTTCAAAAGTTGTGAAAAATATGAAGAGCTTCAAAAGGTGTAAAAAATGAGATGAGCATGAAACGGTCGGTAAAATTTGAGGAGCATGAAGCGGTGTTCAAAACATGAAGAGCCTTAAAAGGTGTGAAGAATATGAAGGGCTTCAAAAGGTGTGAAAAATATGAGGAGCATGAAACGGTGAAAAATAGGAGGAGCATAAAGTGATGTTCAAAAACATGAAGAGCCTGAAAAGGTGTGAAAAATATGAAGAGCTTTAAAAGGTGTCAAAAATATGAGGAGCATGAAACGGTCTCAAAATTAGGAGGAGCATGAAGCGCTATTCAAATATATGGAGATCCTGAAAAGGTACTAAAAATATGAAGAGCTTCAAAAGGTGTCAAAAATATGAAGAGCATGAAACGTTCTGAAAAAATAGTAGCATGAAACGGTGTTCAAAAACATGAAGAGCCTGGAAAGGTGTGAAAAATATGAAGAGCATCAAAACGTGTCAAAAATATGAGGAGCATGAAACGGTCTGAAAAATAGGAGGAGCATGAAGCAGTGTTAAAAACATGAAGAGCCTGAAAACCTGTGGAAAACATTAAGAGCTTCAAAAGGTGTGAAAAATATGAAGAGCTTCAAAAGGTGTAATAGTGAGATGAGCATGAAACGGTCTGAAAAATAGGAGGAGCGTGACGAGGTGTTGAAAAACATGAAGAGACTGAAAAGGTGTGAAAAATATGAAGAGCTTCAAAAGGTGTCAAAAACATGAGGAGCGTGAAACGTTCTGAAAAATAGGAGGAGCATGAAATGGTGTTCGAAAACATGAACAGCCTGAAAAGATGTGAAAAATATGAAGAGCTTCAAAAGGTGTCAAAAAGATGAGGAGCATGAAACAGTCTGAAAAAGAGGAGGAGCATGAAACGGTCTGAAGAAGAGGAAGAGGATGAAACGGTGTTGAAACACATGAAGAGCCTGAAAAGGTGTGGAAAAGAGGATGAGCTTCAAAAAGAGTCAAAAATATGAGCAGCATGAAACGGTCTCAAAAATAGAAAGAGCATGAAGCGGTGTTGAAAAACCTGAAGTGCTGGAATGGTGTGAAAACTATGAAGAGTTTCAAAAGCTGTCAAATATATGAGGAGCATGAAACGGTCTGAAAAAGATGAGGAGCATGAAACGGTGTTGAAGCACATGAAGATCCTGAAAAGGTGTGAAAAATATGAAGAGCTTCAAAAGGTGTGAAAAATGTGAAGAGCTTCAAAAGGTGTGAGAAATATGAAGAGCTTGAGAAGGTGTCAAAAATATGAGGACCATAAACGGTCTGAATAATACGAGGAACATGAAGCGGAGTTTAAAATCATGAAGTGCCTGAAAAGGTGTGAAAAATATGAAGAGCTTCAAAAGGTGTCAAAAATATGAGGAGCATGAAACGGTCTGAAAAATAGGAGAAGCATGAAACGGTGTTCAAAAACATGAAGAGCATGAAAAGTTGTGAAAAATATGAAGAGCTTCAAAACGTGTCAAAAATATGAGGAGCATGAAACGGTCTGAAAAATAGAAGGAGCATGAAGTGGTGTTCAAAAACATGAAGAGATTGAAAAGGTGTGAAATATATGAAGAGCTTCAAAAGGTGTGAAATTAATGAGGAGCATGAAACGGTCTCAAAAATAGGAGGGGCATGAAGCGGTGTTCAAAAATATGAAGAGCCTGAAAAGGTGTGAAAAATATGAAGAACTTCAAAGGTGTCAAAACTATGAGGAGCATGAAACGGCCTGAAAAATATGAGGAGCATGAAGTGGTGTTGAAAAACATGAAGAGCATGAAAAGGCGTGAAAAATATGAAGAGCTTCAAAAGGTGTCAAAAATATGTAGAGCATCAAAAGGTTTCAAAAATGAGATGAGCATGAAACGGTCTGAAATATATGAGGAGCATGAAGCGGTGTTCAAAAACATGAAGAGCCTGAAAAGGTGTGAAAAATATGAAGAGATTCAAAACGTGTGAAAAATGAGATGACCATAAAACGGTCTGAAAAATAGGAGGAGCAAGAAGCGGTGTTCAAAAACATGAAGAGCCTGAAAAAGTGTGAAAAATATGAAGAGCTTCAAAAGGTGTGCAAAATATGAAGAGCTTCAAGAGTTGTAAAAAATGAGATGACCATGAAACGGTCTGCAAAATAGGAGGAGCATGAAAAGGTCTGAAAAATAGGAGGAGCATGAAACGGTCTTAAAAATAGGAGGGGCATGAAGCGGTGTTCAAAAACATGGAGAGCCTGAAAAGGTGTGAAAACTAGGAGGAGCATGAAACGGTCTCAAAAATAGGAGGAGCATGAAGCGGTGTTCAAAAACATGGAGAGCCTGAAAACGTGTGAAAAATATGAAGAGCTTCAAACGGTGTCAAAAGTAAGAGGAGCATGAAACGGTCTGAAAAATAGGAGGAGAATGAAGCAGTGTTGAAAAACATGAAGAGCCTGAAAAGGTGTGAAAAATATGAAGAGCTTCAAAAGGTGTAAAAAATGAGATGAGCATGAAACGGTCTGCAAAATAGGAGGAGCATGAAGCGGTGTTTAAAACATGAAGAGCCTGAAAAGGTGTGCAAAATATGAAGAGCTTCAAAAGGTGTGAAAAATATGAGGAGCATGAAACGGTGAAAAATAGGAGGAGCATAAAGTGATGTTCAAAAACATGAAGAGCCTGAAAAGGTGTCAAAAATATGAAGAGCTTTAAAAGGTGTCAAAAATATGAAGAGCATGAAACGTTCTGAAAAAATAGTAGCATGAAACGGTGTTCAAAAACATGAAGAGCCTGGAAAGGTGTGAAAAATATGAAGAGCATCAAAACGTGTCAAAATTATGAGGAGCATGAAACGGTCTGAAAAATAGGAGGAGCATGAAGCAGTGTTAAAAACATGGAGAGCCTGAAAACGTGTGAAAAATATGAAGAGCTTCAAACGGTGTCAAAAGTAAGAGGAGCATGAAACGGTCTGAAAAATAGGAGGAGAATGAAGCAGTGTTGAAAAACATGAAGAGCCTGAAAAGGTGTGAAAAATATGAAGAGCTTCAAAAGGTGTAAAAAATGAGATGAGCATGAAACGGTCTGCAAAATAGGAGGAGCATGAAGCGGTGTTTAAAACATGAAGAGCCTGAAAAGGTGTGCAAAATATGAAGAGCTTCAAAAGGTGTGAAAAATATGAGGAGCATGAAACGGTGAAAAATAGGAGGAGCATAAAGTGATGTTCAAAAACATGAAGAGCCTGAAAAGGTGTCAAAAATATGAAGAGCTTTAAAAGGTGTCAAAAATATGAAGAGCATGAAACGTTCTGAAAAAATAGTAGCATGAAACGGTGTTCAAAAACATGAAGAGCCTGGAAAGGTGTGAAAAATATGAAGAGCATCAAAACGTGTCAAAATTATGAGGAGCATGAAACGGTCTGAAAAATAGGAGGAGCATGAAGCAGTGTTAAAAACATGAAGAGCCTGAAAACCAGTGGAAAATATTAAGAGCTTCAAAAGGTGTGAAAAATATGAAGAGCTTCAAAAGGTGTAATAGTGAGATGAGCATGAAACGGTCTGAAAAATAGGAGGAGCATGACGAGGTGTTGAAAAACATTAAGAGACTGAAAAGGTGTGAAAAATATGAAGAGCTTCAAAAGGTGTCAAAAATATGAGGAGCATGAAACGATCTGAAAAATAGGAGGAGCATGAAGCGGTGTTGAAAAACATGAAAAGCCTGAAAAGCTGTGAAAAAAATGAAGTGCTTCAAAAAGTGTCAAAAATATGAGGAGCATGAAACGGTCTGAAAAATAGGAGGAGCATGAAGCAGTGTTGAAAAACATGAAGAGGCTGAAAACGTGTGAAAAATATGAAGAGCTTCAAAAGGTGTCAAAAATATGAAGAGCTTCAAAATGTGTCAAAAATATGAGGAGCATGAAATTGTCTCAAAATTAGGAGGAACATGACGGTGTTCAAAAACCTGAAGAGCCTGGAATGGTGTGAAAAATATGAAGAGCCTCAAAAGGTGTCAAAAATATGAGGAGCATGAAACGGTCTGAAATATAGGAGGATCATGAAGCAGTGTTGAAATACATGAAGAGCTTGAAAATGTGTGAAAAACAAGAAGAGCCTAAAAGGTGTGAAATATATGAAGAGCTTCAAAAGGTGTGAAAAATATGAGGAGCATGAAACGGTCTGAAAAAGTGGAGGAGCATGAAGCGGTGTTCAAAAATATGAAGAGCCTGAAAAGGTGTGAAATATATGAAGACCTTTAAAAAGTGTCAAAAATATGAGGAGCATGAAACGGTCTCAAAAATATGAGGAGCATGAGACGGTCTGAAAAATAGGAGCAGCATGACGGGGTTCAAAAATATGAAGAGCCTGAAAAGGTGTGAAAAATATGAAGAGTTTCAAAAGATGTGAAAAATATGAAGAGCTTCAAAAGCTCTCAAAAATTAAATGAGCATGAAACGGTCTGAAAAATAGGAGGAGCATGAAACGGTGTTCAAAAATATGAAGAGC
Source organism: Dama dama (assembly GCF_033118175.1). Lineage (NCBI taxonomy): Eukaryota > Metazoa > Chordata > Mammalia > Artiodactyla > Cervidae > Dama > Dama dama. The sequence continues at coordinate 1,203,767 of NW_026870921.1, read as the reverse complement.
CTGAAAAGGTGTGAAAAATATGAAGAGTTTCAAAAGATGTGAAAAATATGAAGAGCTTCAAAAGCTCTCAAAAATTAAATGAGCATGAAACGGTCTGAAAAATAGGAGGAGCATGAAGCAGTGTTGAAAAACATGAAGAGCCTGAAAACGTGTAAAAATATGAAGATCTTCAAAACGTGTGAAAATATGAAGAGCTTCAGAAGTTGTGAAATACATGAGGAGCATGAAACGGTCTGAAAAATAGGAGGAGCATGAAGCAGTGTTCAAAAACATGAAGAGCCTGAAAAGGTGTGAAATACATGAAGAGATTCAAAAGGTGTCAAACATATGAGGAGCATGAAACGGTCTGAAAAATATGAGAATCATGAATCGGTTGTGAAAAACATGAAAAGACTGAAAAGGTGTGAAAAATGAAGAGCTTCAAAAATTTTCAAATTTATGCGGAGCAGGAAACTGTCTGAAAAATAGGAGGAGCTTGAAACCGTGTTCTAAAACATGAAGAGCCTGAAAAGGTGTGAAAAATATGAAGAGCTTCAAAAGGTGTGAAATACATGAGGAGCATGTAACGGTTTGAAAAATAGGAGGAGCATGAAGCGGTGTTCAAAAACATGAAGAGCCTGAAAAGCTGTGAAAAATATGAAGAGCATCAAAATGTGTGAAAAATATGAAGAGCTTCAAAAGGTGTCAAAAATATGAGGAGCATGAAACGGTCTGAAAAAAAGGAGGATCATGAAACGTTGTTCAAAAGATGAAGAGCCTGAATAGGTGTGAAAATTATGAAGAGCTTCAAAAGGTGTGAAATATATGAGCAGCATGAAACGGTCTGAAAAATAGGAGGAGCAAGAAGCGGTGTTGAAAAAAATTAAGAGCCTGGAAACGTTTGAAAAATATGAAGAGCTTCAAAAGGTGTGGAAAATATGAAGAGCTTCAAAATGTGTCAAAAGTGAGATGAGCATGAAACGGTCTGAAAAATAGGAGGAGCCTGAAATCGTGTTCAAAAACATGAAGAGCCTAAAAAAGTGTGAAAAATAGAAAGAACTTCAAAAGTTGTGAAATACATGAGGAGCATGAAACGGTCTGAAAAATAGGAGGAGGATGAAGTGGTGTTGAAAAACATGAAGAGCCTGAAAATGTGTGAAATATATGAAGAGCTGCAAAAGGTGTCAGAAATGAGAGGAGCATGAAACGGTCTGAAAAATAGGAGAAGCATGAAGTGGCTTTGAAAAACATGAAGAGCCTGAAAAGGTGTGAAAAATATGAAGAGCTTCAAAAGGTGTCAAAAATATGAGGAGCATGAAACGGTCTGAAAAATAGGAGGAGCAAGAAACGGTGTTCAAAAACATGAAGAGCCTGAAGAGGTGTCAAAAATATGAAGATCATCAAAGGGTCTGAAAAATAGGAGGAGAATGAAGCGGTGTTCAAAAACATGAAGAGCCTGAAAAGGTGTGAAAAATAAGAGGAGCATGAAACGGTCTAAAAAATAGGAGGAGGATGAATTGGTGTTGAAAAACATAAAGAGCATGAAAAGGCGTGCAAAATATGAAGAGCCTCAAAAGGTGTGAAAAATATGAGGAGCATGAAATGGTGTTCAAAAACATGAAAAGGTGTGAAAAATATGAGGAGCTTCAAAAGTTGTCAAAAATATTAGTAGCCTGAAACAGTCTGTAAAATAGGAGGAATATGAAACGCTGATGAAGAACATGAAGGGCATGAAAAGGTGTGAAAAATATGAAGAGCTTCAAAAGGTGTCAAAAATATGAGGAGCATGAAACAGTCTGAAAAATAGAAGGAGCATGAAACGGTGTTGAAAAACATGAACAGCTTGAAAAGGTGTGAAAAATATGAAGAGCTTCAAAACGGTCATAAATATGAGGATCATGAATCAGTCTGAAAAATAGGAGAAGCATGAAGCAGTGTTGAAAAACATTAAGAGCCTGAAAAGATGTGAAATATATGAAGAGCTTCAAAAGGTGTCAAAAATATGAAGAGCATCAAAGGGTCTGAAATTTGGAGGAGCATGAAGCGGTGTTCAAAAACATGAAGAGTCTGAAAAGGTGTGAAAAATATGAAGAGCTTCAAAAGGTGTGAAAAATACGAGGAGCATAAAACGGTCTGAAAAATAGAAGAAGCATGAAGTGGTGTTGAAAAACATGAAGATCCTGAAATGGTGTGAAATATATGAAGAGCTTCACAATGTGTGAAAAATATGAGGAGCTTTAAAACGTGTCAGAAATATGAGGAGCATGAAGCGGTTTGAAAAATAGGAGGAGCATGAAATGGTGTTGAAAACATGAGGAGCCTGAAAAGTGTGAAAAATATGAAAAGCTTCAAAAGGTGTCAAAAATATGAGGAGCATGAAACGGTCTGAAAAATAGGAGGAGCATGAAGCGGTGTTGAAAAACATGAAGAGCCTGAAAAGGTGTGAAAATATGAAGAGCTTCAAAAGCTGTCAAGAATAGGAGGAGCACGAAAGGGTCTGAAAAGTAGGAGGAGCATGAAGCGGTGTTAGAGAACATGAAGAGCCTGAAAAGGTGTGAAAAATATGAAGCCCTTCAAAAGTTGTCAAAAATGAGATGAGCATGAAACGGTCTGAAAAATAGGACGAGCATGAAGTGGTGCTGAAAAAAAAGAAGAGCCTGAAAAGGTGTGAAAAACATGAAGAGCTTTAAAAGGTGTCAAAAATATGAGGAGAATGAAACGGTCTGAAAAATACTAGCAGCATGATGTCATCTTGAAAAACATGAAGAACCTGAAAAGGTGTGAAAAATATGAAAAGCTTCACAAGGTGTCAAAAATATGAGGAGCATGATACGTTCTGAAAAATAGGAGTAGCATGAAGTGGTGTTGAAAACATGAATAGCCTGGAAAGGTGTGAAATATATGAAGAGCTTCAAAAGGTGTGAAAGATATGAAGAGCTTCAAAAGGTGTCAAAAATATGAGGAGCATGAAACCGTCTGAAAAATAGGATCAGCATGAAGCGGAGTGGAAAAATATGAAGAGCTTGAAAAGGTGTGAAAAATATGAAGAGCTTCAAATGGTGTGAAATAAATGAGGAGCATGAAACGGTCTGAAAAATAGGAGGAGCATGAAGCGTTGTTGAAAAACATGAAGAGCCTGAAAACGTGTGAAAAATATGAAGAGCTTCAAAAGCTGTGAAAAATATGAAGAGCTTCAAAACGTGTCAAAAATGAGATGAACATGAAACGGTCTGAAAAATAGGAGGAGCAAGAAGCGTTTTTGAAAAACATGAAGAGCCTGAAAAGGTGTGAAAAATATGAACAGCTTCAAAAGATGTCAAAAATATGAGGAGCATGAAACGGTCTGAAATATAGGAGGATCATGAAGCGGTGTTCAAAAACATGAAGAGCCTGAAAAGGTGTGAAAAATATGAAGAGCTTCAAAAGGTGTGAAAAATATGAGGAGCATGAAACGGTCTGCAAACCTGGAGGAGCATGAAGCGGTGTTGAAAAACATGAAAAGCCTGAAAAGCTGTGAAAAATATGAAGAGCTTCAAAAGGTGTCAAAAATATGAGGAGCATGAAACGGTCTGAACAATTGGAGTCGCAAGAAGCGGTGTTGAAAACAAGAAGAGCCTGAAAACGTGTGAAAAATATGAAGTGCTTCAAAAGTTGTGAAAAATATGAAGAGCTTCAAAACGTGTCAAAAATGAGATGAGCATGAAACGGTCTTAAAAATAGGAGGAACAAGAAGCGTTTTTGAAAAACATGAAGAGACTGAAAAGGAGTGAAAAATATGAAAAGCTTCAAAAGATGTGAAAAATATGAGGAGCATGAAACGGTCTGAAATATAGCAGGAGCATGAAGCGGTGTTCAAAAACATGAAGAGCCTGAAAAGGTGAGAAAATATGAAGAGCTTCAAAAGGTGTCAAAAATATGAGGAGCATGAAACGGTCTGAAAAACAGGAGGAGCATGAAGCGGTGTTCAAAATCATGAAAAGCCTGAAAAGGTTGAAAAATATGAAGAGCTTCAAAAGGTGTGAAAAATAGGAGGAGCATGAAACACTCTGCAAACCTGGAGGAGCTTGAAGTGGTGTTGAAAAACATGAAGAGCCTGAAAAGGTGTGAAAAATCTGAAAAGCTTCAAACGGTGTCAAAAATGTGACGAGCATGAAACGGTCTGAAAAACAGGAGGAGCATGAAGTGCTGTTCAAAAAATGAAGAGCCTGAAAAGGAGTGATATCTATGAAGAGTTTCAAAAGGTGTCAAAAATATGAGGAGCATGAAACGGTCTGAAAAATACGAGCACCATGATGTGGTCTTGAAAAACATGAAGAACCTGAAATGTGTGAAGAATATGAAAAGCTTTACAAGGTGTCAAATATAGGAGGAGCATGATACGGTTTGAAAACTAGGAGTAGTATGAAGTGGTATTGAAAACATGAATATCCTGGAAAGGTGTGAAATATATGAAGAGCTTCAAAAGGTGTGAAAAATATGAAAAGCTTCAAAAGGTGTGAAATACATGACGAGCATGAAACTCTTTGAAAAATAGGAGGAGCATGAAGTGGTGTTGAAAAAGGTGAATAGCCTGTAAAGGTGTGAATATATGAAGAGCCTCAAAAGATGTCAAAACTATGAGGAGCATGAAACGGGCTGAAAAATAGGAGGAGCATGAAGCGGTGTTGAAAAAAATGAAGAGCTTGAAAAGGTGTGAAAAATATGAAGAGCTTCAAAAGGTGTCAAAAATATGAGGAGCATGAAACTCTCTGAAAAATAGAAGGAGCATGAAGCGGTGTTGAAAAACATGAAGAGCCTGAAAAGATGTGAAAAATATGAAGAGCTTCAAAAGTTGTCAAATATATGAGGAGCATGAAACGGTCTGAAAAATAGGAGGAGCATGAAGCTGTGTTCAAAAACATGAAGAGCCTGAAAAGGTGTGAAATATATGAAGAGCTTCAAAATGTGTTAAAAATATGAGGAGCGTGAAACGGTCTGAAAATTTGGAGGAGCATGAAGCTGTGTTCAAAAACATGAAGAGCCTGAAAATGTGTGAAATATATGAAGAGCTTCAAAATGTGTTAAAAATATGAGGAGCGTGAAACGGTCTGAAAAATTGGAGGAGCATGAAACGGTGTTCAAAAACATGAAGAACCTGAAAAGGTGTGAAAAATATGAAGAGCTTCAAAAGGTGTGAAAAATATGAAGAGCTTCAAAAGGTGTCAAAAATTAGATGAGCAAGAAAAGGTCTGAAAAATAGGAGGAGCATAAAGTGGTGTTGAAAAAATGAAGATCCTGAAAAGGTATGAAATATATGAAGAGCTTCAAAAGGTGTCAAAAATATGAGGAGCATGAAAAGGTCTGAAAAATATGAGGAGCATGAAAGGTGTTCAAAAACATGAAGTGCCTGAAAAGGTGTGAAAAATATGAAGAGCTTCAAAAACGTGAAAATACGAAGAGCTTCAAAAGGTGTCAATAATACGAGGAGCATGAAACTGTCTGAAAAATGGAGGAGCATGAAGCGGTGGTGAAAAACATGAAAAGTCTGAAAACGTGTGAAAAATATGAAGAGCTTCAAAAATGTGAAAAATTTGAAGAGCATCAAAAGGTGTGAAAAATATGAGGAGCATGAAACGGTCTGAAAAAGAGCAGGAGCATGAAGCGGTGTTGAAAAACATGAAGAGTCTGAAAACTTGTAAAATTATGAAGAGCTTCAAAAATGTGAAAATATGAAGAGCTTCAAAAGGTGTCAACAATATGAGGAGCATGAAACGGTCTGAAAATTAGGAGGAGCATGAAGCGATGTTGAAAAACATGAAGAGCCTGAAAAGGTGTGAAAAATATGAAGAGCTTCAAAAGGTGTCAAAAATGAGATGAGCATGAAACGGTCTGAAAAATAGGAGGAGCAAGAAGCGGTGTTCAAAACATGAAGAGCCTGAAAAGTTGTGAAATATATGAAGAGCTTCAAAAGGTGTGAAATACATGAGGAGCATAAAACTCTCTGAAAAATAGGAGGAGCATGAATTGGTGTTCAAAACATGAAGAGCCTGAAAAGATGTGATAAATATGAAGAGCTTCTAAAGGTGTCAAAAATATGAGGAGCATGAAACGGTCTGAAAAAGAGGAGGAGCATGAAGCGGTGTTGAAAAACATGAAGAGCCTTAAAAAGTGTAAAAATTATTAAGAGCTTCAAAAGGTGTGAAAAATATGAGGAGCATGAAACAGTCTGAAAAATAGGAGGAGCATGAAACGGTGTTCAAAACATGAAGAGCCTGAAAAGGAGTGAAAAATATGAAGGGCTTCAAAATGTGTGAAAAATATGAACAGCTTCAAAAGGTGTCAAAAATGAGATGAGCATGAAATGATCTGAAAAAAAGGAGGAACATGAAGTGGTGTTGAAAAACATGAAGAGCCTGAAAAGGTGTGAAAAATATGACGAGCTTCCAAAGTTGTCAAAAATATGAGGAGCATGAAAAGGTCTAAAAAATAGGAGCATGAAGCTGTGTTCAATAATATGAAGAGCCTGAAAAGGTGTGAAAAATATGAAGAGCTCCAAAAGTTGTCAAAAATATGAGGAGCATGAAACGGTCTCAAAAATAGGAGGAGCGTGAAGCAAGATGTGAAAAATATGAAGAGCTTCAAAAGGTGTCAAAAATATGAGGAGCATGAAACGGTCTCAAAAATAGGAGGAGCATGAAGCGGTGTTGAAAACCATGAAAAGCCTGAAAAGGTGTGAAAAATATGAAGAGCTTCAAAAGGTGTCAATAATAAGAGGTGCATGAAACAGTCTGAAAAATAGGAGGAGCATGAAACGGTCTGAAAAATTGGAGGACCATGAATCGGTGTTGAAAAACAAGAAGAGCCTGAAAAGGTGTGACATATATAAAGAGCTTCAAAAGGTGTGAAAAATATGAGGAGCATGAAACGGTCTGAAAAATACGGGAGCATGAAACGGTGTGAAAAACAGGAAGAGCATTAAAAGGTGTGAAAAATATGAAGAGCTTCAAAAGGTTTCAAAATATGAGGCGCATGAAACGGTCTGAAAAATAGGAGGAGCATGAAGCGGTGTTGAAAAACATGAAGAGCCTGAAAAGGTGTGAAAAATATGAAGAGCTTGAAAATGTCAAAAATATGAGAAGCATGAAACGGTCTGAAAAATAGGAGGAGCATGAAACGGTCTGAAAAATAGGAGCAGCATGAAACGGTGTTCAAAAACATGAAGAGCCTGAAAAGGTGTGAAAAATATGAAGAGCTTCAAAAGGTGTGAAAAATATGAGGAGAATGAAACGTTCTGAAAAATATGAGGAGCATGAAGCTGTGCTCAAAAACATGAAGAGCCTGAAAAGGTGTGAAAAATATGAAGAGCTTCAAAAGGAGTGAAAAATATGAGGAGCATGAAACGGTCTGAAAAATAGGAGCAGCATGAAGCTGTGCTCAAATACGTGAACAGCCTGAAAAGGTGTGAAAAATATGAAGAGCTTGAAAATGTGTCAAAAATATGAGGAGCATGAAACGGTCTGAAAAATAGGAGGAGCATGAAATGGTCTGAAAAATAGGAGCAGCATGAAACGGTGTTCAAAAACATGAAGAGCCTGAAAAGTTGTGAAAAATATGAAGAGCTTCAAAAGCTGTCAAAAATATGAGGAGCATAAATCGGTCTGAAAAATAGGAGCAGCATGAAACTGTGCTCAAATACATGAAGAGCCTGAAAAGGTGTGAAAAATATGAAGAGCTTCAAAAGATGGAAAAATATGAGGACCATGAAACGGACTCAAAATAGGAGGAGCATAAAGCGGTGTTGAGAAACATGAAGAGCCTGAAAAGGTGTGAAAAATATGAAGAGCTTCAAAAGGTGTCAATAATAAGAGGTGCATGGAACAGTCTAAAAAATAGGATGAGCATGAAACGGTCTGAAAAATTGGAGGAGCATGAAACGGTCTGAAAAATTGGAGGAGCATGAAACGGTCTGAAAAATTGGAGGAGCATGAAACGGTCTGAAAAATAGCAGGAGCATGAAACGGTCTGAAAAATTGGAGGAGCATGAAACGGTCTGAAAAATTGGAGGAGCATGAAGCGGTGTTCAAAAACATGAAGAGCCAGAAAGGTGTGAAAAATATGAAGAGCTTCAAAAGGTGTCAAAAATATGAGGAGCATGAAACGGTCTCAAAAATAGGAGAAGCATGAAACGGTCTGAAAAATAGCAGGAGCATGAAAGGGTCTGAAAAATTGGAGGAGCATGAAACGGTCTGAAAAATTGGAGGAGCATGAAGCGGTGTTCAAAAATACGGAGAGCCTGAAAGTTAAGAAAAATATGAACAGCTTCAAAAGGTTTCAAAAATATGAGGAGCATGAAACGGTCTGAAAAATAGGAGCAACATGAAATGGTGTTCAGAAACATGTAGAGCCTGAAAAGGTGTGAAAAATATGAAGAGCTTCAAAAGGTGTCAAAAATATGAGGAGCATAAAACGGTCTGAAAAATAGGAGCAGCATGAAGCTGTGCTCAAATACATGAAGAGCCTGAAAAAGTGTGAAAAATATGAAGAGCTTCAAAAGGTGTCAATAATAAGAGGTGCATGAAACAGTCTGAAAAATAGGATGAGCATGAAGTGGTGTTGAAAAACATGAAGAACCTGAAAAGTTGTGAGAAATATGAAGAGCTTCAACAGGTGTCAAAAATATGAGGAGCAAGAAACTCTCTGAAAAAGAGTAGGAGCATGAAGCGGTGTTGAAAAACATGAAGAGCCTGAAAAGTATTGAAAAATATGAAGAGCTTCTAAAAGTTCAAAAATATGAGGAGCAATGTAACGGTCTTAAAAATACGAGGAGCATGACGTGATGTTGAAAAACATGAATAGCCTGAAAATGTGTGAAATATATGAAGAGATTAAAAATGTGACAAATATATGAGGAGCATGAAACGGTCTCAAAAATATGAGGAGCATGAAGCGGTGTTCAAAAATATGAAGAGCCTGAAAATGTGTGAAAAATATGAAGAGCTTCAAAAGGTGTCAAAAATATGTGGAGCATGAATCGGTCTGAAAAATAGGAAGAGCATGAAGCTGTGTTCAAAAACATGAAGAGGCTGAAAATGTGTGAAAAATATGAAGAGCTTCAAAAGGTGTGAAAAATATGAGGAGCATGAAACGGCCTGAAAAATAGGAGGAGCATGAAGTGGTGTTCAAATACATGAAGAGCCTGAAAAGGTGTGAAAAATATGAAGAGCTTCAAAAGGTGTCAAAAATATGATGAGCATGAAACGGTCTGAAAAATAGGAGGAGCATGAAGCGGTATTGAAAAACATGAAGAGCCTGAAATCTTGTGAAAAATATGAAGAGCTTCAAAAGATGTGAAAATTATGAATAGCTTCAAAAGGTGTCAAAAATGACATGAGCATGAAACGGTCTGAAAGATAGGAGGAGCATGAAGCGGTATTGAAAAACATGAAGAACCTGAAAAGGTAGGAAAAATATAAAAAGCTTCAAAACCTGTCAAAAATATGAGGAGCATGAAACGGTCTGAAAAATAGCAGAAGCATGAAGCTGTGTTGAAAAACATGAAGAGTCTGAAAACGTGTGAAAGTATGAAGAGCTTCAAAAATATGAAAAATATGAAGAGCTTCAAAAGGTGTGAAAAATATGAAGAGCTTCAAAAGGTGTCAAAAATATTAGGAGAATGAAATGGTCTGCAAAATAGGAGGAGCATGAAATGGTGTTCAAAAACATGAAGAGCATGGAAAGCTGTGAAAAATATGAAGATCTTCAAAAGGTGTCAAAAATATGAGGAGCAAGAAACGGTCTGAAAAATAGGAGGAGCATTAAACGATGTTCAAAAATATGAGGAGCAAGAAACGGTCTGAAAAATAAGAGGAGCATTAACCGGTGTTCAAAAACATGAAGAGCCTGGAAAGGTGTGAAAAATATGAAGAGCTTCAAAAGGTGTCAAAAATATGAGGAGCATGAAACGGTCTGAAAAATAGGAGGAGCATGAAGTGGTGTTGAGAAAAATGAAGAGCCTGAAAAAGGTGTGAAAATTATGAGGAGAATGAAACGGTCTGAAAAATAGGAGGAGCATGAGTGGTGTTCAAAAACATGAAGAGCGTGAAAAGGTGTGAAATATATGAAGAGCTTCAAAAGGTGTCAAAAATATGTGGAGCACAAAACGGTCTGAAAAATAGGAGGAGCATGAAACGGTCTGAAATATAGGAGGAGCATGAAGTGGTGTTGAAAAATATGAAGAGCTTCAAAAATTGTCAAAAATATCAGGAGCATGAAACGGTCTGAAAAATAGGAGGAGTATGAAGCGGTGATCAAAAATATGAAGAGCCTGAAAAGTTGTGAAAAATATGAAGAGCTTCAAAAGGTGTGAAATACATGGGGAGCATGAAACGGGCTGAAAAAAAGGAGAAGCATGAAGTGGTGTGGAAAAACATGAAGAGCCTGAAAAGGTGTGAAAAATATGAAGAGCTTCAAAAGGTGTGAAATACATGAGGAGAATGAAATTCTCTGAAAAATAGAAGGAGCATGAAGTGGTGTTCAAAAACATGAAGAACCTGAAAAGTTGTGAGAAATATGAAGAGCTTCAACAGGTGTCAAAAATATGAGGAGCATGAAACGATCTGAAAAAGAGGAGGAGCATGAAGCGGTGTTGAAAAACATGAAGAGCCTGAAAAGGTGTTCAAAATATGAATAGCTTCAAAAGTTGTCAAAAATATGAGGAGCATGAAACGGTCTGAAAAATAGGAGCAGCATGAAGCTGTGCTCAAATACGTGAACAGCCTGAAAAGGTGTGAAAAATATGAAGAGCTTGAAAATGTGTCAAAAATATGAGGAGCATGAAACGGTCTGAAAAATAGGAGGAGCATGAAATGGTCTGAAAAATAGGAGCAGCATGAAACGGTGTTCAAAAACATGAAGAGCCTGAAAAGTTGTGAAAAATATGAAGAGCTTCAAAAGCTGTCAAAAATATGAGGAGCATAAATCGGTCTGAAAAATAGGAGCAGCATGAAACTGTGCTCAAATACATGAAGAGCCTGAAAAGGTGTGAAAAATATGAAGAGCTTCAAAAGATGGAAAAATATGAGGACCATGAAACGGACTCAAAATAGGAGGAGCATAAAGCGGTGTTGAGAAACATGAAGAGCCTGAAAAGGTGTGAAAAATATGAAGAGCTTCAAAAGGTGTCAATAATAAGAGGTGCATGGAACAGTCTAAAAAATAGGATGAGCATGAAACGGTCTGAAAAATTGGAGGAGCATGAAACGGTCTGAAAAATTGGAGGAGCATGAAACGGTCTGAAAAATTGGAGGAGCATGAAACGGTCTGAAAAATAGCAGGAGCATGAAACGGTCTGAAAAATTGGAGGAGCATGAAACGGTCTGAAAAATTGGAGGAGCATGAAGCGGTGTTCAAAAACATGAAGAGCCAGAAAGGTGTGAAAAATATGAAGAGCTTCAAAAGGTGTCAAAAATATGAGGAGCATGAAACGGTCTCAAAAATAGGAGAAGCATGAAACGGTCTGAAAAATAGCAGGAGCATGAAAGGGTCTGAAAAATTGGAGGAGCATGAAACGGTCTGAAAAATTGGAGGAGCATGAAGCGGTGTTCAAAAATACGGAGAGCCTGAAAGTTAAGAAAAATATGAACAGCTTCAAAAGGTTTCAAAAATATGAGGAGCATGAAACGGTCTGAAAAATAGGAGCAACATGAAATGGTGTTCAGAAACATGTAGAGCCTGAAAAGGTGTGAAAAATATGAAGAGCTTCAAAAGGTGTCAAAAATATGAGGAGCATAAAACGGTCTGAAAAATAGGAGCAGCATGAAGCTGTGCTCAAATACATGAAGAGCCTGAAAAAGTGTGAAAAATATGAAGAGCTTCAAAAGGTGTCAATAATAAGAGGTGCATGAAACAGTCTGAAAAATAGGATGAGCATGAAGTGGTGTTGAAAAACATGAAGAACCTGAAAAGTTGTGAGAAATATGAAGAGCTTCAACAGGTGTCAAAAATATGAGGAGCAAGAAACTCTCTGAAAAAGAGTAGGAGCATGAAGCGGTGTTGAAAAACATGAAGAGCCTGAAAAGTATTGAAAAATATGAAGAGCTTCTAAAAGTTCAAAAATATGAGGAGCAATGTAACGGTCTTAAAAATACGAGGAGCATGACGTGATGTTGAAAAACATGAATAGCCTGAAAATGTGTGAAATATATGAAGAGATTAAAAATGTGACAAATATATGAGGAGCATGAAACGGTCTCAAAAATATGAGGAGCATGAAGCGGTGTTCAAAAATATGAAGAGCCTGAAAATGTGTGAAAAATATGAAGAGCTTCAAAAGGTGTCAAAAATATGTGGAGCATGAATCGGTCTGAAAAATAGGAAGAGCATGAAGCTGTGTTCAAAAACATGAAGAGGCTGAAAATGTGTGAAAAATATGAAGAGCTTCAAAAGGTGTGAAAAATATGAGGAGCATGAAACGGCCTGAAAAATAGGAGGAGCATGAAGTGGTGTTCAAATACATGAAGAGCCTGAAAAGGTGTGAAAAATATGAAGAGCTTCAAAAGGTGTCAAAAATATGATGAGCATGAAACGGTCTGAAAAATAGGAGGAGCATGAAGCGGTATTGAAAAACATGAAGAGCCTGAAATCTTGTGAAAAATATGAAGAGCTTCAAAAGATGTGAAAATTATGAATAGCTTCAAAAGGTGTCAAAAATGACATGAGCATGAAACGGTCTGAAAGATAGGAGGAGCATGAAGCGGTATTGAAAAACATGAAGAACCTGAAAAGGTAGGAAAAATATAAAAAGCTTCAAAACCTGTCAAAAATATGAGGAGCATGAAACGGTCTGAAAAATAGCAGAAGCATGAAGCTGTGTTGAAAAACATGAAGAGTCTGAAAACGTGTGAAAGTATGAAGAGCTTCAAAAATATGAAAAATATGAAGAGCTTCAAAAGGTGTGAAAAATATGAAGAGCTTCAAAAGGTGTCAAAAATATTAGGAGAATGAAATGGTCTGCAAAATAGGAGGAGCATGAAATGGTGTTCAAAAACATGAAGAGCATGGAAAGCTGTGAAAAATATGAAGATCTTCAAAAGGTGTCAAAAATATGAGGAGCAAGAAACGGTCTGAAAAATAGGAGGAGCATTAAACGATGTTCAAAAATATGAGGAGCAAGAAACGGTCTGAAAAATAAGAGGAGCATTAACCGGTGTTCAAAAACATGAAGAGCCTGGAAAGGTGTGAAAAATATGAAGAGCTTCAAAAGGTGTCAAAAATATGAGGAGCATGAAACGGTCTGAAAAATAGGAGGAGCATGAAGTGGTGTTGAGAAAAATGAAGAGCCTGAAAAAGGTGTGAAAATTATGAGGAGAATGAAACGGTCTGAAAAATAGGAGGAGCATGAGTGGTGTTCAAAAACATGAAGAGCGTGAAAAGGTGTGAAATATATGAAGAGCTTCAAAAGGTGTCAAAAATATGTGGAGCACAAAACGGTCTGAAAAATAGGAGGAGCATGAAACGGTCTGAAATATAGGAGGAGCATGAAGTGGTGTTGAAAAATATGAAGAGCTTCAAAAATTGTCAAAAATATCAGGAGCATGAAACGGTCTGAAAAATAGGAGGAGTATGAAGCGGTGATCAAAAATATGAAGAGCCTGAAAAGTTGTGAAAAATATGAAGAGCTTCAAAAGGTGTGAAATACATGGGGAGCATGAAACGGGCTGAAAAAAAGGAGAAGCATGAAGTGGTGTGGAAAAACATGAAGAGCCTGAAAAGGTGTGAAAAATATGAAGAGCTTCAAAAGGTGTGAAATACATGAGGAGAATGAAATTCTCTGAAAAATAGAAGGAGCATGAAGTGGTGTTCAAAAACATGAAGAACCTGAAAAGTTGTGAGAAATATGAAGAGCTTCAACAGGTGTCAAAAATATGAGGAGCATGAAACGATCTGAAAAAGAGGAGGAGCATGAAGCGGTGTTGAAAAACATGAAGAGCCTGAAAAGGTGTTCAAAATATGAATAGCTTCAAAAGTTGTCAAAAATATGAGGAGCATGAAACGGTCTGAAAAATAGGAGGAGCATGAAGTGGTGTTGAAAAACATGAAGAGCCTGAAAAGGTGTGAAAAATATGAAGAGCTTCAAAAGGTGTCAAAAATATGAGGAGCATGAAACGGTGTGAAAAATAGGTGGAGAAAGAAGGAGTGTTGAAAAACATGAAGAGCCTGAAAATGTGTGAAAAATATAAAGAGCTTCAAAAGATGTGAAAAATATGAAGAGCTTCAAAAGGTGTCAAAAATGAGATGAGCAAGAAACGGTTTGAAAAATAGGAGGAGCATGAAGCGGTGTTCAAAAACATGAAGAACCTGAAAAGTTGTGAGAAATATGAAGAGCTTCAACAGGTGTCAAAAATATGAGGAGCATGAAACGATCTGAAAAAGAGGAGGAGCATGAAGCGGTGTTGAAAAACATGAAGAGCCTGAAAAGTAGTGAAAAATATGAAGAGCTTCTAAAGGTGTCAAAAATATGAGGAGCATGTAACGGTCTTAAAAATACGAGGAGCATGAAGTGATGTTGAAAAACATGAAGAGCCTGAAAAGGTGTGAAAAATATGACGAGCTTCAAAAGGTGTGAAAAACATGAGGAGCATGAAACGGGTTGAAAAATAGGAGAAGCATGAAGTGGTGTTGAAAAACATGAAGAGCCTGAAAAAGTGTGAAAAATATGAAGAGCTTCAGAAGGTGTGAAAAATATAAAGAGCTTCAACAGGTGTCAAAAATTAGATGAGCATGAAACGGTCGAAAAATTGGAGGAGCAAGAAGTAGTGTTGAAAAAAATTAAGAGCCTGAAAAGGTGTGAAAAATATGAAAAGCTTCAAAAGGTGTGAAAAATATGAGGAGCATGAAACGGTCTGAAAAATAGGTGGAGCATGAAGCGGTGTTGAAAAATATGAAGAGCCTGGAAAGGTGTGCAAAATATGAAGAGCTTCAAAAGGTGTGAAATATATGAAGAGCTCCAAAATGTGTCAAAATGAGATGAGCATGAAACGGTCTGAAAAATAGGAGGAGCATGAAACGGTGATCAAAAACATGAAGAGCCTGAAAAGGTGTGAAAAATATGAAGAGCTTCAAAAGGTGTGAAATACATGAGGAGCATGAAACGTGCTGAAAAATAGGAGAAGCATGAAGGGGTGTGGAAAAATATGAAGAGCCTGAAAAGGTTTGAAAAATATGAAGAGCTTCAAAAGGTGTGAAATACATGAGGAGCATGAAACACTCTG
Source organism: Dama dama (assembly GCF_033118175.1). Taxonomy (NCBI): domain Eukaryota; kingdom Metazoa; phylum Chordata; class Mammalia; order Artiodactyla; family Cervidae; genus Dama; species Dama dama. The sequence goes on along the minus strand of NW_026870921.1, from coordinate 1,188,540 downwards.
AAAAATAGAAATAGCATGAAGCGGTGTTGAAAAACATGAAGAGCCTGAAAACGTGTGAAAATATGAAGAGCTTCAAAAATATGAAAAATATGAAGAGCTTCAAAAGGTGTGAAAAATTTGAAGAGCTTCAAAAGGTGTCAAAATGAGATGAGCATGAAACGGTCTGAAAAATAGGAGGAGCATGAAGTGGTGTTGAAAAAAAAGAAAAGCCTGAAAAGGTGTGAAATATATGAAGAACTTCAAAAGGTGTTAAATTTGAGGAATATGAAACGGTCTGCAAAATAGGAGAAGCATGAAATGGTGTTCAAAAACATGAAGAGCCTGAAAAGATGTGAAAATTATGAAGAGCTTCAAAAGGTGTCAAAAATATGAGGAGCATGAAACGGTCTGAAAAATAGGAGGAGCATGAAGCGGTGTTGAAACACAAGAAGAGCCTGAAAAGGTGTGAAACGTATGAAGAGCTTCAAAAGGTGTCAAAATTATGAGGAGCATGAAACGGCCTGAAAAATTGGAGGAGCATGAAGCGGTGTTCAAAAATATGAAGAGCCTGAAAAGGTGTGAAAAATATGAAGAGCTTCAAAAGGTGTGAAATACATGAGGAGCATGAAACGGTCTGAAAAATTGGAGGAGCATGAAACGGTCTGAAAAATTGGAGGAGCATGAAACGGTCTGAAAAATTGGAGGAGCATGAAACGGTCTGAAAAATAGCAGGAGCATGAAACGGTCTGAAAAATTGGAGGAGCATGAAACGGTCTGAAAAATTGGAGGAGCATGAAGCGGTGTTCAAAAACATGAAGAGCCAGAAAGGTGTGAAAAATATGAAGAGCTTCAAAAGGTGTCAAAAATATGAGGAGCATGAAACGGTCTCAAAAATAGGAGAAGCATGAAACGGTCTGAAAAATAGCAGGAGCATGAAAGGGTCTGAAAAATTGGAGGAGCATGAAACGGTCTGAAAAATTGGAGGAGCATGAAGCGGTGTTCAAAAATACGGAGAGCCTGAAAGTTAAGAAAAATATGAACAGCTTCAAAAGGTTTCAAAAATATGAGGAGCATGAAACGGTCTGAAAAATAGGAGCAACATGAAATGGTGTTCAGAAACATGTAGAGCCTGAAAAGGTGTGAAAAATATGAAGAGCTTCAAAAGGTGTCAAAAATATGAGGAGCATAAAACGGTCTGAAAAATAGGAGCAGCATGAAGCTGTGCTCAAATACATGAAGAGCCTGAAAAAGTGTGAAAAATATGAAGAGCTTCAAAAGGTGTCAATAATAAGAGGTGCATGAAACAGTCTGAAAAATAGGATGAGCATGAAGTGGTGTTGAAAAACATGAAGAACCTGAAAAGTTGTGAGAAATATGAAGAGCTTCAACAGGTGTCAAAAATATGAGGAGCAAGAAACTCTCTGAAAAAGAGTAGGAGCATGAAGCGGTGTTGAAAAACATGAAGAGCCTGAAAAGTATTGAAAAATATGAAGAGCTTCTAAAAGTTCAAAAATATGAGGAGCAATGTAACGGTCTTAAAAATACGAGGAGCATGACGTGATGTTGAAAAACATGAATAGCCTGAAAATGTGTGAAATATATGAAGAGATTAAAAATGTGACAAATATATGAGGAGCATGAAACGGTCTCAAAAATATGAGGAGCATGAAGCGGTGTTCAAAAATATGAAGAGCCTGAAAATGTGTGAAAAATATGAAGAGCTTCAAAAGGTGTCAAAAATATGTGGAGCATGAATCGGTCTGAAAAATAGGAAGAGCATGAAGCTGTGTTCAAAAACATGAAGAGGCTGAAAATGTGTGAAAAATATGAAGAGCTTCAAAAGGTGTGAAAAATATGAGGAGCATGAAACGGCCTGAAAAATAGGAGGAGCATGAAGTGGTGTTCAAATACATGAAGAGCCTGAAAAGGTGTGAAAAATATGAAGAGCTTCAAAAGGTGTCAAAAATATGATGAGCATGAAACGGTCTGAAAAATAGGAGGAGCATGAAGCGGTATTGAAAAACATGAAGAGCCTGAAATCTTGTGAAAAATATGAAGAGCTTCAAAAGATGTGAAAATTATGAATAGCTTCAAAAGGTGTCAAAAATGACATGAGCATGAAACGGTCTGAAAGATAGGAGGAGCATGAAGCGGTATTGAAAAACATGAAGAACCTGAAAAGGTAGGAAAAATATAAAAAGCTTCAAAACCTGTCAAAAATATGAGGAGCATGAAACGGTCTGAAAAATAGCAGAAGCATGAAGCTGTGTTGAAAAACATGAAGAGTCTGAAAACGTGTGAAAGTATGAAGAGCTTCAAAAATATGAAAAATATGAAGAGCTTCAAAAGGTGTGAAAAATATGAAGAGCTTCAAAAGGTGTCAAAAATATTAGGAGAATGAAATGGTCTGCAAAATAGGAGGAGCATGAAATGGTGTTCAAAAACATGAAGAGCATGGAAAGCTGTGAAAAATATGAAGATCTTCAAAAGGTGTCAAAAATATGAGGAGCAAGAAACGGTCTGAAAAATAGGAGGAGCATTAAACGATGTTCAAAAATATGAGGAGCAAGAAACGGTCTGAAAAATAAGAGGAGCATTAACCGGTGTTCAAAAACATGAAGAGCCTGGAAAGGTGTGAAAAATATGAAGAGCTTCAAAAGGTGTCAAAAATATGAGGAGCATGAAACGGTCTGAAAAATAGGAGGAGCATGAAGTGGTGTTGAGAAAAATGAAGAGCCTGAAAAAGGTGTGAAAATTATGAGGAGAATGAAACGGTCTGAAAAATAGGAGGAGCATGAGTGGTGTTCAAAAACATGAAGAGCGTGAAAAGGTGTGAAATATATGAAGAGCTTCAAAAGGTGTCAAAAATATGTGGAGCACAAAACGGTCTGAAAAATAGGAGGAGCATGAAACGGTCTGAAATATAGGAGGAGCATGAAGTGGTGTTGAAAAATATGAAGAGCTTCAAAAATTGTCAAAAATATCAGGAGCATGAAACGGTCTGAAAAATAGGAGGAGTATGAAGCGGTGATCAAAAATATGAAGAGCCTGAAAAGTTGTGAAAAATATGAAGAGCTTCAAAAGGTGTGAAATACATGGGGAGCATGAAACGGGCTGAAAAAAAGGAGAAGCATGAAGTGGTGTGGAAAAACATGAAGAGCCTGAAAAGGTGTGAAAAATATGAAGAGCTTCAAAAGGTGTGAAATACATGAGGAGAATGAAATTCTCTGAAAAATAGAAGGAGCATGAAGTGGTGTTCAAAAACATGAAGAACCTGAAAAGTTGTGAGAAATATGAAGAGCTTCAACAGGTGTCAAAAATATGAGGAGCATGAAACGATCTGAAAAAGAGGAGGAGCATGAAGCGGTGTTGAAAAACATGAAGAGCCTGAAAAGGTGTTCAAAATATGAATAGCTTCAAAAGTTGTCAAAAATATGAGGAGCATGAAACGGTCTGAAAAATAGGAGGAGCATGAAGTGGTGTTGAAAAACATGAAGAGCCTGAAAAGGTGTGAAAAATATGAAGAGCTTCAAAAGGTGTCAAAAATATGAGGAGCATGAAACGGTGTGAAAAATAGGTGGAGAAAGAAGGAGTGTTGAAAAACATGAAGAGCCTGAAAATGTGTGAAAAATATAAAGAGCTTCAAAAGATGTGAAAAATATGAAGAGCTTCAAAAGGTGTCAAAAATGAGATGAGCAAGAAACGGTTTGAAAAATAGGAGGAGCATGAAGCGGTGTTCAAAAACATGAAGAACCTGAAAAGTTGTGAGAAATATGAAGAGCTTCAACAGGTGTCAAAAATATGAGGAGCATGAAACGATCTGAAAAAGAGGAGGAGCATGAAGCGGTGTTGAAAAACATGAAGAGCCTGAAAAGTAGTGAAAAATATGAAGAGCTTCTAAAGGTGTCAAAAATATGAGGAGCATGTAACGGTCTTAAAAATACGAGGAGCATGAAGTGATGTTGAAAAACATGAAGAGCCTGAAAAGGTGTGAAAAATATGACGAGCTTCAAAAGGTGTGAAAAACATGAGGAGCATGAAACGGGTTGAAAAATAGGAGAAGCATGAAGTGGTGTTGAAAAACATGAAGAGCCTGAAAAAGTGTGAAAAATATGAAGATCTTCAGAAGGTGTGAAAAATATAAAGAGCTTCAACAGGTGTCAAAAATTAGATGAGCATGAAACGGTCGAAAAATTGGAGGAGCAAGAAGTAGTGTTGAAAAAAATTAAGAGCCTGAAAAGGTGTGAAAAATATGAAAAGCTTCAAAAGGTGTGAAAAATATGAGGAGCATGAAACGGTCTGAAAAATAGGTGGAGCATGAAGCGGTGTTGAAAAATATGAAGAGCCTGGAAAGGTGTGCAAAATATGAAGAGCTTCAAAAGGTGTGAAATATATGAAGAGCTCCAAAATGTGTCAAAATGAGATGAGCATGAAACGGTCTGAAAAATAGGAGGAGCATGAAACGGTGATCAAAAACATGAAGAGCCTGAAAAGGTGTGAAAAATATGAAGAGCTTCAAAAGGTGTGAAATACATGAGGAGCATGAAACGTGCTGAAAAATAGGAGAAGCATGAAGGGGTGTGGAAAAATATGAAGAGCCTGAAAAGGTTTGAAAAATATGAAGAGCTTCAAAAGGTGTGAAATACATGAGGAGCATGAAACACTCTGAAAAATAGAAATAGCATGAAGCGGTGTTGAAAAACATGAAGAGCCTGAAAACGTGTGAAAATATGAAGAGCTTCAAAAATATGAAAAATATGAAGAGCTTCAAAAGGTGTGAAAAATTTGAAGAGCTTCAAAAGGTGTCAAAATGAGATGAGCATGAAACGGTCTGAAAAATAGGAGGAGCATGAAGTGGTGTTGAAAAAAAAGAAAAGCCTGAAAAGGTGTGAAATATATGAAGAACTTCAAAAGGTGTTAAATTTGAGGAATATGAAACGGTCTGCAAAATAGGAGAAGCATGAAATGGTGTTCAAAAACATGAAGAGCCTGAAAAGATGTGAAAATTATGAAGAGCTTCAAAAGGTGTCAAAAATATGAGGAGCATGAAACGGTCTGAAAAATAGGAGGAGCATGAAGCGGTGTTGAAACACAAGAAGAGCCTGAAAAGGTGTGAAACGTATGAAGAGCTTCAAAAGGTGTCAAAATTATGAGGAGCATGAAACGGCCTGAAAAATTGGAGGAGCATGAAGCGGTGTTCAAAAATATGAAGAGCCTGAAAAGGTGTGAAAAATATGAAAACCTTCAAAAGGTGTCAAAAATATGAGTAGCATGAATCGGTCTGAAAAATAGGAGGAGCAAGAAACGGTGATCAAAAACATGAAGAGCCGGAAAAGGTGTGAAAAACATGAAGAGCTTCAAAAGGTGTGAAATACATGAGGAGTTTGAAACGGGCTGAAAATAGGAGAAGCATGAAGTGGTGTGGAAAAATATGAAGAGCCTGAAAAGGTGTGGAAAATATGAAGAGCTTCACAAGGTGTGAAATACATGAGGAGCATGAAACTCTCTGAAAAATATAAGGAGCATGAAGCGGTGTTCAAAAACATGAAGAGCCTGAAAAGGTGTGAAAAATATGAAGAGCTTCAAAAGGTGTGAAATACATGAGGAGCATGAAACGGGCTGAAAAATAGGAGAAGCATGAAGTGGTGTGGAAAAACATGAAGAGCCTGAAAAGGTGTGAAAAATACGAAGAGCTTCAAAAGGTGTGAAATACATGAGGAGCATGAAACTCTCTAAAAAATAAGAGGATCATGAAGCGGGGTTCAAAAACATGAGGAGCCTGAAAATTTGTGAAAAATATGAAAAGCTTCAAAAGCTGTCAAAAATGAGATTTGCATGAGAAGTTCTTAAAAATAGGAGGATCATAAAACGGTGCTGAAAAACATGAAGAGCCTGAAAATGTGTGAAAAATATGAAGAGCTTCAAAAGGTGTCAAATATGAGATGAGCATGAAAGGGTCTGAAAAATAGGAGGAGCATGGAACGGTGTTCAAAAACATGAAGAGCCTGAAAAGGTGTGAAAAACATGAAGAGCTTCAAAAGGTGTCAAAAATATGAGTAGCATGAAACAGTCTGAAAAATAGGAGGAGCATGAAGCGGTGATCAAAAACATGAAGAGCCGGAAAAGGTGTGAAAAATATGAAGAGCTTCAAAAGGTGTGAAATACATGAGGAGTTTGAAACGGGCTAAAAAATAGGAGAAGCATGAAGTGGTGTGGAAAAATATGAAGAGCCTGAAAAGGTGTGGAAAATATGAAGAGCTTCAAAAGGTGTGAAATACATGAGGAGCATGAAACTCTCTGAAAAATATAAGGAGCATGAAGCGGTGTTCAAAAACATGAAGAGCCTGAAGAGGTGTGAAAAATATGAAGAGCTACAAACGGTGTCAAAAATATGAGGAGCATGAAACGGTCTGAAAAATAGGAGGAGCATGAAGCGGTGTTCAAAAACATGAAGAGCATGAAAAGGTCTGAAAAATATGAAGAGCTTGAAAAGGTGTGAAATATATGAAGAGCTTCAAAAGGTGTCAAAAATGAGATGAGCATGAAACGGTGTGAAAATTAGGAGGAACATGAAGCGGTGTTGAAAAAAATGAAGAGTCTGAAAAGGTGTGAAATATATGAAGAGCTTCAAGAGGTGTCAAAAATATGAAGAGCATGAAATGATCTGAAAAATAGGAGGGTCATGAAGCGGTGTTCAAAAACGTGAAGAGCCTGAAAAGGTATGAAAAATATGAAGAGCTTCAAAAGGTGTGAAAAATATAAGGAGCATGAAACGGTCTGAAAAATAGAAGCGGCATGAAATGGTGTTCAAAAACATGAAGAGCCTGAAAAGGTGTGAAAATTATGAAGAGCTTCAAAAGGTGTGAAATACATGAGGAGCATGAAATGGTCTGAAAAATAGGAGAAGCATGAAGTGGTGTTGAAAAACATGAAGAGCCTGAAAAGGAGTGAAAAATATGAAGAGCTTCAAAAGGTGTCAAACATATGAAGAACATGAAACGGTCTGAAAAATAGGAGGATCATGAAGCAGTGTTCAAAAACATGAAGAGCCTGAAAATGTGTGAAAAATATTCAGAGCTTCAAAATGTGTCAAATATATGAGGAGCATGAAACGGTCTGAAAAATAGGAGGAGCATGAAACGGTGATTAAAAACATGAAGCGCCTGAAAAGGTGTGAAAAATATGAAGAGCTTCAAAAGGTGTGAAATACATGAGGAGAATGAAATTCTCTGAAAAATAGAAGGAGAATGAAGTGGTGTTCAAAATCATGAAGAGCCAGAAAAGGTGTGAAAAATATGAAGAGCTTCAAAAGGTGTCAAAAATACGAGGAGCATGAAACAGTCTGAAAAATAGGAGGAGCATGAAGCGATGTTCAAAAACATGAAGATCCTGAAAAGGTGTTCAAAATATGAATAGCTTCAAAAGTTGTCAAAAATATGAGGAGCATGAAACGGTCTGAAAAATAGGAGGAGCATGAAGTGGTGTTGAAAAACATGAAGAGCCTGAAAAGGTGTGAAAAATATGAAGAGCTTCAAAAGGTGTCAAAAAAATGAGGAGCATGAAACGGTGTGAAAAATAGGTGGAGAAAGAAGGAGTGTTGAAAAACATGAAGAGCCTGAAAATGTGTGAAAAATATAAAGAGCTTCAAAAGATGTGAAAAATATGAAGAGCTTCAAAAGGCGTCAAAAATGAGATGAGCAAGAAACGGTTTGAAAAATAGGAGGAGCATGAAGCGGTGTTCAAAAACATGAAGAACCTGAAAAGTTGTGAGAAATATGAAGAGCTTCAACAGGTGTCAAAAATATGAGGAGCATGAAACGATCTGAAAAAGAGGAGGAGCATGAAGCGGTGTTGAAAAACATGAAGAGCCTGAAAAGTAGTGAAAAATATGAAGAGCTTCTAAAGGTGTCAAAAATATGAGGAGCATGTAACGGTCTTAAAAATACGAGGAGCATGAAGTGATGTTGAAAAACATGAAGAGCCTGAAAAGGTGTGAAAAATATGACGAGCTTCAAAAGGTGTGAAAAACATGAGGAGCATGAAACGGGCTGAAAAATAGGAGAAGCATGAAGTGGTGTTGAAAAACATGAAGAGCCTGAAAAAGTGTGAAAAATATGAAGAGCTTCAACAGGTGTCAAAAATTAGATGAGCATGAAATGGTCGAAAAATTGGAGGAGCAAGAAGTAGTGTTGAAAAAAATTAAGAGCCTGAAAAGGTGTGAAAAATATGAAAAGCTTCAAAAGGTGTGAAAAATATGAGGAGCATGAAACGGTCTGAAAAATAGGTGGAGCATGAAGCGGTGTTGAAAAATATGAAGAGCCTGGAAAGGTGTGCAAAATATGAAGAGCTTCAAAAGGTGTGAAATATATGAAGAGCTTCAAAATGTGTCAAAATGAGATGAGCATGAAACGGTCTGAAAAATAGGAGGAGCATGAAACGGTGATCAAAAACATGAAGAGCCTGAAAAGGTGTGAAAAATATGAAGAGCTTCAAAAGGTGTGAAATACATGAGGAGCATGAAACGTGCTGAAAAATAGGAGAAGCATGAAGGGGTGTGGAAAAATATGAAGAGCCTGAAAAGGTTTGAAAAATATGAAGAGCTTCAAAAGGTGTGAAATACATGAGGAGCATGAAACACTCTGAAAAATAGAAATAGCATGAAGCGGTGTTGAAAAACATGAAGAGCCTGAAAACGTGTGAAAATATGAAGAGCTTCAAAAATATGAAAAATATGAAGAGCTTCAAAAGGTGTGAAAAATTTGAAGAGCTTCAAAAGGTGTCAAAATGAGATGAGCATGAAACGGTCTGAAAAATAGGAGGAGCATGAAGTGGTGTTGAAAAAAATGAAAAGCCTGAAAAGGTGTGAAATATATGAAGAACTTCAAAAGGTGTCAAAAATTGAGGAGAATGAAACGGTCTGCAAAATAGGAGAAGCATGAAATGGTGTTCAAAAACATGAAGAGCCTGAAAAGATGTGAAAATTATGAAGAGCTTCAAAAGGTGTCAAATATATGAGGAGCATGAAACGGTCTGAAAAATAGGAGGAGCATGAAGCGGTGTTGAAACACAAGAAGAGCCTGAAAAGGTGTGAAACATATGAAGAGCTTCAAAAGGTGTCAAAATTATGAGGAGCATGAAACGGCCTGAAAAATTGGAGGAGCATGAAGCGGTGTTCAAAAATATGAAGAGCCTGAAAAGGTGTGAAAAATATGAAAAGCTTCCAAAGGTGTCAAAAATATGAGTAGCATGAATCGGTCTGAAAAATAGGAGGAGCAAGAAACGGTGATCAAAAACATGAAGAGCCGGAAAAGGTGTGAAAAACATGAAGAGCTTCAAAAGGTGTGAAATACATGAGGAGTTTGAAACGGGCTGAAAAATAGTAGAAGCATGAAGTGGTGTGGAAAAATATGAAGAGCCTGAAAAGGTGTGGAAAATATGAAGAGCTTCACAAGGTGTGAAATACATGAGGAGCATGAAACTCTCTGAAAAATATAAGGAGCATGAAGCGGTGTTCAAAAACATGAAGAGCCTGAAAAGGTGTGAAAAATATGAAGAGCTTCAAAAAGTGTCAAAAATATGAGGAGCAAGAAACGGTCTGAAATATAGGAGGAGCATGAAGCGGTGTTCAAAAACATGAAGAGTCTGAAAAGGTGTGAAAAATATGAAGAGCTTCAAAAGGTGTGAAATACATGAGGAGCATGAAACGGGCTGAAAAATAGGAGAAGCATGAAGTGGTGTGGAAAAGCATGAAGAGCCTGAAAAGGTGTGAAAAATACGAAGAGCTTCAAAAGGTGTGAAATACATGAGGAGCATGAAACTCTCTGAAAAATAAGAGGATCATGAAGCGGGGTTCAAAAACATGAGGAGCCTGAAAATTTGTGAAAAATATGAAAAGCTTCAAAAGCTGTCAAAAATGAGATTTGCATGAGAAGTTCTTAAAAATAGGAGGATCATAAAACGGTGCTGAAAAACATGAAGAGCCTGAAAATGTGTGAAAAATATGAAGAGCTTCAAAAGGTGTCAAATATGAGATGAGCATGAAAGGGTCTGAAAAATAGGAGGAGCATGGAACGGTGTTCAAAAACATGAAGAGCCTGAAAAGGTGTGAAAAACATGAAGAGCTTCAAAAGGTGTCAAAAATATGATTAGCATGAAACAGTCTGAAAAATAGGAGGAGCATGAAGCGGTGATCAAAAACATGAAGAGCCGGAAAAGGTGTGAAAAATATGAAGAGCTTCAAAAGGTGTGAAATACATGAGGAGTTTGAAACGGGCTAAAAAATAGGAGAAGCATGAAGTAGTGTGGAAAAATATGAAGAGCCTGAAAAGGTGTGGAAAATATGAAGAGCTTCAAAAGGTGTGAAATACATGAGGAGCATGAAACTCTCTGAAAAATATAAGGAGCATGAAGCGGTGTTCAAAAACATGAAGAGCCTGAAAAGGTGTGAAAAATATGAAGAGCTACAAACGGTGTCAAAAATATGAGGAGCATGAAACGGTCTGAAAAATAGGAGGAGCATGAAGCGGTGTTCAAAAACATGAAGAGCATGAAAAGGTCTGAAAAATATGAAGAGCTTGAAAAGGTGTGAAATATATGAAGAGCTTCAAAAGGTGTCAAAAATGAGATGAGCATGAAACGGTGTGAAAATTAGGAGGAACATGAAGCGGTGTTGAAAAAAATGAAGAGTCTGAAAAGGTGTGAAATATATGAAGAGTTTCAAGAGGTGTCAAAAATATGAAGAGCATGAAATGATCTGAAAAATAGGAGGGTCATGAAGCGGTGTTCAAAAACGTGAAGAGCCTGAAAAGGTATGAAAAATATGAAGAGCTTCAAAAGGTGTGAAAAATATAAGGAGCATGAAACGGTCTGAAAAATAGAAGCGGCATGAAATGGTGTTCAAAAACATGAAGAGCCTGAAAAGGTGTGAAAATTATGAAGAGCTTCAAAAGGTGTGAAATACATGAGGAGCATGAAACGGTCTGAAAAATAGGAGAAGCATGAAGTGGTGTTGAAAAACATGAAGAGCCTGAAAAGGAGTGAAAAATATGAAGAGCTTCAAAAGGTGTCAAACATATGAAGAACATGAAACGGTCTGAAAAATAGGAGGATCATGAAGCAGTGTTCAAAAACATGAAGAGCCTGAAAATGTGTGAAAAATATTCAGAGCTTCAAAATGTGTCAAATATATGAGGAGCATGAAACGGTCTGAAAAATAGGAGGAGCATGAAACGGTGATTAAAAACATGAAGCGCCTGAAAAGGTGTGAAAAATATGAAGAGCTTCAAAAGGTGTGAAATACATGAGGAGCATGAAACAGGCCGAAAAATAGGAGAAGCATGAAGTGGTGTGGAAAAACATGAAGAGCCTAAAAAGTTGTGAGAAATATGAAGAGCTTCAAAAGATGTGAAATACATGAGGAGCATGAAACTCTCTGAAAAATAGGAGGAGCATGAAGCAGTGTCAAAAACATGAAGAGCCTAAAAAGTTGTGAGAAATATGAAAAGCTTCAAAAGGGGTCAAAAATGACATGAGCATGATACGATCTGAAAAATAAGAGCATGAAACAGTGATAACAAACATGAAGAGCGTGAAAAGGTGTGAAAAATATGAAGAGCTTCAAAAGGTGTGAAATTCTTGAGGAGCATGAAATGGTCTGAAAAATAGGACAAGAATGAAGTGCTGTGGAAAAACATGAAGAGCCTGAAAAGGTGTGAAAAATATGAAGAGCTTCAAGAGGTGTCAAAAATATGAAGAGCATGAAACGGTCTGAAAAATAGGAGGATCATGAAGCGGTGATCAAAAACATGAAGAGCGTGAAAAGGTGTGAAAAATATGAAGAGCTTCAAAAGGTGTGAAATTCATGAGGATCATGAAACGGTCTGAAAAATAGGAGAAGCATGAAGTGGTGTGGAAAAACATGAAGAGCCTGTAAAGGTGTGAAAAATATGAAGAGCTTCAAAAGGTGTCAAAAATATGAGGAGCATGAAACGGTCCGAAAAATAGGAGGAGCATGAAGCAGTGTTCAAAAAAATGAAGAGCCTGAAAAAGTGTGAAATATATGCAGAGATTCAAAAGGTGTCAAAAATATGAGGAACATGAAATGGTCTGAAAAGAAGGAGGAGCATAAAGTGTTGTTGAAAAACATGAAGAGCCTGAAAAGGTGTGAAATATATGAAGAGATTCAAAACCTGTCAAAATATGAGAAACACGTAACGGTTTGGAAAATAGGAAGAGCATGAAGTGGTGTTGAAAAACATGAATAGCCTGAAAAGATGTGAAAAATATGAAGTGCTTCAAAAGGTGTCCACAATATGAGGAGCATGAAACTGTCTGAGAAATAGGCGGAGCATGAAGTGGTGCTGAAAAACATGAAGAGCCTAAAAGGTGTGAAAAATATGAAAAGCTTCAAAAGATGTCATAAATATGAGGAGCATGAAACGGTCTGAAAAATTGGATGATCATGAAGCGGTGTTGAAAAACATGAAGAGCCTGAAAAGTTGTGAAAAATATGAAGAGCTTCAAAAGGTGTCAAAAATGTAAGGAGCATGAAACGGTCTGAAAAATAGGAGAAGCATGAAACCGTGTCAAAAACATGAAGAGCCTGAAAAGGTGTGAAAAATGAAGAGCTTCAAAAGGTGTGAAATACATGAGAAGCATGAAACGGTCTGAAAAATAGGAGGAGCATGAAGCGGTGTTTAAAAACATGAAGAGCCTGAAAAGATGTGAAAAATATGAAGAGCTTCAAAAGGTGTCAAAACTATGAGGAGTATGAAACGGTCTGAAAAATAGGAGCAGCATGAAATGGTGTTCAAAAACATGAAGAGCCTGAAAAGGTGTGAAAAATATGAAGAGTTTCAAAAGTTGTCAAAAATATTAGGAGCATGAAACGGTCTGAAAAAAAGGAGGAGCAGGAAACCGTGTTCAAAAACATGAAGAGCCTGAAAAGGTGTGAAAAATATGAAGAGCTTCAAAAGGTGTCAAAACTATGAGGAGTATGAAACGGTCTGAAAAATAGGAGCAGCATGAAACGGTGTTCAAAAACATGAAGAGCCTGAAAAGGTGTGAAATATATGAAGAGACTCAAAAGGTGTCAAAAATATTAGGAGCATGAAACGGTCTGAAAAAAAGGAGGAGCAGGAAACCGTGTTCAAAAACATGAAGAGCCTGAAAAGGTGTGAAAAATATGAAGAGCTTCAAAAAGTGTTAAAAATAGGAGGAGCATGAAGCGGTGTTCAAAAACATGAAGAGCCTGAAAATGTGTGTAAAATATGAAGAGCTTCAAAACGTGTCAAAAATATGAGGAGCATGAAACGGTCTGAAAAATAGGTGGATCAAGAAGCGGTGTTGAAAAACATGAAGAGCGTGAAAACGTGTGAAAAATATGAAGAGGTTCAAAAGGTGTGAAAAATATGAAGAGCTTAAAATGGTGTCAAAAATGAGATGAGCATGAAAAGGTCTGAAAAATAGGTGGAGCATGATGTGGTGTTGAAAAACATGAAGAGCCTGAAAAGTTGTGAAAAATATGAAGACCTTCAAAATGTGTCAAAAATATGAGGAGCATGAAACGGTCTGAAAAATAGGAGGAGTATGAAACGGTGTTCAAAAACATGAAGAGCCTGAAAAGCTGTGAAAAATATGAAGAGCCTCAAGGTGTGAAATACTTGAGGAGCATGAATCGGTCTGAAAAAAAGGAGGAGCATGAAGCGGTGTTGAAAAACATGAAGAGCCTGAAAAGGTGTGAAAAATATGAAGAGCTTCAAAAGGTGTCAAAACTATGAGGAGTATGAAACGGTCTGAAAGATAGGAGCAGCATGAAACGGTGTTCAAAACATGAAGAGCCTGAAAAGGTGTTAAAAATATGAAGAGCTTCAAAAGTTGACAAAAATATGAGGAGCATGAAACGATCTGAAAAATAGGAGGAGCATGAAGCAGTGTTCACAAACATGACGAGCCAGAAAAGGTGTGAAAAATATGAAGAGCTTCAAAAGGTGTCCAAAATATGGGAGCATGAAACGGTCTGAAAAATAGGAGGAAAATTAAGCGGTGTTGAAAACCATGAAGAGCCTGAAAAGGTGAGAAAAATATGAAGAGCTTCAAAAGGTTTGAAAAACATGAAGAGCTTCAAAAGCTGTCAAAAATGAGATGAGCATGAAACTGTCTGAAAAATAGGAGGGGCATGAAGTTGTGTTGAAAAACATGAAGAGCCTGAAAAGGGGTGAAAAATATGAAGAGCTTCAAAAGGTGTCAAAAATATGTAGAGCATGAAACGGTCTGAAATATAGGAGGTGCATGAAACGGTGTTCAAAAAAATGAAGAGCCTGAAAAGGTGTGAAAAATATGAAGAGCTTCAAAAGGTGTCAAAAATATGAGGAGCATGAAACGGTGTGAAAAATAGGTGGAGAAAGAAGGAGTGTTGAAAAACATGAAGAGCCTGAAAATGTGTGAAAAATATAAAGAGCTTCAAAAGATGTGAAAAATATGAAGAGCTTCAAAAGGTGTCAAAAATGAGATGAGCAAGAAACGGTTTGAAAAATAGGAGGAGCATGAAGCGGTGTTCAAAAACATGAAGAACCTGAAAAGTTGTGAGAAATATGAAGAGCTTCAACAGGTGTCAAAAATATGAGGAGCATGAAACGATCTGAAAAAGAGGAGGAGCATGAAGCGGTGTTGAAAAACATGAAGAGCCTGAAAAGTAGTGAAAAATATGAAGAGCTTCTAAAGGTGTCAAAAATATGAGGAGCATGTAACGGTCTTAAAAATACGAGGAGCATGAAGTGATGTTGAAAAACATGAAGAGCCTGAAAAGGTGTGAAAAATATGACGAGCTTCAAAAGGTGTGAAAAACATGAGGAGCATGAAACGGGTTGAAAAATAGGAGAAGCATGAAGTGGTGTTGAAAAACATGAAGAGCCTGAAAAAGTGTGAAAAATATGAAGAGCTTCAGAAGATGTGAAAAATATGAAGAGCTTCAACAGGTGTCAAAAATTAGATGAGCATGAAACGGTCGAAAAATTGGAGGAGCAAGAAGTAGTGTTGAAAAAAATTAAGAGCCTGAAAAGGTGTGAAAAATATGAAAAGCTTCAAAAGGTGTGAAAAATATGAGGAGCATGAAACGGTCTGAAAAATAGGTGGAGCATGAAGCGGTGTTGAAAAATATGAAGAGCCTGGAAAGGTGTGCAAAATATGAAGAGCTTCAAAAGGTGTGAAATATATGAAGAGCTCCAAAATGTGTCAAAATGAGATGAGCATGAAACGGTCTGAAAAATAGGAGGAGCATGAAACGGTGATCAAAAACATGAAGAGCCGGAAAAGGTGTGAAAAACATGAAGAGCTTCAAAAATATGAAAAATATGAAGAGCTTCAAAAGGTGTGAAAAATTTGAAGAGCTTCAAAAGGTGTGAAATACATGAGGAGCATGAAACGTGCTGAAAAATAGGAGAAGCATGAAGGGGTGTGGAAAAACATGAAGAGCCTGAAAAGGTGTGAAAAATATGAAGAGCTTCAAAAGGTGTGAAATACATGAGGAGCATGAAACACTCTGAAAAATAGAAATAGCATGAAGCGGTGTTGAAAAACATGAAGAGCCTGAAAACGTGTGAAAATATGAAGAGCTTCAAAAATATGAAAAATATGAAGAGCTTCAAAAGGTGTGAAAAATTTGAAGAGCTTCAAAAGGTGTCAAAATGAGATGAGCATGAAACGGTCTGAAAAATAGGAGGAGCATGAAGTGGTGTTGAAAAAAATGAAAAGCCTGAAAAGGTGTGAAATATATGAAGAACTTCAAAAGGTGTCAAAAATTGAGGAGAATGAAACGGTCTGCAAAATAGGAGCAGCATGAAATGGTGTTCAAAAACATGAAGAGCCTGAAAAGATGTGAAAATTATGAAGAGCTTCAAAAGGTGTCAAAAATATGAGGAGCATGAAACGGTCTGAAAAATAGGAGGAGCATGAAGCGGTGTTGAAACACAAGAAGAGCCTGAAAAGGTGTGAAACATATGAAGAGCTTCAAAAGGTGTCAAAATTATGAGGAGCATGAAACGACCTGAAAAATTGGAGGAGCATGAAGCGGTGTTCAAAAATATGAAGAGCCTGAAAAGGTGTGAAAAATATGAAAAGCTTCAAAAGGTGTCAAAAATATGAGTAGCATGAATCGGTCTGAAAAATAGGAGGAGCAAGAAACGGTGATCAAAAACATGAAGAGCCGGAAAAGGTGTGAAAAACATGAAGAGCTTCAAAAGGTGTGAAATACATGAGGAGTTTGAAACGGGCTGAAAAATAGGAGAAGCATGAAGTGGTGTTGAAAAATATGAAGAGCCTGAAAACGTGTGGAAAATATGAAGAGCTTCACAAGGTGTGAAATACATGAGGAGCATGAAACTCTCTGAAAAATATAAGGAGCATGAAGCGGTGTTCAAAAACATGAAGAGCCTGAAAAGGTGTGAAAAATATGAAGAGCTTCAAAAGGTGTGAAATACATGAGGAGCATGAAACGGGCTGAAAAATAGGAGAAGCATGAAGTGGTGTGGAAAAACATGAAGAGCCTGAAAAGGTGTGAAAAATACGAAGAGCTTCAAAAGGTGTGAAATACATGAGGAGCATGAAACTCTCTGAAAAATAAGAGGATCATGAAGCGGGGTTCAAAAACATGAGGAGCCTGAAAATTTGTGAAAAATATGAAAAGCTTCAAAAGCTGTCAAAAATGAGATTTGCATGAGAAGTTCTTAAAAATAGGAGGATCATAAAACGGTGCTGAAAAACATGAAGAGCCTGAAAATGTGTGAAAAATATGAAGAGCTTCAAAAGGTGTCAAATATGAGATGAGCATGAAAGGGTCTGAAAAATAGGAGGAGCATGGAACGGTGTTCAAAAACATGAAGAGCCTGAAAAGGTGTGAAAAACATGAAGAGCTTCAAAAGGTGTCAAAAATATGATTAGCATGAAACAGTCTGAAAAATAGGAGGAGCATGAAGCGGTGATCAAAAACATGAAGAGCCGGAAAAGGTGTGAAAAATATGAAGAGCTTCAAAAGGTGTGAAATACATGAGGAGTTTGAAACGGGCTAAAAAATAGGAGAAGCATGAAGTGGTGTGGAAAAATATGAAGAGCCTGAAAAGGTGTGGAAAATATGAAGAGCTTCAAAAGGTGTGAAATACATGAGGAGCATGAAACTCTCTGAAAAATATAAGGAGCATGAAGCGGTGTTCAAAAACATGAAGAGCCTGAAAAGGTGTGAAAAATATGAAGAGCTACAAACGGTGTCAAAAATATGAGGAGCATGAAACGGTCTGAAAAATAGGAGGAGCATGAAGCGGTGTTCAAAAACATGAAGAGCATGAAAAGGTCTGAAAAATATGAAGAGCTTGAAAAGGTGTGAAATATATGAAGAGCTTCAAAAGGTGTCAAAAATGAGATGAGCATGAAACGGTGTGAAAATTAGGAGGAACATGAAGCGGTGTTGAAAAAAATGAAGAGTCTGAAAAGGTGTGAAATATATGAAGAGCTTCAAGAGGTGTCAAAAATATGAAGAGCATGAAATGATCTGAAAAATAGGAGGGTCATGAAGCGGTGTTCAAAAACGTGAAGAGCCTGAAAAGGTATGAAAAATATGAAGAGCTTCAAAAGGTGTGAAATATATAAGGAGCATGAAACGGTCTGAAAAATAGAAGCGGCATGAAATGGTGTTCAAAAACATGAAGAGCCTGAAAAGGTGTGAAAATTATGAAGAGCTTCAAAAGGTGTCAAATACATGAGGAGCATGAAACGGTCTGAAAAATAGGAGAAGCATGAAGTGGTGTTGAAAAACATGAAGAGCCTGAAAAGGAGTGAAAAATATGAAGAGCTTCAAAAGGTGTCAAACATATGAAGAACATGAAACGGTCTGAAAAATAGGAGGATCATGAAGCAGTGTTCAAAAACATGAAGAGCCTGAAAATGTGTGAAAAATATTCAGAGCTTCAAAATGTGTCAAATATATGAGGAGCATGAAACGGTCTGAAAAATAGGTGGAGCATGAAACGGTGATTAAAAACATGAAGCGCCTGAAAAGGTGTGAAAAATATGAAGAGCTTCAAAAGGTGTGAAATACATGAGGAGAATGAAATTCTCTGAAAAATAGAAGGAGCATGAAGTGGTGTTCAAAATCATGAAGAGCCAGAAAAGGTGTGAAAAATATGAAGAGCTTCAAAAGGTGTCAAAAATACGAGGAGCATGAAACAGTCTGAAAAATAGGAGGAGCATGAAGCGATGTTCAAAAACATGAAGATCCTGAAAAGGTGTTCAAAATATGAATAGCTTCAAAAGTTGTCAAAAATATGAGGAGCATGAAACGGTCTGAAAAATAGGAGGAGCATGAAGTGGTGTTGAAAAACATGAAGAGCCTGAAAAGGTGTGAAAAATATGAAGAGCTTCAAAAGGTGTCAAAAAAATGAGGAGCATGAAACGGTGTGAAAAATAGGTGGAGAAAGAAGGAGTGTTGAAAAACATGAAGAGCCTGAAAATGTGTGAAAAATATAAAGAGCTTCAAAAGATGTGAAAAATATGAAGAGCTTCAAAAGGCGTCAAAAATGAGATGAGCAAGAAACGGTTTGAAAAATAGGAGGAGCATGAAGCGGTGTTCAAAAACATGAAGAACCTGAAAAGTTGTGAGAAATATGAAGAGCTTCAACAGGTGTCAAAAATATGAGGAGCATGAAACGATCTGAAAAAGAGGAGGAGCATGAAGCGGTGTTGAAAAACATGAAGAGCCTGAAAAGTAGTGAAAAATATGAAGAGCTTCTAAAGGTGTTAAAAATATGAGGAGCATGTAACGGTCTTAAAAATACGAGGAGCATGAAGTGATGTTGAAAAACATGAAGAGCCTGAAAAGGTGTGAAAAATATGACGAGCTTCAAAAGGTGTGAAAAACATGAGGAGCATGAAACGGGCTGAAAAATAGGAGAAGCATGAAGTGGTGTTGAAAAACATGAAGAGCCTGAAAAAGTGTGAAAAATATGAAGAGCTTCAGAAGGTGTGAAAAATATGAAGAGCTTCAACAGGTGTCAAAAATTAGATGAGCATGAAACGGTCGAAAAATTGGAGGAGCAAGAAGTAGTGTTGAAAAAAATTAAGAGCCTGAAAAGGTGTGAAAAATATGAAAAGCTTCAAAAGGTGTGAAAAATATGAGGAGCATGAAACGGTCTGAAAAATAGGTGGAGCATGAAGCGGTGTTGAAAAATATGAAGAGCCTGGAAAGGTGTGCAAAATATGAAGAGCTTCAAAAGGTGTGAAATATATGAAGAGCTTCAAAATGTGTCAAAATGAGATGAGCATGAAACGGTCTGAAAAATAGGAGGAGCATGAAACGGTGATCAAAAACATGAAGAGCCTGAAAAGGTGTGAAAAATATGAAGAGCTTCAAAAGGTGTGAAATACATGAGGAGCATGAAACGTGCTGAAAAATAGGAGAAGCATGAAGGGGTGTGGAAAAATATGAAGAGCCTGAAAAGGTTTGAAAAATATGAAGAGCTTCAAAAGGTGTGAAATACATGAGGAGCATGAAACACTCTGAAAAATAGAAATAGCATGAAGCGGTGTTGAAAAACATGAAGAGCCTGAAAACGTGTGAAAATATGAAGAGCTTCAAAAATATGAAAAATATGAAGAGCTTCAAAAGGTGTGAAAAATTTGAAGAGCTTCAAAAGGTGTCAAAATGAGATGAGCATGAAACGGTCTGAAAAATAGGAGGAGCATGAAGTGGTGTTGAAAAAAATGAAAAGCCTGAAAAGGTGTGAAATATATGAAGAACTTCAAAAGGTGTCAAAAATTGAGGAGAATAAACGGTCTGCAAAATAGGAGAAGCATGAAATGGTGTTCAAAAACATGAAGAGCCTGAAAAGATGTGAAAATTATGAAGAGCTTCAAAAGGTGTCAAAAATATGAGGAGCATGAAACGGTCTGAAAAATAGGAGGAGCATGAAGCGGTGTTGAAACACAAGAAGAGCCTGAAAAGGTGTGAAACATATGAAGAGCTTCAAAAGGTGTCAAAATTATGAGGAGCATGAAACGGCCTGAAAAATTGGAGGAGCATGAAGCGGTGTTCAAAAATATGAAGAGCCTGAAAAGGTGTGAAAAATATGAAAAGCTTCAAAAGGTGTCAAAAATATGAGTAGCATGAATCGGTCTGAAAAATAGGAGGAGCAAGAAACGGTGATCAAAAACATGAAGAGCCGGAAAAGGTGTGAAAAACATGAAGAGCTTCAAAAGGTGTGAAATACATGAGGAGTTTGAAACGGGCTGAAAAATAGGAGAAGCATGAAGTGGTGTGGAAAAATATGAAGAGCCTGAAAAGGTGTGGAAAATATGAAGAGCTTCAAAAAGTGTCAAAAATATGAGGAGCAAGAAACGGTCTGAAATATAGGAGGAGCATGAAGCGGTGTTCAAAAAACATGAAGAGTCTGAAAAGGTGTGAAAAATATGAAGAGCTTCAAAAGGTGTGAAATACATGAGGAGCATGAAACGGGCTGAAAAATAGGAGAAGCATGAAGTGGTGTGGAAAAGCATGAAGAGCCTGAAAAGGTGTGAAAAATACGAAGAGCTTCAAAAGGTGTGAAATACATGAGGAGCATGAAACTCTCTGAAAAATAAGAGGATCATGAAGCGGGGTTCAAAAACATGAGGAGCCTGAAAATTTGTGAAAAATATGAAAAGCTTCAAAAGCTGTCAAAAATGAGATTTGCATGAGAAGTTCTTAAAAATAGGAGGATCATAAAACGGTGCTGAAAAACATGAAGAGCCTGAAAATGTGTGAAAAATATGAAGAGCTTCAAAAGGTGTCAAATATGAGATGAGCATGAAAGGGTCTGAAAAATAGGAGGAGCATGGAACGGTGTTCAAAAACATGAAGAGCCTGAAAAGGTGTGAAAAACATGAAGAGCTTCAAAAGGTGTCAAAAATATGATTAGCATGAAACAGTCTGAAAAATAGGAGGAGCATGAAGCGGTGATCAAAAACATGAAGAGCCGGAAAAGGTGTGAAAAATATGAAGAGCTTCAAAAGGTGTGAAATACATGAGGAGTTTGAAACGGGCTAAAAAATAGGAGAAGCATGAAGTAGTGTGGAAAAATATGAAGAGCCTGAAAAGGTGTGGAAAATATGAAGAGCTTCAAAAGGTGTGAAATACATGAGGAGCATGAAACTCTCTGAAAAATATAAGGAGCATGAAGCGGTGTTCAAAAACATGAAGAGCCTGAAAAGGTGTGAAAAATATGAAGAGCTACAAACGGTGTCAAAAATATGAGGAGCATGAAACGGTCTGAAAAATAGGAGGAGCATGAAGCGGTGTTCAAAAACATGAAGAGCATGAAAAGGTCTGAAAAATATGAAGAGCTTGAAAAGGTGTGAAATATATGAAGAGCTTCAAAAGGTGTCAAAAATGAGATGAGCATGAAACGGTGTGAAAATTAGGAGGAACATGAAGCGGTGTTGAAAAAAATGAAGAGTCTGAAAAGGTGTGAAATATATGAAGAGCTTCAAGAGGTGTCAAAAATATGAAGAGCATGAAATGATCTGAAAAATAGGAGGGTCATGAAGCGGTGTTCAAAAACGTGAAGAGCCTGAAAAGGTATGAAAAATATGAAGAGCTTCAAAAGGTGTGAAAAATATAAGGAGCATGAAACGGTCTGAAAAATAGAAGCGGCATGAAATGGTGTTCAAAAACATGAAGAGCCTGAAAAGGTGTGAAAATTATGAAGAGCTTCAAAAGGTGTGAAATACATGAGGAGCATGAAACGGTCTGAAAAATAGGAGAAGCATGAAGTGGTGTTGAAAAACATGAAGAGCCTGAAAAGGAGTGAAAAATATGAAGAGCTTCAAAAGGTGTCAAACATATGAAGAACATGAAACGGTCTGAAAAATAGGAGGATCATGAAGCAGTGTTCAAAAACATGAAGAGCCTGAAAATGTGTGAAAAATATTCAGAGCTTCAAAATGTGTCAAATATATGAGGAGCATGAAACGGTCTGAAAAATAGGAGGAGCATGAAACGGTGATTAAAAACATGAAGCGCCTGAAAAGGTGTGAAAAATATGAAGAGCTTCAAAAGGTGTGAAATACATGAGGAGCATGAAACAGGCCGAAAAATAGGAGAAGCATGAAGTGGTGTGGAAAAACATGAAGAGCCTAAAAAGTTGTGAGAAATATGAAGAGCTTCAAAAGATGTGAAATACATGAGGAGCATGAAACTCTCTGAAAAATAGGAGGAGCATGAAGCAGTGTCAAAAACATGAAGAGCCTAAAAAGTTGTGAGAAATATGAAAAGCTTCAAAAGGGGTCAAAAATGACATGAGCATGATACGATCTGAAAAATAAGAGCATGAAACAGTGATAACAAACATGAAGAGCCTGAAAAGGTGTGAAAAATATGAAGAGCTTCAAAAGGTGTGAAATTCTTGAGGAGCATGAAATGGTCTGAAAAATAGGACAAGAATGAAGTGCTGTGGAAAAACATGAAGAGCCTGAAAAGGTGTGAAAAATATGAAGAGCTTCAAGAGGTGTCAAAAATATGAAGAGCATGAAACGGTCTGAAAAATAGGAGGATCATGAAGCGGTGATCAAAAACATGAAGAGCGTGAAAAGGTGTGAAAAATATGAAGAGCTTCAAAAGGTGTGAAATTCATGAGGATCATGAAACGGTCTGAAAAATAGGAGAAGCATGAAGTGGTGTGGAAAAACATGAAGAGCCTGTAAAGGTGTGAAAAATATGAAGAGCTTCAAAAGGTGTCAAAAATATGAGGAGCATGAAACGGTCCGAAAAATAGGAGGAGCATGAAGCAGTGTTCAAAAAAATGAAGAGCCTGAAAAAGTGTGAAATATATGCAGAGATTCAAAAGGTGTCAAAAATATGAGGAACATGAAATGGTCTGAAAAGAAGGAGGAGCATAAAGTATTGTTGAAAAACATGAAGAGCCTGAAAAGGTGTGAAATATATGAAGAGATTCAAAACCTGTCAAAATATGAGAAACACGTAACGGTTTGGAAAATAGGAAGAGCATGAAGTGGTGTTGAAAAACATGAAGAGCCTGAAAAGATGTGAAAAATATGAAGAGCTTCAAAAGGTGTCCACAATATGAGGAGCATGAAACTGTCTGAGAAATAAGCGGAGCATGAAGTGGTGCTGAAAAACATGAAGAGCCTAAAAGGTGTGAAAAATATGAAAAGCTTCAAAAGATGTCATAAATATGAGGAGCATGAAACGGTCTGAAAAATTGGATGATCATGAAGCGGTGTTGAAAAACATGAAGAGCCTGAAAAGTTGTGAAAAATATGAAGAGCTTCAAAAGGTGTCAAAAATGTAAGGAGCATGAAACGGTCTGAAAAATAGGAGGAGCATGAAACCGTGTCAAAAACATGAAGAGCCTGAAAAGGTGTGAAAAATGAAGAGCTTCAAAAGGTGTGAAATACATGAGAAGCATGAAACGGTCTGAAAAATAGGAGGAGCATGAAGCGGTGTTTAAAAACATGAAGAGCCTGAAAAGATGTGAAAAATATGAAGAGCTTCAAAAGGTGTCAAAACTATGAGGAGTATGAAACGGTCTGAAAAATAGGAGCAGCATGAAATGGTGTTCAAAAACATGAAGAGCCTGAAAAGGTGTGAAAAATATGAAGAGCTTCAAAAGTTGTCAAAAATATTAGGAGCATGAAACGGTCTGAAAAAAAGGAGGAGCAGGAAACCGTGTTCAAAAACATGAAGAGCCTGAAAAGGTGTGAAAAATATGAAGAGCTTCAAAAGGTGTCAAAACTATGAGGAGTATGAAACGGTCTGAAAAATAGGAGCAGCATGAAACGGTGTTCAAAAACATGAAGAGCCTGAAAAGGTGTGAAATATATGAAGAGACTCAAAAGGTGTCAAAAATATTAGGAGCATGAAACGGTCTGAAAAAAAGGAGGAGCAGGAAACCGTGTTCAAAAACATGAAGAGCCTGAAAAGGTGTGAAAAATATGAAGAGCTTCAAAAAGTGTTAAAAATAGGAGGAGCATGAAGCGGTGTTCAAAAACATGAAGAGCCTGAAAATGTGTGTAAAATATGAAGAGCTTCAAAACGTGTCAAAAATATGAGGAGCATGAAACGGTCTGAAAAATAGGTGGATCAAGAAGCGGTGTTGAAAAACATGAAGAGCGTGAAAACGTGTGAAATATATGTAGAGGTTCAAAAGGTGTGAAAAATATGAAGAGCTTAAAATGGTGTCAAAAATGAGATGAGCATGAAAAGGTCTGAAAAATAGGTGGAGCATGATGTGGTGTTGAAAAACATGAAGAGCCTGAAAAGTTGTGAAAAATATGAAGACCTTCAAAATGTGTCAAAAATATGAGGAGCATGAAACGGTCTGAAAAATAGGAGGAGTATGAAACGGTGTTCAAAAACATGAAGAGCCTGAAAAGCTGTGAAAAATATGAAGAGCCTCAAGGTGTGAAATACTTGAGGAGCATGAATCGGTCTGAAAGAAAGGAGGAGCATGAAGCGGTGTTGAAAAACATGAAGAGCCTGAAGAGGTGTGAAAAATATGAAGAGCTTCAAAAGGTGTCAAAACTATGAGGAGTATGAAACGGTCTGAAAGATAGGAGCAGCATGAAACGGTGTTCAAAACATGAAGAGCCTGAAAAGGTGTTAAAAATATGAAGAGCTTCAAAAGTTGTCAAAAATATGAGGAGCATGAAACGATCTGAAAAATAGGAGGAGCATGAAGCAGTGTTCACAAACATGACGAGCCAGAAAAGGTGTGAAAAATATGAAGAGCTTCAAAAGGTGTCCAAAATATGGGAGCATGAAACGGTCTGAAAAATAGGAGGAAAATTAAGCGGTGTTGAAAATCATGAAGAGCCTGAAAAGGTGAGAAAAATATGAAGAGCTTCAAAAGGTTTGAAAAACATGAAGAGCTTCAAAAGCTGTCAAAAATGAGATGAGCATGAAACGGTCTGAAAAATAGGAGGGGCATGAAGTTGTGTTGAAAAACATGAAGAGCCTGAAAAGGGGTGAAAAATATGAAGAGCTTTAAAAGGTGTCAAAAATATGTAGAGCATGAAACGGTCTGAAATATAGGAGGTGCATGAAACGGTGTTCAAAAAAATGAAGAGCCTGAAAAGGTGTGAAAAATATGAAGAGCTTCAAAAGGTGTCAAAATATGAGGAGCATGAAACGGTCTGAAAAATAGGAGGAGCATGAAGCGGTGTTCAAAAACATGAAGAGCCTGAAAAGGTGTGAAATATATGAAGAGCCTCAAAACGTGTCAAAAATAAGAGAAGCATGAAACGGTCTGAAAAATAGGAGGAGCTTGAAGCGGTGTTGAAAAACATGAAGAGACTTAAAATGTGTGAAATATATGAAGAGCTTCAAAAAGTGTGAAAAATATGAAGAGCTTCAAAAGGTGTGAAAAACATGAGGAGCATGAAACGGTCTGAAAAATAGGAGGAGCCTAAAGCGGTGTTTAAAAACATGAAGAACCTGAAAAGGTGTGAAAAATATGAAGAGCTTCAAAAGGTGTGAAAAATATGAGGAGCATGAAGTGGTGTTGAAAAACATGAAGAGCCTGAAATCGTGTGAAAAATATGAAGAGCTTCAAAAGGTGTGAAATACATGAGGAGCATTAATCGGTCTGAAAAATAGGAGTAGCATGAAGCGGTGTTGAAAAACATGAAGAGCCTGAAAAGGAGTGAAAAATATGAAGAGCTTCAAAAGGTGTCAAAAATAGGAGGAGCATGAAGTGGTGTTGAAAAACATGAAGAACCTGAAAAGGTGTTAAAAATATGAAGAGCTTCAAAAGGTGTCAAAAATAGGAGGAGCATGAAGTGGTGTTGAAAAACATGAAGACACTGTAAATTTGTGAAAAATATGAAGAGCTTCAAAAAGTGTCAAAAATATGAGAAGCATGAAACGGTCTGAAAAATAGGAGCAGCATGAAGAGGTGTTCAAAAACATGAAGAGCCTGAACACGTGCTAAAAACATGAAGAGCTTCAAAAGGTGTGAATATTATGAACAGCTTCAAAAAGTGTCACAAATGAGATGAGCATGAAGCGGTCTCAAAAATGTTGGAGCATGAAGTGTTGTTGAAAAACATGAAGAGCCTGAAATCGTGTGCAAAATATGAAGAGCTTCAAAACGTGTGAAATACATGAGGAGCATTAATCGGTCTGAAAAATACTAGTAGCATGAAGCGGTGTTGAAAAACATGAAGAGCCTGAAAAGGAGTGAAAAATATGAAGAGCTTCAAAAGGTGTGAAATATATGAAGAGCTTCAACAGGTTTCAAAAATATGAGGAGCATGAAACGGTCTGAAAAATAGGAGGATCATGAAACAGTGTTGAAAAACTTGAAGAGCCTGAAAATGTGTGAAAAATACGAAGAGCTTCAAAAGGTGTCACAAATATGAGATGACCATGAAACGGTCTGAAATATATGAGGAGCATGAAGCGGTGTTCAAAAACATGAAGCCCTGAAAACGTGTGAAAAATTTGAAGAGCTTCAAAAATGTGAAAAATATGAAGAGCTTCAAAAGGTGTGAAATATATGAAGATCTTCAAAAAGTGTCAAAAATTAGATGAGCATGAAACGGTCTGAAAAATAGGAGGAGCATGAAGTGGTGTTGAAAATCATGACGAGCCTTAAAAGGTGCGTAAAATATGAAGAGCTTCAAAATGTGTGAAATACATGAGGAGCAGGAAACGGTCTGAAAAATAAGAGGAGCATGAAGCGGTGTTCAAAAATATGAAGAGCCTGAAAAGGTGTGAAAAATATGAAGAGCTTCAATAGGTTTCAAAAATATGAGGAGCATGAAACGGTTTGAAAAATAGGAAGAGCATGAAACGGTGTTAAAAAACATGAAGAGCTTCAAAAGGTGTGAAACATATGAAGAGCTTCAAAAGGTGTCAAAAATATGAGGATCATGAAACGGTCTGAACAATAGGAGGAGCATGAAGTTGTGTTGAAGAACATGTAGAACCTGAAAAGGTGTGAAAAATATGAACAGCTTGAAAAGGTGTCAAAAATATGAGGAGCATGAACGGTCTGAAAAATAGGAGGAGCATGAATCGGTGTTGCAAAACATGAAGAGCCTGAAAATGTGTGAAAAATATGAAGAGCTTCAAAAGGTGTGAAAAATATGAGGAGAATGAAACGGTCTGAAATATTGGAGGAGCAAGAAACGGAGTTCAAAAACATGAAGAGCCAGAAAAGATGTGAAGAATATGAAGAGCTTCAAAAGTTGTCAAAAATATGAGGAGCATGAACGGTCTGAAAAATAGGAGCATGAAGCGGTGTTGAAAAACATGAAGAGCCTGAAAAGGTGTGAAAAATATGAAGAGCTTCAAAAGGTGTCAAAAATATGAGGAGCATGAAACGGTCTGAAAAATAGGAGGAGCAAGAAATGGTGTTCAAAAACATAAAGAGCCAGAAAATGTGTGAAAAATATGAAGAGCTTCAAAAGGTGTCAATATATGAGGAGCATGAAACTGTCTGAAATATAGGAGGAGAATGAAAAGGTGTTAAAAAACATGAAGAGCTTCAAAAGGTGTGAAACATATGAGGAGCATGAAACGGTATGAAAAATAGGAGGAGCATGAAACGGTGTTAAAAAACATGAAGAGCTTCAAAAGGTGTGAAACATATGAAGAGCTTCAAAAGGTGTCAAAAATATGAGGAGCATGAACGGTCTGAAAAATAGGAGCATGAAGCGGTGTTGAAAAACATGAAGAGCCTGAAAAGGTGTGAAAAATATGAAGAGCTTGAAAAGGTGTGAAAAATATGAAGAACTTCAAAAGGTGTGAAACATATGAAGAGCTTCAAAACGTGTGAAATACATGAGGAGCATGAAACTCTCTGAAAAATAGAAGGAGCATGAAGTGGTGTTCAAAAACATGAAGAGCCTGAAAAGGTGTGAAAAATATGAAAAGCTTCAAAAGGTGTCAAAAATATGAGGAGCATGAAACGGGCTGAAAAACAGGAGAAGCATGAAGTGGTGTTGAAAAACATGAAGATCCTGAAAATGTGTGAAAAATATGAAGAGCTTCAAAAGTGTGAAATACATGACGAGCATGAAATGGCCTGAAAAATACGAGGAACATGAAACGGTGTTCAAAAACATGAAGAGCCTGAAAAGGTGTGAACAATAAGAAGAGCTTCAAAAGGTGTCAAAAATATGAAGAGCTTCAAAAAGGATGAAAAATATGAGGAGCATGAAACTGTCAGAAAAATAGGAGGATCATGAAGCGGTGTTGAAAAACATGAAGAGCCTGAAAAGGTGAGAAAAATACGAAGAGCTTCTAAAGGTGTGAAAAATATGAGGAGCATGAAAGGGTCTCAAAATAGGAGGAGCATGAAACGGTCTGAAAAATAGGAGGAGCATGAAGCGGTGATGAAAAAATAGAAGAGCATGAAATGGTTTGAAGAATATAAGGAGCTTCAAAAGGTATCAAAAATAGTAGTAGCATGAAACGGTGTTGAAAAACTTGAAGAGCCTGAAAATGTGTAAAATATGAACAGGTTAAAAGGTGTCAAAATATGAGGAGCATGAAACGGTCTGAAAAATAAGAGGAGCATGAAGCGGTGATGAAAAAAAAGAAGAGCATGAAATGGTTTGAAGAATATGAGGAGCTTCAAAAGGTATCAAAAATAGGAGTAGCATGAAGAGGTGTTCAAAAATATGAAGAGCCTGAAAAGGTGTGAAAAATATGAAGAGCATGAAACGGTCTGAAAAATAGGTGGAGCATGAAGCGGTGTTCAGAAGCATGAAGAGCCTGAAAACTGTGAAAAATATGAAGAGCTTCAAAAAGTGTGAAAAATATGAAGAGTTTCAAAAGGTGTGAAAAATATGAGGAGCATGAAACGGTCTGAAAAATAGGAGGAGCATGAAACAGTGTGTAAAAAATGAAGAGCATGAATAGGTGTGAAAATTATGAAGAGCTTTAAAAGGTTTGAAAAATATGACGAGCAAGAAATTGTCTGAAAAATTGGAGGAGCATGAAGCGGTGTTGAAATACATGAAGAGCCTGTAAAGGTTTGAAAAATATGAAGAGCTTCAAAAGGTGTGAAAAATATGAAGAGCTTCAAAATTTGTCAAAAATAAGAGGAGAAAGACACGGTCTGAAAAATAGGAGGAGCATGAAGCGGTGTTGAAATACATGAAGAGCCTGTAAAGGTTTGAAAAATATGAAGAGCTTCAAAAGGTGTGAAAAATATGAAGAGCTTCAAAATGTGTCAAAAATAGGAGGAGCATGACACGGTCTGAAAAATAGGAGGAGCATGAAGCGGTGTTGAAAAACATGAAGAGCCTGAAAAGGTGTAAAAAACATGAAGAGCCTAAAAAGGTGTCAAAAATATGAGGAATATGAAACGGTCTGAAAAATAGGAGGATCATGAAGAGGTGTTGAAAAACATGAAGTTCCTGAAAAGGTGTGAAATATATGAAGAGCTTCAAAAGTTGTGAAATATATGAGGACCATGAAACGGTCTGAAAAATAGGAGGAGCATGAAACGGTGTTCAAAAACATGAAGAGCTTCAAAAGGTGTGAAAAATATGAACAGCTTCAAAAGGTGTCAAAAATGAGATGAGTAAAAAACGGTCTGAAAAATGGGAGGAGCATGAAGTTGTGTTGAAAATAATGAAGAGCCTGAAAAGGTGTGAAAAATATGAGGAGCATGATACGGTCTGAAAAATAGGAGGAGCATGAAGTGGTAGTGAAAAAACATGAAGAGCCTGAAAACGTGTGCAAAATATGACGAGCTTCAAAAGGTGTGAAATACATGAGAAGCTTGAAACGGTCTGAAAAATAGGAGGAGCATGAAGCGATGTTGAAAAACATGAAGAGCCTTAAAATGTGTGAAAAATATGAAGAGCTTCAAAAAGTGTGAAAAATATGAGGATCATGAAACGGTCTGAAAAATAGGAGGAGCATGAAGCGGTCTGAAAAATAGGAGGAGCATGAAATGGTGTTCAAACACATGAAGAGCCTGAAAAGGTGTGAAAAATATGAAGAGCTTCAAAAGGTGTGAAATACATGAGGAGCATTAAACGGTTTAAAAATTAGGAGGAGCATGAAGCGCTGTTCAAAAACATGAAGAGCCTGAAAAGGTGTTAAAAATATGAAGAGCTTCAAAAGGTGTGAAAAATATGAGGAGCATGAAACGGTCTGAAAAATAGGAGGAGCATGAAGCGGTGTTGAAAAACATGAGGAGCCTGAAAAGTTGTGAATAATATGAAGAGCTTCAAAAGGTGTGAAATACATGAGGAGCATGAAACGGTCTGAAAATAGGAGGAGCATGAAGCGGTGTTCAAAAACATGCTGAGACTGAAATCTTGTGAAAAATATGAAGAGCTTCAAAAGGTGTGAAAAATATGAAGAGCTTCAGAAGATGTCAAAAATGAGATGAGCATGAAACGGTCTGAAAAATAGGAGGAGCATGAACCGGTGTCGAAAAACCTGAAGAGCCTGAAAAGGTGTGAAAAATATGAAGAGCTCCAAAAGGTGTGAAAAATATGAGGAGCATGAAACGGTCTGAAAAATAGGAGGAGCATGAAGCGGTGTTCAAAAACTTGAAGAGCCTGAAACGTTGTGAAAAATATGAAAAGCTTGAAAAGGTTTCAAAAAAGAGATGAGCATGAAACGGTCTGAAAAATAGGAAGAGCATGAAGTGGTGTTGAAAAAATGAAGAGCCTGAAAAGGTGTGAAAAATATGAAGATCATCAAAATGTATCAAAAATATGAGCAGCATGAAACGGTCTGCAAAAAAGGAGGAGCATGAAGTGGTGTTGAAAAACTTGAAGAGCCTGAAAAAGTGTGAAAAATATGAAAAGCTTCAAAAGATGTCAAAAATATGAGGAGCATGAAACGGTCTGAAAAATAGGAGGAGCATGAAGTGGTGTTGAAAAACATGAAGAGCCTGAAAAGGTGTGAAAAATATGAAGAGCTTCAAAAGGTGTCAAAAATATGAGGAGCATGAAACGATCTGAATAATCGGAGGAGCAGGAAACGGTTTTCAAAAACATGAAGAGCCTGAAAAGGTGTGAAAAATATGAAGAGCTTCAAAAGGTGTCAAAAATATGAGGATCATGAAACGGTCTGAAAATTAGGAGGAGCATGAAGCGTTGTTTAAAAACTTGAAGAGCCTGAAAAAGTTTGAAAAATATGAAGAGCTTCAAAAGGTGTCAAAAATATGAGAAGCATGAAACGGTGTTCAAAAACATGAAGAGCCTGAAAAGGTGTGAAAAATATGAAGAGCTTCAAAAGGTGTCAAAAATATGCGGACCATGAAACGGTCTGAAAAATAGGAGGAGCATGAAGCGGTGTTGAAAAACATGAAGAGTCTGAAAAGGTGTGAAATATATGAAGAGCTTCAAAAGGTGTAAAAAATATGAGGAGTTTGAAACGGTCTGAAAAATATGAGGATCTGGTTTCCTCATTGTGTATGCCCAGAAGTGGAATTGCTGGGTCATATGGCAGTTCTATTTCCAGTTTTTTAAGAAATCTCTTCACCGTTTTCCATAGCCGCTGTACTAGTGTGCATTCCCACCAACAATATAAGAGGGTTCCCTTTTCTCCACTCCCTCTCCAGCATTTATTGCTTGTAGACTTTTGGATAGCAGCCATCCTGACTGGCATGTAATGGTACCTCATTGTGGTTTTCATTTGCATTTCTCTAATAATGAGTGATGTTGAGCATCTTTTCATGTGTTTGTTATCCATCTGTATGTCTTCTTTGGAGAAATGTCTGTTTAGTTCTTTGGCTCATTTTTTATTGGGTCATTTATTTTTCTGGAATTGAGCTGCAGGATTTGCTTGTATATTTTTGAGATTAATCCTTTGTCTGTTTCTTCATTTGCTATTATTTTCTCCCAATCTGAGGGCTGTCTTTTCACCTTACTTATAGTTTCCTTTGTAGTGCAAAAGCTTTTAAGTTTCATTAGGTCCCATTTGTTTAGTTTTGCTTTTATTTCCAATATTCTGGGAGGTGGGTCATAGAGGATCTTGCTTTGATTTATGTCGGAGAGTGTTTTGCCTATCTTCTCCTCTAGGAGTTTTATAGTTTCTGGTCTTACATTTAGATCTTTAATCCATTTTGAGTTTATTTTTGTGTATGGTGTTAGAAAGTGTTCTATTTTCATTCTTTTACAAGTGGTTGACCAGTTTTCCCAGCACCACTTGTTAAAGAGGTTGTTTTTTTTCCATTGCATATCCTTGCCTCCTTTGTCAAAGATAAGGTGTCCATAGGTTCGTCTGAAAGAGACACGTGCACCCCAATGTTCATCGCAGCACTGTTTATAATAGCCAGGACATGGAAGCAACCTAGATGCCCGTCAGCAGATGAATGGATAAGAAAGCTGTGGTACATATACACCATGGAATATTACTCAGCCATTAAAAAGAATTCATTTGAATCAGTCCTAATGAGATGGATGAAGCTGGAGCCCATTTTACAGAGTGAAGTAAGCCAGAAAGATAAAGAACATTACAGCATACTGACACATGTATATGGAATTTAGAAAGGTGACAACGATAACCCTATATGCAGAACAGAAAAAGAGACACAGAAATACAGAACAGACTTTTAAACTTTGTGGGAGAATGTGAGGGTGGGATATTTCAAAAGAACAGCATGTATGCTATCTATGGTGAAACAAATCACCAGCCCAGGTAGGATGCACGAGACAAGTGCTCCTGCTTGGTGCACTGGGAAGACCCAGAGGAATCGGGTGGAGAGGGAGGTGGGAGGGGGAATCGGGACTGGGAATACATGTAAATCCATGGCTGATTCATATCAAAGTATGACAAAACCCACTGGAAAAAAAAATAAAAATAAAAAAAAAAAATAAAAAAAAATAACAATAAAAAAAAAATAAGAGGAGCATGAAACGGTGTTCAAAAACATGAAGAGCCTGAAAAGGTGTGAAAAATATGAAGAGCTTCAAAACGTGTCAAAAATATGAGGAGCATGAAACAATCTGAAAAATAGGAGGAGCATTAAGCAGTGTTCAAAAACATGAAGAGCCTGAAAAGGTGTGAAAAATATGAAGAGCTTCAAAACGTGTCAAAAATATGAGGAGCATGAATCGCTCTGAAAAATAGGAGGAGCATGAAGCAGTATTCAAAAACATGAAGAGACTGAAATGTGCGAAAAATATGAAGAGCTTCAAAACGTGACAAAATATGAGGAGCATGAAACGGTCTGAAATATAGGAGGTGCATGAAGTGGTGTTGAAAAACATGAAGAGCCTGAAAAGGTTTGAAAAATATGAAGAGCTTCAAAGGTGTCAAAATTATGAGGAGCATGAAACGGTCTGAAATATAGGAGGTGCATGAAGAGGTGTTGAAAAACATGAAGAGCCTGAAAAGATGTGAAATATATGAAGAGCTTCAGAAGCTGTCAAAAATATGAGGAGCATGAAACGGTCTGAAAAATAGGAGGAATATGAAACGGTGTTGAAAAATATGAAGAGCTTGAAAAGGTGTGAAAAAAATGAAGAGCTTCAAAAGGTGTGAAAAATATGAGTAGCATGAAACGGTCTGAAAAGTAGAAGGAGCATGAAAAGGTGTTCAAAAACATGAAGAGCCTGAAAAGGTGTGAAATATAGGAAGAGCTTCAAAAGGTGTCAAAAATATGAGGAGCATGAAACGGTCTGAAAAATATGAGGAGCATTAAGCGGTGTTGAAAAACATGAAGAGCCTGAAAAGGTGTGAAAAAATATGAAGTGCTTCCAAAGGTGTGAAAAATATGAGGAGCATGAAACGGTCTGAAAAATAGGAGGAGCATGAAGCGGTGTTGATAAAAGTGAAGAGCCTGAAAAGGTGTGAAAAAATATGAAGTGCTTCCAAAGGTGTGAAAAATATGAGGAGCATTAATTGGGCTGAAAAATAGGAGGAGTATGAAACTGTGTTCAAAAACATGAAGAGTCTGAAAAGGTGTGAAAAATATGAAGAGCTTCAAAAGGGATCAAAATTATGAGGGGCATGAAACGGTGTGAAAAAGAGGAGGAGCTTGAAACAGTGTTCAAAAACATGAAGAGCCTGAAAAGGTGTGAAAAATATGAAGAGCCTCAAAAGGTGTCAAAAATATGAGCATCAAGAAACGGTCTGAAAAATAGGAGGAGCATGAAGCGGTGTTGAAAAACATGAAGAGCCTGAAACGGTGTGAAATATATGAAGAGCTTCAAAAGGTGTCAAAAATATGAGGAGCAGGAAACGGTCTGAAAAATAGGAGGATCATGTAGCGGTGTTGAAAAACATGAAAAGCCTGAAAAGGTGTGAAAAATATGAAGAGCTTCAAAAGGTGTCAAAAATATGAGGAGCACGAAACGGTCTTAAAAATAGGAGAAAGATGAAGCGGTGTTCAAAAACATGAAGAACATGAAAAGGTGTGAAAAATAAGAAGAGCTTTAAAAGGTGTGAAAATTATGAGGAGCTTGAAACGGTCTGAAAAATAGGAGGAGCATGAACTGGTTGTGAAAAACATGAAGAGCCTGAAAAGGTGGGAAAAATATGAAGAGCTTCAAAAGGTGTGAAAAATATGAGGAGCATGAAACGGTCTGAAAAATAGGAGGAGGATGAAACGGTAATCAAAAACATGAAGAGCCTGAAAATGTGTGAAAAATTTGAAGAGCTTCAAAAGGTGTGAAATACATGAGGAGCATGAAACGGTCTGAAAAATAGGAGGAGCATGAAGCGGTGTTCAAAAAAATGCAGAGACTGAAAAGTTGTGAAAAATATGAAGAGCTTTAAAGGTGTGAAAAATATGAAGAAGTTCAAAATGTGTCAAAAATGAGATGAGCATGAAACGGTCTGAAAAATAGGAGGAGCATGAAGCGGTGTTCAAAAACATGAAGAGCCTGAAAAGTTGTGAAAAATATGAAGAGCTTCAAAAGGTGTCAAATATATGAGGAGCATGAAACGGTCTGAAATATAGGAGGAGCATGAAGCGGTGTTCAAAAACATGAAGTGCCTGAAAAGGTGTGAAAAATCTGAAGAGCTTCAAAAGGTTTTAAAAATATGAGGAGCAAGAAATTGTCTGAAAAATAAAGGAGCATGAAGCGATGTTCAAAAACATGAAGAGCCTGAAAAGGTGTGAAAAATATGAAGAGCTTCAAAAGTTGTCTAAAATATGAAGAGCATGAAACCGTCTGAAAAATAGGAGGAGCATGAAGCGGTGTTCAAAAACATGAAGAGCCTGAAAAGGTGTGAAAAATATGAAGAGCTTCAAAAGGTTTGAACTACATGAGGAGCATTAAACGGTCTGAAAAATAGCAGGAGCATTAAGTGGTGTTGAAAAACCTGAAGAGCCTGAAAAGATGTGAAAAATATGAAGAGCGTCAAAAGGTGTAAAAAAAATATGAAGAGCCTGAAACGGTCTGAAAAATAGGAGGAGCATGAAGCGGTGTTTAAAAACATGAAGAGCCTGAAAAGGTGTGAAATATATGAAGAGCTTCAAAAGGTGTGAAAAATATGGAGAGCTTCAAAAGGTGTCAAAAATATGAAGAGCATGAAACGGTCTGAAAAATAGGGGGAGCATGAAATGGTGTTCAAAAACATGAAGAGCCTGAAAAGGTGTGAAATATATGAAGAGCCTGAAAAGGTGTGAAAAATATGAAGAGCTTCAAAAGGTGTCAAAAATATGAAGAGCATGAAACTGTCTGAAAAATAGGAGGAGCATTAAATGGTGTTCAAAAACATGAAGAGCCTGAAAAGGTGTGAAAAATATGAAAAGCTTCAAAGGTGTGATAAACATGAGGAGCATGAAACGGTCTGAAAAATAGGAGAAGCATGAAGTGATGTGGAAAAACATGAACAGCCTGAAAAGGTGTGAAAAATATGAAGAGCTTCAAAAGGTGTGAAATACATGAGGAGCATGAAACTCTCTGAAAAATAGGAGGAGCATGAAGTGGTGTTCAAAAACATGAAGAGCCTGAAAATGTGTGAAAAATATGAAGAGCTTCAAAAGGTGTGAAATATATGAGGAGCTTCAAAAGGTGTGAAAAATATGAAGAGCTTCAAAAGATGTCAAAAATATGAAAAGCATGAAACGGTCTGAAAAATAGGAGGAGCATGAAATGGTGTTCAAAAACATGAAGAGCCTGAAAATGTGTGAAAAATTTGAAAAGGTTCAAAGGTTTGAAATACATGAGGAGCATGAAACGGTCTGAAAAATAGGAGAAGCATGAAGTGGTGTGGAAAAAAATGAAGAGCCTGAAAAAGTGTGAAAAATATGAAGAGCTTCAAAAGGTGTGAAATATATGTGGAGCATGTATCTCTCTGAAAAATAGGAGCATGAAGTGGTGTTGAAAAACATGAAGAGCCTGAAAAGATGTGAAAAATATGAAGAGCTCCAAAAGGTGTGAAAAATATGAGAAGCATGATACGGTCTGAAAAATAGGAGGAGCATGAAGTGGTGTTCAGAAACATGGAGAGCCTAAAAAGGTGTGAAAAATATGAAGAGCTTCAAAAAGTGTCTAAAATATGAGGAGCTTGAAACGGTCTGAAAAATAGGAGGAGCATGAAGCAGTGTTCACAAACATGAAGAGCCTGAAAAGGTGTGAAAAATATGAAGAGCTTCAAAACGTGTGAAATACATGAGGAGCATGAAAAGGTCTGAAAAATAGGAGGAGCATGAAATGGTGTTCAAAAACATGAAGAGCATGAAAAGGTGTGAAAATTATGAAGAGCTTCAAAAGGTGTCAAAAACATGAGGAGAATGAAACGGTCTGAAAAATAGGAGGAGCATGAAGCAGTGTTCAAAACATGAAGAGCCTGAAAAAGTGTGAAAAATATGAAGATCTTCAAAAGTTTGAAAAATATGAAGACCCTGAAAAGGTGTCAAAAATGAGATGAGCATGAAACAGTCTGAAAAGTAGGAGGAGCATGAAGTGTTGTTCAAAAACGTGAAGAGCCTGAAAAGTTGTGAAAAATATGAAGAGCTTGAAAAGGTGTGAAATACCTGAGGAGCATGAAACGGTCTGAAAAATAGGAGGAGCATGAAGCGGTGTTCAAAACATGAAGAGCCTGAAAAAGTGTGAAAAATATGAAGAGCTTCAAAAGGTTTAAAAAATAGGAGGAGGATGAAGCGGTGTTCAAAAACATGAAGAGCCTGAAAAAGTGTGATAAATATGAAGAGCTTATAAAATTGTCAAAAATATGAGGAGCATGGAGAGATGTTCAAAATCATGAAGAGGCTGATAAGGTGTGAAAAACATTAAGAGCTTCAAAAGGTTTGAAAAATAGGAGGAGCATGAAGCGGTGTTCAAAAACATGAAGAGCCTGAAAATGTGTGAAAAATATGAAGAGCTTATAAAATTGTCAAAAATATGAGGAGCATGAAACGGTCTGAAAAATACGAGCAGCCTGAAAACGTCTGAAAAATAGGAGGAGCATGAAGCGGTGTTCAAAAACATGAAGGGCCTGAAAACGTGTGAAAAATATGAAGAGCTTCAAAAGGAGTCAAAAATATGCGGAGCCTGAAACGATCTGAAAAATAGGAGGAGCATGAAGCGGTGTTGAAAAACATGAAGAGCCGGAAAAGGTGTGAAAAATGTGAAGAGCTTCAAAAGGTGTCAAAAATATGAGGAGCATGAAACGGTCTGAAATATAAGAGGATCATGAAGCGGTGTTGAAAAACATGAAGAGCCTGAAAAGGTCTGATAAATGTGAAGAGCTTCAAAATGTGTCAAAAATATGAGGAGCATGAAACGGTCTGAAAAATAGGAGGAGTAAGAAGCGTTATTGAAATACATGAAGAGCCTGAAAACGTGTGAAGAATATGAAGAGCTCAAAAGGTGTGAAAAAAATGAAGAGCTTCAGAAGGTGTCAAAAATGAGATGAGCATGAAACGGCCTCAAAAATAGGAGGAGCAGGAAGTGGTGTTCAGAAACATGGAGAGCCTGAAAAGGTGTGAAAAATATGAAGAGCTTCAAAAGGTGTGAAAAACAGGAGGAACATGAAACGGTGTTCAAAAATATGAAGAGCCTGAAAAGGTGTGAAAAATATGAAGAGCTTCAAAAGGTTTGAACTACATGAGGAGCATTAATCGGTCTGAAAAATAGCAGGAGCATTAAGTGGTGTTGAAAAACCTGAAGAGCCTGAAAAGATGTGAAAAATATGAAGAGCGTCAAAAGGTGTAAAAAAAATATGAAGAGCCTGAAACGGTCTGAAAAATAGGAGGAGCATGAAGCGGTGTTTAAAACATGAAGAGCCTGAAAAGGTGTGAAATATATGAAGAGCTTCAAAAGGTGTGAAAAATATGGAGAGCTTCAAAAGTTGTCAAAAATATGAAGAGCATGAAACGGACTGAAAAATAGGGGGAGCATTAAATGGTGTTCAAAAACATGAAGAGCCTGAAAAGGTGTGAAAAATATGAAAAGCTTCAAAGGTGTGATATACATGAGGAGCATGAAACGGTCTGAAAAATAGGAGAAGCATGAAGTGATGTGGAAAAACATGAACAGCCTGAAAAGGTGTGAAAAATATGAAGAGCTTCAAAAGGTGTGAAATACATGAGGAGCATGAAACTCTCTGAAAAATAGGAGGAGCATGAAGTGGTGTTCAAAAACATGAAGAGCCTGAAAATGTGTGAAAAATATGAAGAGCTTCAAAAGGTGTGAAATATATGAGGAGCTTCAAAAGGTGTGAAAAATATGAAGAGCTTCAAAAGATGTCAAAAATATGAAAAGCATGAAACGGTCTGAAAAATAGGAGGAGCATGAAATGGTGTTCAAAAATATGAAGAGCCTGAAAATGTGTGAAAAATTTGAAAAGCTTCAAAGGTTTGAAATACATGAGGAGCATGAAACGGTCTGAAAAATAGGAGAAGCATGAAGTGGTGTGGAAAAAAATGAAGAGCCTGAAAAAGTGTGAAAAATATGAAGAGCTTCAAAAGGTGTGAAATATATGTGGAGCATGTATCTCTCTGAAAAATAGGAGCATGAAGTGGTGTTGAAAAACATGAAGAGCCTGAAAAGATGTGAAAAATATGAAGAGCTCCAAAAGGTGTGAAAAATATGAGAAGCATGATACGGTCTGAAAAATAGGAGGAGCATGAAGTGGTGTTCAGAAACATGGAGAGCCTAAAAAGGTGTGAGAAATATGAAGAGCTTCAAAAAGTGTCAAAAATATGAGGAGCTTGAAACGGTCTGAAAAATAGGAGGAGCATGAAGCAGTGTTCACAAACATGAAGAGCCTGAAAAGGTGTGAAATATATGAAGAGCTTCAAAACGTGTGAAATACATGAGGAGCATGAAAAGGTCTGAAAAATAGGAGGAGCATGAAATGGTGTTCAAAAACATGAAGAGCATGAAAAGGTGTGAAAATTATGAAGAGCTTCAAAAGGTGTCAAAAACATGAGGAGAATGAAACGGTCTGAAAAATAGGAGGAGCATGAAGCAGTGTTCAAAACATGAAGAGCCTGAAAAAGTGTGAAAAATATGAAGATCTTCAAAAGTTTGAAAAATATGAAGACCCTGAAAAGGTGTCAAAAATGAGATGAGCATGAAACAGTCTGAAAAGTAGGAGGAGCATGAAGTGTTGTTCAAAAACGTGAAGAGCCTGAAAAGTTGTGAAAAATATGAAGAGCTTGAAAAGGTGTGAAATACCTGAGGAGCATGAAACGGTCTGAAAAATAGGAGGAGCATGAAGTGGTGTTCAAAACATGAAGAGCCTGAAAAAGTGTGAAAAATATGAAGAGCTTCAAAAGGTTTAAAAAATAGGAGGAGGATGAAGCGGTGTTCAAAAACATGAAGAGCCTGAAAAAGTGTGATAAATATGAAGAGCTTATAAAATTGTCAAAAATATGAGGAGCATGGAGAGATGTTCAAAATCATGAAGAGGCTGATAAGGTGTGAAAAACATTAAGAGCTTCAAAAGGTTTGAAAAATAGGAGGAGCATGAAGCGGTGTTCAAAAACATGAAGAGCCTGAAAATGTGTGAAAAATATGAAGAGCTTATAAAATTGTCAAAAATATGAGGAGCATGAAACGGTCTGAAAAATACGAGCAGCCTGAAAACGTCTGAAAAATAGGAGGAGCATGAAGCGGTGTTCAAAAACATGAAGGGCCTGAAAACGTGTGAAAAATATGAAGAGCTTCAAAAGGAGTCAAAAATATGCGGAGCCTGAAACGATCTGAAAAATAGGAGGAGCATGAAGCGGTGTTGAAAAACATGAAGAGCCGGAAAAGGTGTGAAAAATGTGAAGAGCTTCAAAAGGTGTCAAAAATATGAGGAGCATGAAACGGTCTGAAATATAAGAGGATCATGAAGCGGTGTTGAAAAACATGAAGAGCCTGAAAAGGTCTGATAAATGTGAAGAGCTTCAAAATGTGTCAAAAATATGAGGAGCATGAAACGGTCTGAAAAATAGGAGGAGTAAGAAGCGTTATTGAAATACATGAAGAGCCTGAAAACGTGTGAAGAATATGAAGAGCTCAAAAGGTGTGAAAAAAATGAAGAGCTTCAGAAGGTGTCAAAAATGAGATGAGCATGAAACGGCCTCAAAAATAGGAGGAGCAGGAAGTGGTGTTCAGAAACATGGAGAGCCTGAAAAGGTGTGAAAAATATGAAGAGCTTCAAAAGGTGTGAAAAACAGGAGGAACATGAAACGGTGTTCAAAAATATGAAGAGCCTGAAAAGGTGTGAAAAATATGAAGTGCTTCAAAAGGTGTCAACAATATGAGGAGCATGAAACGGTCTGAAAAATAGGAGGAGCAAGAAGCGGTGTTGAAAAACAAGAAGAGACGGAAAAGGTGTGAAAAATATGAAGAGCTTCAAAACGTGTCAAAAATATGAGGAGCACGAAACGGTCTGAAAAATAGGAGGAGCATGAAGCGGTGTTGAAAAACATGAAGAGCCTGAAAACGTGTGAAAAATATGAAGAGCTTCAAAAGGTATGAAAATATGAAGAGCTTCAAAAGTTGTCAAAAAAGAGATGAGCATGAAACGGTCTGAAAAATAGGAGCAGCATGAAGCGGTGTTGAAAAACATGAAGAGCCTGAAAAGGTGTGAAAAATAAGAAGAGCTTTAAAAGGTGTGAAAATTATGAGGAGCTTGAAACGGTCTGAAAAATAGGAGGAGCATGAACTGGTGTTGAAAAACATGAAGAGCCTGAAAAGGTTGGAAAAATATGAAGAGCTTCAAAAGGTGTGAAAAATATGAGGAGCATGAAACGGTCTGAAAAATAGGAGGAGGATGAAACGGTAATCAAAAACATGAAGAGCCTGAAAAGGTGTGAAAAATTTGAAGAGCTTCAAAAGGTGTGAAATACATGAGGAGCATGAAACGGTCTGAAAAATAGGAGGAGCATGAAGCGGTGTTCAAAAAAATGCAGAGACTGAAAAGTTGTGAAAAATATGAAGAGCTTTAAAGGTGTGAAAAATATGAAGAAGTTCAAAATGTGTCAAAAATGAGATGAGCATGAAACGGTCTGAAAAATAGGAGGAGCATGAAGCGGTGTTCAAAAACATGAAGAGCCTGAAAAGTTGTGAAAAATATGAAGAGCTTGAAAAGGTGTCAAATATATGAGGAGCATGAAACGGTCTGAAATATAGGAGGAGCATGAAGCGGTGTTCAAAAACATGAAGTGCCTGAAAAGGTGTGAAAAATCTGAAGAGCTTCAAAAGGTTTTAAAAATATGAGGAGCAAGAAATTGTCTGAAAAATAAAGGAGCATGAAGCGATGTTCAAAAACATGAAGAGCCTGAAAAGGTGTGAAAAATATGACGAGCTTCAAAAGTTGTCTAAAATATGAAGAGCATGAAACCGTCTGAAAAATAGGAGGAGCATGAAGCGGTGTTCAAAAACATGAAGAGCCTGAAAAGGTGTGAAAAATATGAAGAGCTTCAAAAGGTTTGAACTACATGAGGAGCATTAAACGGTCTGAAAAATAGCAGGAGCATTAAGTGGTGTTGAAAAACCTGAAGAGCCTGAAAAGATGTGAAAAATATGAAGAGCGTCAAAAGGTGTAAAAAAAATATGAAGAGCCTGAAACGGTCTGAAAAATAGGAGGAGCATGAAGCGGTGTTTAAAAACATGAAGAGCCTGAAAAGGTGTGAAATATATGAAGAGGTTCAAAAGGTGTGAAAAATATGGAGAGCTTCAAAAGGTGTCAAAAATATGAAGAGCATGAAACGGTCTGAAAAATAGGGGGAGCATGAAATGGTGTTCAAAAACATGAAGAGCCTGAAAAGGTGTGAAATATATGAAGAGCCTGAAAAGGTGTGAAAAATATGAAGAGCTTCAAAAGGTGTCAAAAATATGAAGAGCATGAAACTGTCTGAAAAATAGGAGGAGCATTAAATGGTGTTCAAAAACATGAAGAGCCTGAAAAGGTGTGAAAAATATGAAAAGCTTCAAAGGTGTGATATACATGAGGAGCATGAAACGGTCTGAAAAATAGGAGAAGCATGAAGTGATGTGGAAAAACATGAACAGCCTGAAAAGGTGTGAAAAATATGAAGAGCTTCAAAAGGTGTGAAATACATGAGGAGCATGAAACTCTCTGAAAAATAGGAGGAGCATGAAGTGGTGTTCAAAAACATGAAGAGCCTGAAAATGTGTGAAAAATATGAAGAGCTTCAAAAGGTGTGAAATATATGAGGAGCTTCAAAAGGTGTGAAAAATATGAAGAGCTTCAAAAGATGTCAAAAATATGAAAAGCATGAAACGGTCTGAAAAATAGGAGGAGCATGAAATGGTGTTCAAAAACATGAAGAGCCTGAAAATGTGTGAAAAATTTGAAAAGGTTCAAAGGTTTGAAATACATGAGGAGCATGAAACGGTCTGAAAAATAGGAGAAGCATGAAGTGGTGTGGAAAAAAATGAAGAGCCTGAAAAAGTGTGAAAAATATGAAGAGCTTCAAAAGGTGTGAAATATATGTGGAACATGTATCTCTCTGAAAAATAGGAGGAGCATGAAGTGGTGTTGAAAAACATGAAGAGCCTGAAAAGATGTGAAAAATATGAAGAGCTCCAAAAGGTGTGAAAAATATGAGAAGCATGATACGGTCTGAAAAATAGGAGGAGCATGAAGTGGTGTTCGGAAACATGGAGAGCCTAAAAAGGTGTGAAAAATATGAAGAGCTTCAAAAAGTGTCAAAAATATGAGGAGCTTGAAACGGTCTGAAAAATAGGAGGAGCATGAAGCAGTGTTCACAAACATGAAGAGCCTGAAAAGGTGTGAAAAATATGAAGAGCTTCAAAACGTGTGAAATACATGAGGAGCATGAAAAGGTCTGAAAAATAGGAGGAGCATGAAATGGTGTTCAAAAACATGAAGAGCATGAAAAGGTGTGAAAAATATGACGAGCTTCAAAAGTTGTCTAAAATATGAAGAGCATGAAACCGTCTGAAAAATAGGAGGAGCATGAAGCGGTGTTCAAAAACATGAAGAGCCTGAAAAGGTGTGAAAAATATCAAGAGCTTCAAAAGGTTTGAACTACATGAGGAGCATTAATCGGTCTGAAAAATAGCAGGAGCATTAAGTGGTGTTGAAAAACCTGAAGAGCCTGAAAAGATGTGAAAAATATGAAGAGCGTCAAAAGGTGTAAAAAAAATATGAAGAGCCTGAAACGGTCTGAAAAATAGGAGGAGCATGAAGCGGTGTTTAAAACATGAAGAGCCTGAAAAGGTGTGAAATATATGAAGAGCTTCAAAAGGTGTGAAAAATATGGAGAGCTTCAAAAGTTGTCAAAAATATGAAGAGCATGAAACGGTCTGAAAAATAGGGGGAGCATTAAATGGTGTTCAAAAACATGAAGAGCCTGAAAAGGTGTGAAAAATATGAAAAGCTTCAAAGGTGTGATATACATGAGGAGCATGAAACGGTCTGAAAAATAGGAGAAGCATGAAGTGATGTGGAAAAACATGAACAGCCTGAAAAGGTGTGAAAAATATGAAGAGCTTCAAAAGGTGTGAAATACATGAGGAGCATGAAACTCTCTGAAAAATAGGAGGAGCATGAAGTGGTGTTCAAAAACATGAAGAGCCTGAAAATGTGTGAAAAATATGAAGAGCTTCAAAAGGTGTGAAATATATGAGGAGCTTCAAAAGGTGTGAAAAATATGAAGAGCTTCAAAAGATGTCAAAAATATGAAAAGCATGAAACGGTCTGAAAAATAGGAGGAGCATGAAATGGTGTTCAAAAACATGAAGAGCCTGA
Source organism: Dama dama (assembly GCF_033118175.1). Taxonomy (NCBI): domain Eukaryota; kingdom Metazoa; phylum Chordata; class Mammalia; order Artiodactyla; family Cervidae; genus Dama; species Dama dama. The sequence goes on along the minus strand of NW_026870921.1, from coordinate 1,144,412 downwards.
AAATGTGTGAAAAATTTGAAAAGCTTCAAAGGTTTGAAATACATGAGGAGCATGAAACGGTCTGAAAAATAGGAGAAGCATGAAGTGGTGTGGAAGAAAATGAAGAGCCTGAAAAAGTGTGAAAAATATGAAGAGCTTCAAAAGGTGTGAAATATATGTGGAGCATGTATCTCTCTGAAAAATAGGAGGAGCATGAAGTGGTGTTGAAAAACATGAAGAGCCTGAAAAGATGTGAAAAATATGAAGAGCTCCAAAAGGTGTGAAAAATATGAGAAGCATGATACGGTCTGAAATATAGGAGGAGCATGAAGTGGTGTTCAGAAACATGGAGAGCCTAAAAAGGTGTGAGAAATATGAAGAGCTTCAAAAAGTGTCAAAAATATGAGGAGCTTGAAACGGTCTGAAAAATAGGAGGAGCATGAAGCAGTGTTCACAAACATGAAGAGCCTGAAAAGGTGTGAAAAATATGAAGAGCTTCAAAACGTGTGAAATAAATGAGGAGCATGAAAAGGTCTGAAAAATAGGAGGAGCATGAAATGGTGTTCAAAAACATGAAGAGCATGAAAAGGTGTGAAAATTATGAAGAGCTTCAAAAGGTGTCAAAAACATGAGGAGAATGAAACGGTCTGAAAAATAGGAGGAGCATGAAGCAGTGTTCAAAACATGAAGAGCCTGAAAAAGTGTGAAAAATATGAAGATCTTCAAAAGTTTGAAAAATATGAAGACCCTGAAAAGGTGTCAAAAATGAGATGAGCATGAAACAGTCTGAAAAGTAGGAGGAGCATGAAGTGTTGTTCAAAAACGTGAAGAGCCTGAAAAGTTGTGAAAAATATGAAGAGCTTGAAAAGGTGTGAAATACCTGAGGAGCATGAAACGGTCTGAAAAATAGGAGGAGCATGAAGTGGTGTTCAAAACATGAAGAGCCTGAAAAAGTGTGAAAAATATGAAGAGCTTCAAAAGGTTTAAAAAATAGGAGGAGGATGAAGCGGTGTTCAAAAACATGAAGAGCCTGAAAAAGTGTGATAAATATGAAGAGCTTATAAAATTGTCAAAAATATGAGGAGCATGGAGAGATGTTCAAAATCATGAAGAGGCTGATAAGGTGTGAAAAACATTAAGAGCTTCAAAAGGTTTGAAAAATAGGAGGAGCATGAAGCGGTGTTCAAAAACATGAAGAGCCTGAAAATGTGTGAAAAATATGAAGAGCTTATAAAATTGTCAAAAATATGAGGAGCATGAAACGGTCTGAAAAATACGAGCAGCCTGAAAACGTCTGAAAAATAGGAGGAGCATGAAGCGGTGTTCAAAAACATGAAGGGCCTGAAAACGTGTGAAAAATATGAAGAGCTTCAAAAGGAGTCAAAAATATGCGGAGCCTGAAACGATCTGAAAAATAGGAGGAGCATGAAGCGGTGTTGAAAAACATGAAGAGCCGGAAAAGGTGTGAAAAATGTGAAGAGCTTCAAAAGGTGTCAAAAATATGAGGAGCATGAAACGGTCTGAAATATAAGAGGATCATGAAGCGGTGTTGAAAAACATGAAGAGCCTGAAAAGGTCTGATAAATGTGAAGAGCTTCAAAATGTGTCAAAAATATGAGGAGCATGAAACGGTCTGAAAAATAGGAGGAGTAAGAAGCGTTATTGAAATACATGAAGAGCCTGAAAACGTGTGAAGAATATGAAGAGCTCAAAAGGTGTGAAGAAAATGAAGAGCTTCAGAAGGTGTCAAAAATGAGATGAGCATGAAACGGCCTCAAAAATAGGAGGAGCAGGAAGTGGTGTTCAGAAACATGGAGAGCCTGAAAAGGTGTGAAAAATATGAAGAGCTTCAAAAGATGTGAAAAACAGGAGGAACATGAAACGGTGTTCAAAAATATGAAGAGCCTGAAAAGGTGTGAAAAATATGAAGTGCTTCAAAAGGTGTCAACAATATGAGGAGCATGAAACGGTCTGAAAAATAGGAGGAGCAAGAAGCGGTGTTGAAAAACAAGAAGAGACGGAAAAGGTGTGAAAAATATGAAGAGCTTCAAAACGTGTCAAAAATATGAGGAGCACGAAACGGTCTGAAAAATAGGAGGAGCATGAAGCGGTGTTGAAAAAGAGGAAGAGCCTGAAAACGTGTGAAAAATATGAAGAGCTTCAAAAGGTATGAAAATATGAAGAGCTTCAAAAGTTGTCAAAAAAGAGATGAGCATGAAACGGTCTGAAAAATAGGAGGAGTAAGAAGCGTTATTGAAATACATGAAGAGCCTGAAAACGTGTGAAGAATATGAAGAGCTCAAAAGGTGTGAAAAAAATGAAGAGCTTCAGAAGGTGTCAAAAATGAGATGAGCATGAAACGGCCTCAAAAATAGGAGGAGCAGGAAGTGGTGTTCAGAAACATGGAGAGCCTGAAAAGGTGTGAAAAATATGAAGAGCTTCAAAAGGTGTGAAAAACAGGAGGAACATGAAACGGTGTTCAAAAAGATGAAGAGCCTGAAAAGGTGTGAAAAATATGAAGTGCTTCAAAAGGTGTCAACAATATGAGGAGCATGAAACGGTCTGAAAAATAGGAGGAGCAAGAAGCGGTGTTGAAAAACAAGAAGAGACGGAAAAGGTGTGAAAAATATGAAGAGCTTCAAAACGTGTCAAAAATATGAGGAGCACAAAACGGTCTGAAAAATAGGAGGAGCATGAAGCGGTGTTGAAAAACATGAAGAGCCTGAAAACGTGTGAAAAATATGAAGAGCTTCAAAAGGTATGAAAATATGAAGAGCTTCAAAAGTTGTCAAAAAAGAGATGAGCATGAAACGGTCTGAAAAATAGGAGCAGCATGAAGCGGTGTTGAAAAACATGAAGAGCCTGAAAAGGTGTGAAAAATAAGAAGAGCTTTAAAAGGTGTGAAAATTATGAGGAGCTTGAAACGGTCTGAAAAATAGGAGGAGCATGAACTGGTGTTGAAAAACATGAAGAGCCTGAAAAGGTGGGAAAAATATGAAGAGCTTCAAAAGGTGTGAAAAATATGAGGAGCATGAAATCGTCTGAAAAATAGGAGGAGGATGAAACGGTAATCAAAAACATGAAGAGCCTGAAAAGGTGTGAAAAATTTGAAGAGCTTCAAAAGGTGTGAAATACATGAGGAGCATGAAACGGTCTGAAAAATAGGAGGAGCATGAAGCGGTGTTCAAAAAAATGCAGAGACTGAAAAGTTGTGAAAAATATGAAGAGCTTTAAAGGTGTGAAAAATATGAAGAAGTTCAAAATGTGTCAAAAATGAGATGAGCATGAAACGGTCTGAAAAATAGGAGGAGCATGAAGCGGTGTTCAAAAACATGAAGAGCCTGAAAAGTTGTGAAAAATATGAAGAGCTTGAAAAGGTGTCAAATATATGAGGAGCATGAAACGGTCTGAAATATAGGAGGAGCATGAAGCGGTGTTCAAAAACATGAAGTGCCTGAAAAGGTGTGAAAAATCTGAAGAGCTTCAAAAGGTTTTAAAAATATGAGGAGCAAGAAATTGTCTGAAAAATAAAGGAGCATGAAGCGATGTTCAAAAACATGAAGAGCCTGAAAAGGTGTGAAAAATATGACGAGCTTCAAAAGTTATCTAAAATATGAAGAGCATGAAACCGTCTGAAAAATAGGAGGAGCATGAAGCGGTGTTCAAAAACATGAAGAGCCTGAAAAGGTGTGAAAAATATGAAGAGCTTCAAAAGGTTTGAACTACATGAGGAGCATTAAACGGTCTGAAAAATAGCAGGAGCATTAAGTGGTGTTGAAAAACCTGAAGAGCCTGAAAAGATGTGAAAAATATGAAGAGCGTCAAAAGGTGTAAAAAAAATATGAAGAGCCTGAAACGGTCTGAAAAATAGGAGGAGCATGAAGCGGTGTTTAAAAACATGAAGAGCCTGAAAAGGTGTGAAATATATGAAGAGCTTCAAAAGGTGTGAAAAATATGGAGAGCTTCAAAAGGTGTCAAAAATATGAAGAGCATGAAACGGTCTGAAAAATAGGGGGAGCATGAAATGGTGTTCAAAAACATGAAGAGCCTGAAAAGGTGTGAAATATATGAAGAGCCTGAAAAGGTGTGAAAAATATGAAGAGCTTCAAAAGGTGTCAAAAATATGAAGAGCATGAAACTGTCTGAAAAATAGGAGGAGCATTAAATGGTGTTCAAAAACATGAAGAGCCTGAAAAGGTGTGAAAAATATGAAAAGCTTCAAAGGTGTGATATACATGAGGAGCATGAAACGGTCTGAAAAATAGGAGAAGCATGAAGTGATGTGGAAAAACATGAACAGCCTGAAAAGGTGTGAAAAATATGAAGAGCTTCAAAAGGTGTGAAATACATGAGGAGCATGAAACTCTCTGAAAAATAGGAGGAGCATGAAGTGGTGTTCAAAAACATGAAGAGCCTGAAAATGTGTGAAAAATATGAAGAGCTTCAAAAGGTGTGAAATATATGAGGAGCTTCAAAAGGTGTGAAAAATATGAAGAGCTTCAAAAGATGTCAAAAATATGAAAAGCATGAAACGGTCTGAAAAATAGGAGGAGCATGAAATGGTGTTCAAAAACATGAAGAGCCTGAAAATGTGTGAAAAATTTGAAAAGCTTCAAAGGTTTGAAATACATGAGGAGCATGAAACGGTCTGAAAAATAGGAGAAGCATGAAGTGGTGTGGAAAAAAATGAAGAGCCTGAAAAAGTGTGAAAAATATGAAGAGCTTCAAAAGGTGTGAAATATATGTGGAGCATGTATCTCTCTGAAAAATAGGAGGAGCATGAAGTGGTGTTGAAAAACATGAAGAGCCTGAAAAGATGTGAAAAATATGAAGAGCTCCAAAAGGTGTGAAAAATATGAGAAGCATGATACGGTCTGAAAAATAGGAGGAGCATGAAGTGGTGTTCAGAAACATGGAGAGCCTAAAAAGGTGTGAAAAATATGAAGAGCTTCAAAAAGTGTCAAAAATATGAGGAGCTAGAAACGGTCTGAAAAATAGGAGGAGCATGAAGCAGTGTTCACAAACATGAAGAGCCTGAAAAGGTGTGAAAAATATGAAGAGCTTCAAAACGTGTGAAATACATGAGGAGCATGAAAAGGTCTGAAAAATAGGAGGAGCATGAAATGGTGTTCAAAAACATGAAGAGCATGAAAAGGTGTGAAAATTATGAAGAGCTTCAAAAGGTGTCAAAAACATGAGGAGAATGAAACGGTCTGAAAAATAGGAGGAGCATGAAGCAGTGTTCAAAACATGAAGAGCCTGAAAAAGTGTGAAAAATATGAAGATTTTCAAAAGTTTGAAAAATATGAAGACCCTGAAAAGGTGTCAAAAATGAGATAAGCATGAAACAGTCTGAAAAGTAGGAGGAGCATGAAGTGTTGTTCAAAAACGTGAAGAGCCTGAAAAGTTGTGAAAAATATGAAGAGCTTGAAAAGGTGTGAAATACCTGAGGAGCATGAAACGGTCTGAAAAATAGGAGGAGCATGAAGCGGTGTTCAAAACATGAAGAGCCTGAAAAAGTGTGAAAAATATGAAGAGCTTCAAAAGGTTTAAAAAATAGGAGGAGGATGAAGCGGTGTTCAAAAACATGAAGAGCCTGAAAAAGTGTGATAAATATGAAGAGCTTATAAAATTGTCAAAAATATGAGGAGCATGGAGAGATGTTCAAAAACATGAAGAGGCTGATAAGGTGTGAAAAACATTAAGAGCTTCAAAAGGTTTGAAAAATAGGAGGAGCATGAAGCTTTGTTCAAAAACATGAAGAGCCTGAAAATGTGTGAAAAATATGAAGAGCTTCAAAACGTGTGAAATACATGAGGAGCATGAAAAGGTCTGAAAAATAGGAGGAGCATGAAGCGGTGTTCAAAACATGAAGAGCCTGAAAAAGTGTGAAAAATATGAAGAGCTTATAAAATTGTCAAAAATATGAGGAGCATGAAACGGTCTGAAAAATACGAGCAGCCTGAAACGATCTGAAAAATAGGAGGAGCATGAAGCGGTGTTGAAAAACATGAAGAGCCGGAAAAGGTGTGAAAAATGTGAAGAGCTTATAAAATTGTTAAAAATATGAGGAGCATGAAACGGTCTGAAAAATACGAGCAGCCTGAAACCGTCTGAAAAATAGGAGGAGCATGAAGCGGTGTTAAAAACATGAAGAGCCTGAAAAAGTGTGAAAAATATGAAGAGCTTATAAAATTGTCAAAAATATGAGGAGCATGAAACGGTCTGAAAAATACGAGCAGCCTGAAACCGTCTGAAAAATAGGAGGAGCATGAAGCGGTGTTCAAAACATGAAGAGCCTGAAAAAGTGTGAAAAATATGAAGAGCTTATAAAATTGTCAAAAATATGAGGAGCATGAAACGGTCTGAAAAATACAGCAGCCTGAAACGGTCTGAAAAATAGGAGGAGCATGAAGCGGTGTTCAAAAACATGAAGGGCCTGAAAACGGGTGAAAAATATGAAGAGCTTCAAAAGGAGTCAAAAATATGCGGAGCCTGAAACGATCTGAAAAATAGGAGGAGCATGAAGCGGAGTTGAAAAACCTGAAGAGCCGGAAAAGGTGTGAAAAATGTGAAGAGCTTCAAAAGGTGTCAAAATATGAGGAGCATGAAACGCTCTGAAATATAGGAGGATCATGAAGCGGTGTTGAAAAACATGAAGAGCCTGAAAAGGTGTGATAAATGTGAAGAGCTTCAAAAGGTGTCAAAAATATGAGGAGCATGAAACGGTCTGAAAAATAGTAGGAGCATGAAACGGTGATCAAAAACATGAAGAATTTGAAAACGTGTGAAAAATATGAAGAGCTTCAAACGGTGTGAAAAATATCAGGAGCATGAAACGGTCTGAAAAAGATGAGGAGCATGAAGTGGTCTTCATAAACATGTACAGCCTGAAAAGGTGTGAAAAATATGAAGAGCTTCAAAAGGTGTGAAAAACAGGAGGAACATGCAGCGGTGTTCAAAAATATGAAGAGCCTGAAAAGGTGTGAAAAATATGTAGTGCTTCAAAAGGTGTCAACAATATGAGGAGCATGAAACGGTCTGAAAAATAGGAGGAGCAAGAAGCGGTGTTGAAAAACAAGAAGAGACGGAAAAGGTGTGAAAAATATGAAGAGCTTCAAAAGGTTTCAAAAATATGAGGAGCTTGAAATGGTCTGAAAAATAGGACGAGCATGAAACGGTGTTCAAAAACATGAAGAGCATGAAAAGGTGTGAAATTATGAAGAGCTTCAAAAGGTGTGAAAAACATGAGGAGAATGAAACGGTCTGAAAAATAGGAGGAGCATGAAGCAGTGTTCAAAACATGAAGAGCCTGAAAAAGTGTGAAAAATATGAAGATCTTGAAAAGTTTGAAAAATATGAAGACCCTGAAAAGGTGTCAAAAATGAGATGAGCATGAAACAGTCTGAAAAGTAGGAGGAGCATGAAGTGTTGTTCAAAAACGTGAAGAGCCTGAAAAGGTGTGAAAAATATGAAGAGCTTGAAAAGGTGTGAAATACCTGAGGAGCATGAAACGGTCTGAAAAATAGGAGGAGCATGAAGCGGTGTTCAAAACATGAAGAGCCTGAAAAAGTGTGAAAAATATGAAGAGCTTATAAAATTGTCAAAAATATGAGGAGCATGAAACGGTCTGAAAAATACGAGCAGCCTGAAACCGTCTGAAAAATAGGAGGAGCATGAAGCGGTGTTCAAAAACATGAAGGGCCTGAAAATGTGTGAAAAATATGAAGAGCTTATAAAATTGTCAAAAATATGAGGAGCATGAAACGGTCTGAAAAATACGAGCAGCCTGAAACCGTCTGAAAAATAGGAGGAGCATGAAGCGGTGTTCAAAACATGAAGAGCCTGAAAAAGTGTGAAAAATATGAAGAGCTTATAAAATTGTCAAAAATATGAGGAGAATGAAACGGTCTGAAAAATACGAGCAGCCTGAAACCGTCTGAAAAATAGGAGGAGCATGAAGCGGTGTTCAAAACATGAAGAGCCTGAAAAAGTGTGAAAAATATGAAGAGCTTATAAAATTGTCAAAAATATGAGGAGCATGAAACGGTCTGAAAAATACAGCAGCCTAAAACGGTCTGAAAAATAGGAGGAGCATGAAGCGGTGTTCAAAAACATGAAGGGCCTGAAAACGGGTGAAAAATATGAAGAGCTTCAAAAGGAGTCAAAAATATGCGGAGCCTGAAACGATCTGAAAAATAGGAGGAGCATGAAGCGGAGTTGAAAAACATGAAGAGCCGGAAAAGGTGTGAAAAATGTGAAGAGCTTCAAAAGGTGTCAAAAATATGAGGAGCATGAAACGCTCTGAAATATAGGAGGATCATGAAGCGGTGTTGAAAAACATGAAGAGCCTGAAAAGGTGTGATAAATGTGAAGAGCTTCAAAAGGTGTCAAAAATATGAGGAGTATGAAAAGGTCTGAAAAATAGGAGGAGTATGAAACGGTGATCAAAAACATGAAGAATCTGAAAACGTGTGAAAAATATGAAGAGCTTCAAACGGTGTGAAAAATATCAGGAGCATGAAACGGTCTGAAAAAGATGAGGAGCATGAAGTGGTCTTCAGAAACATGTACAGCCTGAAAAGGTTTGAAAAATGTGAAGAGCTTCAAAAGGTGTGAAAAACAGGAGGAACATGAAGCGGCGTTCAAAAATATGAAGAGCCTGAAAAGGTGTGAAAAATATGAAGTGCTTCAAAAGGTGTCAACAATATGAGGAGCATGAAACGGTCTGAAAAATAGGAGGAGCAAGAAGCGGTGTTGAAAAACAAGAAGAGACGGAAAAGGTGAAAAATATGAAGAGCTTCAAAAGGTTTCAAAAATATGAGGAGCTTGAAATGGTCTGAAAAATAGGACGAGCATGAAACGGTGTTCAAAAACATGAAGAGCATGAAAATGTGTGAAAATTATGAAGAGCTTCAAAAGGTGTGAAAAACATGAGGAGAATGAAACGGTCTGAAAAATAGGAGGAGCATGAAGCAGTGTTCAAAACATGAAGAGCCTGAAAAAGTGTGAAAAATATGAAGATCGTCAAAAGTTTGAAAAATATGAAGACCCTGAAAAGGTGTCAAAAATGAGATGAGCATGAAACAGTCTGAAAAGTGTGAAATATATGTGGAACATGTATCTCTCTGAAAAATAGGAGGAGCATGAAGTGGTGTTGAAAAACATGAAGAGCCTGAAAAGATGTGAAAAATATGAAGAGCTCCAAAAGGTGTGAAAAATATGAGAAGCATGATACGGTCTGAAAAATAGGAGGAGCATGAAGTGGTGTTCGGAAACATGGAGAGCCTAAAAAGGTGTGAAAAATATGAAGAGCTTCAAAAAGTGTCAAAAATATGAGGAGCTTGAAACGGTCTGAAAAATAGGAGGAGCATGAAGCAGTGTTCACAAACATGAAGAGCCTGAAAAGGTGTGAAAAATATGAAGAGCTTCAAAACGTGTGAAATACATGAGGAGCATGAAAAGGTCTGAAAAATAGGAGGAGCATGAAATGGTGTTCAAAAACATGAAGAGCATGAAAAGGTGTGAAAAATATGACGAGCTTCAAAAGGTGTCAAAAATATGAAGAGCATGAAACTGTCTGAAAAATAGGAGGAGCATGAAGCGGTGTTCAAAAACATGAAGAGCCTGAAAAGGTGTGAAAAATATCAAGAGCTTCAAAAGGTTTGAACTACATGAGGAGCATTAATCGGTCTGAAAAATAGCAGGAGCATTAAGTGGTGTTGAAAAACCTGAAGAGCCTGAAAAGATGTGAAAAATATGAAGAGCGTCAAAAGGTGTAAAAAAAATATGAAGAGCCTGAAACGGTCTGAAAAATAGGAGGAGCATGAAGCGGTGTTTAAAACATGAAGAGCCTGAAAAGGTGTGAAATATATGAAGAGCTTCAAAAGGTGTGAAAAATATGGAGAGCTTCAAAAGTTGTCAAAAATATGAAGAGCATGAAACGGTCTGAAAAATAGGGGGAGCATTAAATGGTGTTCAAAAACATGAAGAGCCTGAAAAGGTGTGAAAAATATGAAAAGCTTCAAAGGTGTGATATACATGAGGAGCATGAAACGGTCTGAAAAATAGGAGAAGCATGAAGTGATGTGGAAAAACATGAACAGCCTGAAAAGGTGTGAAAAATATGAAGAGCTTCAAAAGGTGTGAAATACATGAGGAGCATGAAACTCTCTGAAAAATAGGAGGAGCATGAAGTGGTGTTCAAAAACATGAAGAGCCTGAAAATGTGTGAAAAATATGAAGAGCTTCAAAAGGTGTGAAATATATGAGGAGCTTCAAAAGGTGTGAAAAATATGAAGAGCTTCAAAAGATGTCAAAAATATGAAAAGCATGAAACGGTCTGAAAAATAGGAGGAGCATGAAATGGTGTTCAAAAACATGAAGAGCCTGAAAATGTGTGAAAAATTTGAAAAGCTTCAAAGGTTTGAAATACATGAGGAGCATGAAACGGTCTGAAAAATAGGAGAAGCATGAAGTGGTGTGGAAGAAAATGAAGAGCCTGAAAAAGTGTGAAAAATATGAAGAGCTTCAAAAGGTGTGAAATATATGTGGAGCATGTATCTCTCTGAAAAATAGGAGGAGCATGAAGTGGTGTTGAAAAACATGAAGAGCCTGAAAAGATGTGAAAAATATGAAGAGCTCCAAAAGGTGTGAAAAATATGAGAAGCATGATACGGTCTGAAATATAGGAGGAGCATGAAGTGGTGTTCAGAAACATGGAGAGCCTAAAAAGGTGTGAGAAATATGAAGAGCTTCAAAAAGTGTCAAAAATATGAGGAGCTTGAAACGGTCTGAAAAATAGGAGGAGCATGAAGCAGTGTTCACAAACATGAAGAGCCTGAAAAGGTGTGAAAAATATGAAGAGCTTCAAAACGTGTGAAATAAATGAGGAGCATGAAAAGGTCTGAAAAATAGGAGGAGCATGAAATGGTGTTCAAAAACATGAAGAGCATGAAAAGGTGTGAAAATTATGAAGAGCTTCAAAAGGTGTCAAAAACATGAGGAGAATGAAACGGTCTGAAAAATAGGAGGAGCATGAAGCAGTGTTCAAAACATGAAGAGCCTGAAAAAGTGTGAAAAATATGAAGATCTTCAAAAGTTTGAAAAATATGAAGACCCTGAAAAGGTGTCAAAAATGAGATGAGCATGAAACAGTCTGAAAAGTAGGAGGAGCATGAAGTGTTGTTCAAAAACGTGAAGAGCCTGAAAAGTTGTGAAAAATATGAAGAGCTTGAAAAGGTGTGAAATACCTGAGGAGCATGAAACGGTCTGAAAAATAGGAGGAGCATGAAGTGGTGTTCAAAACATGAAGAGCCTGAAAAAGTGTGAAAAATATGAAGAGCTTCAAAAGGTTTAAAAAATAGGAGGAGGATGAAGCGGTGTTCAAAAACATGAAGAGCCTGAAAAAGTGTGATAAATATGAAGAGCTTATAAAATTGTCAAAAATATGAGGAGCATGGAGAGATGTTCAAAATCATGAAGAGGCTGATAAGGTGTGAAAAACATTAAGAGCTTCAAAAGGTTTGAAAAATAGGAGGAGCATGAAGCGGTGTTCAAAAACATGAAGAGCCTGAAAATGTGTGAAAAATATGAAGAGCTTATAAAATTGTCAAAAATATGAGGAGCATGAAACGGTCTGAAAAATACGAGCAGCCTGAAAACGTCTGAAAAATAGGAGGAGCATGAAGCGGTGTTCAAAAACATGAAGGGCCTGAAAACGTGTGAAAAATATGAAGAGCTTCAAAAGGAGTCAAAAATATGCGGAGCCTGAAACGATCTGAAAAATAGGAGGAGCATGAAGCGGTGTTGAAAAACATGAAGAGCCGGAAAAGGTGTGAAAAATGTGAAGAGCTTCAAAAGGTGTCAAAAATATGAGGAGCATGAAACGGTCTGAAATATAAGAGGATCATGAAGCGGTGTTGAAAAACATGAAGAGCCTGAAAAGGTCTGATAAATGTGAAGAGCTTCAAAATGTGTCAAAAATAAGAGGAGCATGAAACGGTCTGAAAAATAGGAGGAGTAAGAAGCGTTATTGAAATACATGAAGAGCCTGAAAACGTGTGAAGAATATGAAGAGCTCAAAAGGTGTGAAAAAAATGAAGAGCTTCAGAAGGTGTCAAAAATGAGATGAGCATGAAACGGCCTCAAAAATAGGAGGAGCAGGAAGTGGTGTTCAGAAACATGGAGAGCCTGAAAAGGTGTGAAAAATATGAAGAGCTTCAAAAGGTGTGAAAAACAGGAGGAACATGAAACGGTGTTCAAAAATATGAAGAGCCTGAAAAGGTGTGAAAAATATGAAGTGCTTCAAAAGGTGTCAACAATATGAGGAGCATGAAACGGTCTGAAAAATAGGAGGAGCAAGAAGCGGTGTTGAAAAACAAGAAGAGACGGAAAAGGTGTGAAAAATATGAAGAGCTTCAAAACGTGTCAAAAATATGAGGAGCACGAAACGGTCTGAAAAATAGGAGGAGCATGAAGCGGTGTTGAAAAACATGAAGAGCCTGAAAACGTGTGAAAAATATGAAGAGCTTCAAAAGGTATGAAAATATGAAGAGCTTCAAAAGTTGTCAAAAAAGAGATGAGCATGAAACGGTCTGAAAAATAGGAGGAGTAAGAAGCGTTATTGAAATACATGAAGAGCCTGAAAACGTGTGAAGAATATGAAGAGCTCAAAAGGTGTGAAAAAAATGAAGAGCTTCAGAAGGTGTCAAAAATGAGATGAGCATGAAACGGCCTCAAAAATAGGAGGAGCAGGAAGTGGTGTTCAGAAACATGGAGAGCCTGAAAAGGTGTGAAAAATATGAAGAGCTTCAAAAGGTGTGAAATACAGGAGGAACATGAAACGGTGTTCAAAAATATGAAGAGCCTGAAAAGGTGTGAAAAATATGAAGTGCTTCAAAAGGTGTCAACAATATGAGGAGCATGAAACGGTCTGAAAAATAGGAGGAGCAAGAAGCGGTGTTGAAAAACAAGAAGAGACGGAAAAGGTGTGAAAAATATGAAGAGCTTCAAAACGTGTCAAAAATATGAGGAGCACGAAACGGTCTGAAAAATAGGAGGAGCATGAAGCGGTGTTGAAAAACATGAAGAGCCTGAAAACGTGTGAAAAATATGAAGAGCTTCAAAAGGTATGAAAATATGAAGAGCTTCAAAAGTTGTCAAAAAAGAGATGAGCATGAAACGGTCTGAAAAATAGGAGCAGCATGAAGCGGTGTTGAAAAACATGAAGAGCCTGAAAAGGTGTGAAAAATAAGAAGAGCTTTAAAAGGTGTGAAAATTATGAGGAGCTTGAAACGGTCTGAAAAATAGGAGGAGCATGAACTGGTGTTGAAAAACATGAAGAGCCTGAAAAGGTGGGAAAAATATGAAGAGCTTCAAAAGGTGTGAAAAATATGAGGAGCATGAAATGGTCTGAAAAATAGGAGGAGGATGAAACGGTAATCAAAAACATGAAGAGCCTGAAAAGGTGTGAAAAATTTGAAGAGCTTCAAAAGGTGTGAAATACATGAGGAGCATGAAACGGTCTGAAAAATAGGAGGAGCATGAAGCGGTGTTCAAAAAAATGCAGAGACTGAAAAGTTGTGAAAAATATGAAGAGCTTTAAAGGTGTGAAAAATATGAAGAAGTTCAAAATGTGTCAAAAATGAGATGAGCATGAAACGGTCTGAAAAATAGGAGGAGCATGAAGCGGTGTTCAAAAACATGAAGAGCCTGAAAAGTTGTGAAAAATATGAAGAGCTTGAAAAGGTGTCAAATATATGAGGAGCATGAAACGGTCTGAAATATAGGAGGAGCATGAAGCGGTGTTCAAAAACATGAAGTGCCTGAAAAGGTGTGAAAAATCTGAAGAGCTTCAAAAGGTTTTAAAAATATGAGGAGCAAGAAATTGTCTGAAAAATAAAGGAGCATGAAGCGATGTTCAAAAACATGAAGAGCCTGAAAAGGTGTGAAAAATATGACGAGCTTCAAAAGTTATCTAAAATATGAAGAGCATGAAACCGTCTGAAAAATAGGAGGAGCATGAAGCGGTGTTCAAAAACATGAAGAGCCTGAAAAGGTGTGAAAAATATGAAGAGCTTCAAAAGGTTTGAACTACATGAGGAGCATTAAACGGTCTGAAAAATAGCAGGAGCATTAAGTGGTGTTGAAAAACCTGAAGAGCCTGAAAAGATGTGAAAAATATGAAGAGCGTCAAAAGGTGTAAAAAAAATATGAAGAGCCTGAAACGGTCTGAAAAATAGGAGGAGCATGAAGCGGTGTTTAAAAACATGAAGAGCCTGAAAAGGTGTGAAATATATGAAGAGCTTCAAAAGGTGTGAAAAATATGGAGAGCTTCAAAAGGTGTCAAAAATATGAAGAGCATGAAACGGTCTGAAAAATAGGGGGAGCATGAAATGGTGTTCAAAAACATGAAGAGCCTGAAAAGGTGTGAAATATATGAAGAGCCTGAAAAGGTGTGAAAAATATGAAGAGCTTCAAAAGGTGTCAAAAATATGAAGAGCATGAAACTATCTGAAAAATAGGAGGAGCATTAAATGGTGTTCAAAAACATGAAGAGCCTGAAAAGGTGTGAAAAATATGAAAAGCTTCAAAGGTGTGATATACATGAGGAGCATGAAACGGTCTGAAAAATAGGAGAAGCATGAAGTGATGTGGAAAAACATGAACAGCCTGAAAAGGTGTGAAAAATATGAAGAGCTTCAAAAGGTGTGAAATACATGAGGAGCATGAAACTCTCTGAAAAATAGGAGGAGCATGAAGTGGTGTTCAAAAACATGAAGAGCCTGAAAATGTGTGAAAAATATGAAGAGCTTCAAAGGTTTGAAATACATGAGGAGCATGAAACGGTCTGAAAAATAGGAGAAGCATGAAGTGGTGTGGAAAAAAATGAAGAGCCTGAAAAAGTGTGAAAAATATGAAGAGCTTCAAAAGGTGTGAAATATATGTGGAGCATGTATCTCTCTGAAAAATAGGAGGAGCATGAAGTGGTGTTGAAAAACATGAAGAGCCTGAAAAGATGTGAAAAATATGAAGAGCTCCAAAAGGTGTGAAAAATATGAGAAGCATGATACGGTCTGAAAAATAGGAGGAGCATGAAGTGGTGTTCAGAAACATGGAGAGCCTAAAAAGGTGTGAAAAATATGAAGAGCTTCAAAAAGTGTCAAAAATATGAGGAGCTAGAAACGGTCTGAAAAATAGGAGGAGCATGAAGCAGTGTTCACAAACATGAAGAGCCTGAAAAGGTGTGAAAAATATGAAGAGCTTCAAAACGTGTGAAATACATGAGGAGCATGAAAAGGTCTGAAAAATAGGAGGAGCATGAAATGGTGTTCAAAAACATGAAGAGCATGAAAAGGTGTGAAAATTATGAAGAGCTTCAAAAGGTGTCAAAAACATGAGGAGAATGAAACGGTCTGAAAAATAGGAGGAGCATGAAGCAGTGTTCAAAACATGAAGAGCCTGAAAAAGTGTGAAAAATATGAAGATTTTCAAAAGTTTGAAAAATATGAAGACCCTGAAAAGGTGTCAAAAATGAGATAAGCATGAAACAGTCTGAAAAGTAGGAGGAGCATGAAGTGTTGTTCAAAAACGTGAAGAGCCTGAAAAGTTGTGAAAAATATGAAGAGCTTGAAAAGGTGTGAAATACCTGAGGAGCATGAAACGGTCTGAAAAATAGGAGGAGCATGAAGCGGTGTTCAAAACATGAAGAGCCTGAAAAAGTGTGAAAAATATGAAGAGCTTCAAAAGGTTTAAAAAATAGGAGGAGGATGAAGCGGTGTTCAAAAACATGAAGAGCCTGAAAAAGTGTGATAAATATGAAGAGCTTATAAAATTGTCAAAAATATGAGGAGCATGGAGAGATGTTCAAAAACATGAAGAGGCTGATAAGGTGTGAAAAACATTAAGAGCTTCAAAAGGTTTGAAAAATAGGAGGAGCATGAAGCTTTGTTCAAAAACATGAAGAGCCTGAAAATGTGTGAAAAATATGAAGAGCTTCAAAACGTGTGAAATACATGAGGAGCATGAAAAGGTCTGAAAAATAGGAGGAGCATGAAGCGGTGTTCAAAACATGAAGAGCCTGAAAAAGTGTGAAAAATATGAAGAGCTTATAAAATTGTCAAAAATATGAGGAGCATGAAACGGTCTGAAAAATACGAGCAGCCTGAAACGATCTGAAAAATAGGAGGAGCATGAAGCGGTGTTGAAAAACATGAAGAGCCGGAAAAGGTGTGAAAAATGTGAAGAGCTTATAAAATTGTCAAAAATATGAGGAGCATGAAACGGTCTGAAAAATACGAGCAGCCTGAAACCGTCTGAAAAATAGGAGGAGCATGAAGCGGTGTTAAAAACATGAAGAGCCTGAAAAAGTGTGAAAAATATGAAGAGCTTATAAAATTGTCAAAAATATGAGGAGCATGAAACGGTCTGAAAAATACGAGCAGCCTGAAACCGTCTGAAAAATAGGAGGAGCATGAAGCGGTGTTCAAAACATGAAGAGCCTGAAAAAGTGTGAAAAATATGAAGAGCTTATAAAATTGTCAAAAATATGAGGAGCATGAAACGGTCTGAAAAATACAGCAGCCTGAAACGGTCTGAAAAATAGGAGGAGCATGAAGCGGTGTTCAAAAACATGAAGGGCCTGAAAACGGGTGAAAAATATGAAGAGCTTCAAAAGGAGTCAAAAATATGCGGAGCCTGAAACGATCTGAAAAATAGGAGGAGCATGAAGCGGAGTTGAAAAACCTGAAGAGCCGGAAAAGGTGTGAAAAATGTGAAGAGCTTCAAAAGGTGTCAAAATATGAGGAGCATGAAACGCTCTGAAATATAGGAGGATCATGAAGCGGTGTTGAAAAACATGAAGAGCCTGAAAAGGTGTGATAAATGTGAAGACCTTCAAAAGGTGTCAAAAATATGAGGAGCATGAAACGGTCTGAAAAATAGTAGGAGCATGAAACGGTGATCAAAAACATGAAGAATTTGAAAACGTGTGAAAAATATGAAGAGCTTCAAACGGTGTGAAAAATATCAGGAGCATGAAACGGTCTGAAAAAGATGAGGAGCATGAAGTGGTCTTCATAAACATGTACAGCCTGAAAAGGTGTGAAAAATATGAAGAGCTTCAAAAGGTGTGAAAAACAGGAGGAACATGCAGCGGTGTTCAAAAATATGAAGAGCCTGAAAAGGTGTGAAAAATATGTAGTGCTTCAAAAGGTGTCAACAATATGAGGAGCATGAAACGGTCTGAAAAATAGGAGGAGCAAGAAGCGGTGTTGAAAAACAAGAAGAGACGGAAAAGGTGTGAAAAATATGAAGAGCTTCAAAAGGTTTCAAAAATATGAGGAGCTTGAAATGGTCTGAAAAATAGGACGAGCATGAAACGGTGTTCAAAAACATGAAGAGCATGAAAAGGTGTGAAATTATGAAGAGCTTCAAAAGGTGTGAAAAACATGAGGAGAATGAAACGGTCTGAAAAATAGGAGGAGCATGAAGCAGTGTTCAAAACATGAAGAGCCTGAAAAAGTGTGAAAAATATGAAGATCTTGAAAAGTTTGAAAAATATGAAGACCCTGAAAAGGTGTCAAAAATGAGATGAGCATGAAACAGTCTGAAAAGTAGGAGGAGCATGAAGTGTTGTTCAAAAACGTGAAGAGCCTGAAAAGGTGTGAAAAATATGAAGAGCTTGAAAAGGTGTGAAATACCTGAGGAGCATGAAACGGTCTGAAAAATAGGAGGAGCATGAAGCGGTGTTCAAAACATGAAGAGCCTGAAAAAGTGTGAAAAATATGAAGAGCTTATAAAATTGTCAAAAATATGAGGAGCATGAAACGGTCTGAAAAATACGAGCAGCCTGAAACCGTCTGAAAAATAGGAGGAGCATGAAGCGGTGTTCAAAAACATGAAGGGCCTGAAAATGTGTGAAAAATATGAAGAGCTTATAAAATTGTCAAAAATATGAGGAGCATGAAACGGTCTGAAAAATACGAGCAGCCTGAAACCGTCTGAAAAATAGGAGGAGCATGAAGCGGTGTTCAAAACATGAAGAGCCTGAAAAAGTGTGAAAAATATGAAGAGCTTATAAAATTGTCAAAAATATGAGGAGAATGAAACGGTCTGAAAAATACGAGCAGCCTGAAACCGTCTGAAAAATAGGAGGAGCATGAAGCGGTGTTCAAAACATGAAGAGCCTGAAAAAGTGTGAAAAATATGAAGAGCTTATAAAATTGTCAAAAATATGAGGAGCATGAAACGGTCTGAAAAATACAGCAGCCTAAAACGGTCTGAAAAATAGGAGGAGCATGAAGCGGTGTTCAAAAACATGAAGGGCCTGAAAACGGGTGAAAAATATGAAGAGCTTCAAAAGGAGTCAAAAATATGCGGAGCCTGAAACGATCTGAAAAATAGGAGGAGCATGAAGCGGAGTTGAAAAACATGAAGAGCCGGAAAAGGTGTGAAAAATGTGAAGAGCTTCAAAAGGTGTCAAAAATATGAGGAGCATGAAACGCTCTGAAATATAGGAGGATCATGAAGCGGTGTTGAAAAACATGAAGAGCCTGAAAAGGTGTGATAAATGTGAAGAGCTTCAAAAGGTGTCAAAAATATGAGGAGTATGAAAAGGTCTGAAAAATAGGAGGAGTATGAAACGGTGATCAAAAACATGAAGAATCTGAAAACGTGTGAAAAATATGAAGAGCTTCAAACGGTGTGAAAAATATCAGGGGCATGAAACGGTCTGAAAAAGATGAGGAGCATGAAGTGGTCTTCAGAAACATGTACAGCCTGAAAAGGTTTGAAAAATGTGAAGAGCTTCAAAAGGTGTGAAAAACAGGAGGAACATGAAGCGGCGTTCAAAAATATGAAGAGCCTGAAAAGGTGTGAAAAATATGAAGTGCTTGAAAAGGTGTCAACAATATGAGGAGCATGAAACGGTCTGAAAAATAGGAGGAGCAAGAAGCGGTGTTGAAAAACAAGAAGAGACGGAAAAGGTGAAAAATATGAAGAGCTTCAAAAGGTTTCAAAAATATGAGGAGCTTGAAATGGTCTGAAAAATAGGACGAGCATGAAACGGTGTTCAAAAACATGAAGAGCATGAAAATGTGTGAAAATTATGAAGAGCTTCAAAAGGTGTGAAAAACATGAGGAGAATGAAACGGTCTGAAAAATAGGAGGAGCATGAAGCAGTGTTCAAAACATGAAGAGCCTGAAAAAGTGTGAAAAATATGAAGATCGTCAAAAGTTTGAAAAATATGAAGACCCTGAAAAGGTGTCAAAAATGAGATGAGCATGAAACAGTCTGAAAAGTAGGAGGAGCATGAAGCGGTGTTTAAAAACATGAAGAGCCTGAAAAGGTGTGAAATATATGAAGAGCTTCAAAAGGTGTGAAAAATATGGAGAGCTTCAAAAGGTGTCAAAAATATGAAGAGCATGAAACGGTCTGAAAAATAGGGGGAGCATGAAATGGTGTTCAAAAACATGAAGAGCCTGAAAAGGTGTGAAATATATGAAGAGCCTGAAAAGGTGTGAAAAATATGAAGAGCTTCAAAAGGTGTCAAAAATATGAAGAGCATGAAACTGTCTGAAAAATAGGGGGAGCATGAAATGGTGTTCAAAAACATGAAGAGCCTGAAAAGGTGTGAAATATATGAAGAGCCTGAAAAGGTGTGAAAAATATGAAGAGCTTCAAAAGGTGTCAAAAATATGAGGAGCTTGAAACTGTCTGAAAAATAGGAGGAGCATGAAGCAGTGTTCAAAAACATGAAGAGCCTGAAAAGGTGTGAAAAATATGAAGAGCTTCAAAACGTGTGAAATACATGAGGAGCATGAAAAGGTCTGAAAAATAGGAGGAGCATGAAATGGTGTTCAAAAACATGAAGAGCATGAAAAGGTGTGAAAATTATGAAGAGCTTCAAAAGGTGTGAAAAACATGAGGAGAATGAAACGGTCTGAAAAATAGGAGGAGCATGAAGCAGTGTTCAAAACATGAAGAGCCTGAAAAAGTGTGAAAAATATGAAGATCTTCAAAAGTTTGAAAAATATGAAGACCCTGAAAAGGTGTCAAAAATGAGATGAGCATGAAACAGTCTGAAAAGTAGGAGGAGCATGAAGTGTTGTTCAGAAACGTGAAGAGCCTGAAAAGGTGTGAAAAATATGAAGAGCTTGAAAAGGTATGAAATACCTGAGGAGCATGAAACGGTCTGAAAAATAGGAGGAGCATGAAGCGGTGTTCAAAACATGAAGAGCCTGAAAAAGTGTGAAAAATATGAAGAGCTTCAAAAGGTTTGAAAAATAGGAGGAGGATGAAGCGGTGTTCAAAAACATGAAGAGCCTGAAAAAGTGTGATAAATATGAAGAGCTTATAAAATTGTCAAAAATATGAGGAGCATGGAGAGATGTTCAAAAACATGAAGAGGATGATAAGGCGTGAAAAACATTAAGAGCTTCAAAAGGTTTGAAAAATAGGAGGAGCATGAAGCGGTGTTCAAAAACATGAAGGGCTTGAAAACGTGTGAAAAATATGAAGAGCTTCAAAAGGAGTCAAAAATATGCGAAGCCTGAAACGATCTGAAAAATAGGAGGAGCATGAAGCGGTGTTGAAAAACATGAAGAGCCTGAAAATGTGTGAAAAATATGAAGAGCTTCAAAAGGTGTGAAATACATGAGGAGCATGAAACTCTCTGAAAAATAAAAGGAGCATGAAGTGGTGTTCAAAAACATGAAGAGCCTGAAAATGTGTGAAAAATATGAAGAGCTTCAAAAGGTGTGAAATATATGAGGAGCTTCAAAAGGTGTGAAAAATATGAAGAGCTTCAAAAGATGTCAAAAATATGAAAAGCATGAAACGGTCTGAAAAATAGGAGGAGCATGAAATGGTGTTCAAAAACATGAAGAGCCTGAAAATGTGTGAAAAATATGAAAAGCTTCAAAGGTTTGAAATACATGAGGAGCATGAAACAGTCTGAAAAATAGGAGAAGTATGAAGTGGTGTGGAAAAAAATGAAGAGCCTGAAAAGGTGTGAAAAATATGAAGAGCTTCAAAAGGTGTGAAATGTATGTGGAGCATGAATCTCTCTGAAAAATAGGAGGAGCATGAAGTGGTGTTGAAAAACATGAAGAGCCTGAAAAGATGTGAAAAATATGAAGAGCTCCAAAAGGTGTGAAAAATATGAGAAGCATGATACGATCTGAAAAATAGGAGGAGCATGAAGTGGTGTTCAGAAACATGGAGAGCCTAAAAAGGTGTGAAAAATATGAAGAGCTTCAAAAGGTGTCAAAAATATGAGGAGCTTGAAACTGTCTGAAAAATAGGAGGAGCATGAAGCAGTGTTCAAAAACATGAAGAGCCTGAAAAGGTGTGAAAAATATGAAGAGCTTCAAAACGTGTGAAATACATGAGGAGCATGAAAAGGTCTGAAAAATAGGAGGAGTATGAAATGGTGTTCAAAAACATGAAGAGCATGAAAAGGTGTGAAAATTATGAAGAGCTTCAAAAGGTGTGAAAAACATGAGGAGAATGAAACGTTCTGAAAAATAGGAGGAGCATGAAGCAGTGTTCAAAACATGAAGAGCCTGAAAAAGTGTGAAAAATATGAAGATCTTCAAAAGTTTGAAAAATATGAAGACCCTGAAAAGGTGTCAAAAATGAGATGAGCATGAAACAGTCTGAAAAGTAGGAGGAGCATTAAGTGTTGTTCAGAAACGTGAAGAGCCTGAAAAGGTGTGAAAAATATGAAGAGCTTGAAAAGGTATGAAATACCTGAGGAGCATGAAACGGTCTGAAAAATAGGAGGAGCATGAAGCGGTGTTCAAAACATGAAGAGCCTGAAAAAGTGTGAAAAATATGAAGAGCTTCAAAAGGTTTGAAAAATAGGAGGAGGATGAAGCGGTGTTCAAAAACATGAAGAGCCTGAAAAAGTGTGATAAATATGAAGAGCTTATAAAATTGTCAAAAATATGAGGAGCATGGAGAGATGTTCAAAAACATGAAGAGGATGTTAAGGCGTGAAAAACATTAAGAGCTTCAAAAGGTTTGAAAAATAGGAGGAGCATGAAGCGGTGTTCAAAAACATGAAGAGCCTGAAAATGTGTGAAAAATATGAATAGCTTATAAAATTGTCAAAAATATGAGGAGCATGAAACGGTCTGAAAAATACGAGCAGCCTGAAAACGTCTGAAAAATAGGAGGAGCATGAAGCGGTGTTCAAAAACATGAAGGGCCTGAAAACGTGTGAAAAATATGAAGAGCTTCAAAAGGAGTCAAAAATATGCGAAGCCTGAAACGATCTGAAAAATAGGAGGAGCATGAAGCGGTGTTGAAAAACATGAAGAGCCGGAAAAGTTGTGAAAAATGTGAAGAGCTTCAAAAGGTGTCAAAAATATGAGGAGCATGAAACGGTCTGAAATATAAGAGGATCATGAAGCGGTGTTGAAAAACATGAAGAGCCTGAAAAGGTGTGATAAATGTGAAGAGCTTCAAAAGGTGTCAAAAATATGAGGAGCATGAAACGGTCTGAAATATAAGAGGATCATGAAGCGGTGTTGAAAAACATGAAGAGTCTGAAAACGTGTGAAAAATATGAAGAGCTTCAAACGGTGTGAAAAATATCAGGAGCATGAAACGGTCTGAAAAAGATGAGGAGCATGAAGTGGTCTTCAAAAACATGTACAGCCTGAAAAGGTGTGAAAAATATGAAGAGCTTCAAAAGATGTGAAAAATATGAAGAGCTTCAAAAGGTGTCAAAAATGAGATGAGCATGAAACGGTCTGAAAAATAGGAGAAGAATGAAACGGTGTTGAAAAATTGAAGAGCCTGAAAAGCTGTGAAAAATATGAAGAGCTTCAAAAGGTGTGAAAAATATGAAGAGCTTCAAAACGTGTGAAATACATGAGGAGCATGAAAAGGTCTGAAAAATAGGAGTAGCATGAAGAGGTGTTCAAAAACATGAAGAGGCTGATAAGGTGTGAAAAACATGAAGAGCTTCAAAAAGTTTGAAAAATAGGAGGAGCATGAAGCGGTGTTCAAAAACATGAGGAGCCTGAAAAGGTGAGAAAAATATGAAGAGCTTCAAAAGGTGTGAGAAATGTGAGGAGCATGAAGCGGTGTTCAAATACATGAAGAGCCTGAAAAAGTGTGAAAAATATGAAGAGCTTATAAAATTGTCAAAAATATCAGGAGCATGAAACGGTCTGAAAAATACGAGGAGCCTGAAACCGTCTGAAAAATAGGAGGAGCATGAAGCGGTGTTCAAAACATGAAGAGCCTGAAAAAGTGTGAAAAATATGAAGAGCTTATAAAATTGTCAAAAATATGAGGAGCATGAAACGGTCTGAAAAATACGAGCAGCCTGAAACGATCTGAAAAATAGGAGGAGCATGAAGCGGTGTTGAAAAACATGAAGAGCCGGAAAAGGTGTGAAAAATGTGAAGAGCTTATAAAATTGTCAAAAATATGAGGAGCATGAAACGGTCTGAAAAATACGAGCAGCCTGAAACCGTCTGAAAAATAGGAGGAGCATGAAGCGGTGTTAAAAACATGAAGAGCCTGAAAAAGTGTGAAAAATATGAAGAGCTTATAAAATTGTCAAAAATATGAGGAGCATGAAACGGTCTGAAAAATACGAGCAGCCTGAAACCGTCTGAAAAATAGGAGGAGCATGAAGCGGTGTTCAAAACATGAAGAGCCTGAAAAAGTGTGAAAAATATGAAGAGCTTATAAAATTGTCAAAAATATGAGGAGCATGAAACGGTCTGAAAAATACAGCAGCCTGAAACGGTCTGAAAAATAGGAGGAGCATGAAGCAGTGTTCAAAAACATGAAGGGCCTGAAAACGGGTGAAAAATATGAAGAGCTTCAAAAGGAGTCAAAAATATGCGGAGCCTGAAACGATCTGAAAAATAGGAGGAGCATGAAGCGGAGTTGAAAAACCTGAAGAGCCGGAAAAGGTGTGAAAAATGTGAAGAGCTTCAAAAGGTGTCAAAATATGAGGAGCATGAAACGCTCTGAAATATAGGAGGATCATGAAGCGGTGTTGAAAAACATGAAGAGCCTGAAAAGGTGTGATAAATGTGAAGAGCTTCAAAAGGTGTCAAAAATATGAGGAGCATGAAACGGTCTGAAAAATAGTAGGAGCATGAAACGGTGATCAAAAACATGAAGAATTTGAAAACGTGTGAAAAATATGAAGAGCTTCAAACGGTGTGAAAAATATCAGGAGCATGAAACGGTCCGAAAAAGATGAGGAGCATGAAGTGGTCTTCATAAACATGTACAGCCTGAAAAGGTGTGAAAAATATGAAGAGCTTCAAAAGGTGTGAAAAACAGGAGGAACATGCAGCGGTGTTCAAAAATATGAAGAGCCTGAAAAGGTGTGAAAAATATGTAGTGCTTCAAAAGGTGTCAACAATATGAGGAGCATGAAACGGTCTGAAAAATAGGAGGAGCAAGAAGCGGTGTTGAAAAACAAGAAGAGACGGAAAAGGTGTGAAAAATATGAAGAGCTTCAAAAGGTTTCAAAAATATGAGGAGCTTGAAATGGTCTGAAAAATAGGACGAGCATGAAACGGTGTTCAAAAACATGAAGAGCATGAAAAGGTGTGAAAATTATGAAGAGCTTCAAAAGGTGTGAAAAACATGAGGAGAATGAAACGGTCTGAAAAATAGGAGGAGCATGAAGCAGTGTTCAAAACATGAAGAGCCTGAAAAAGTGTGAAAAATATGAAGATCTTCAAAACTTTGAAAAATATGAAGACCCTGAAAAGGTGTCAAAAATGAGATGAGCATGAAACAGTCTGAAAATTAGGAGGAGCATGAAGTGTTGTTCAAAAACGTGAAGAGCCTGAAAAGGTGTGAAAAATATGAAGAGATGAAAAGGTGTGAAATATATGAGGAGCTTCAAAAGGTGTGAAAAATATGAGGAGCTTCAAAAGATGTCAAAAATATGAAAAGCATGAAACGGTCTGAAAAATAGGAGGAGCATGAAATGGTGTTCAAAAACATGAAGAGCCTGAAAATGTGTGAAAAATATGAAAAGCTTCAAAGGTTTGAAATACATGAGGAGCATGAAACAGTCTGAAAAATAGGAGAAGCATGAAGTGGTGTGGAAAAAAATGAAGAGCCTGAAAAGGTGTGAAAAATATGAAGAGCTTCAAAAGGTGTGAAATATATGTGGAGCATGAATCTCTCTGAAAAATAGGAGGAGCATGAAGTGGTGTTGAAAAACATGAAGAGCCTGAAAAGATGTGAAAAATATGAAGAGCTCCAAAAGGTGTGAAAAATATGAGAAGCATGATACGATCTGAAAAATAGGAGGAGCATGAAGCGGTGTTCAAAAACATGAAGAGCCTGAAAATGTGTGAAAAATATGAATAGCTTATAAAATTGTCAAAAATATGAGGAGCATGAAACGGTCTGAAAAATACGAGCAGCCTGAAAACGTCTGAAAAATAGGAGGAGCATGAAGCGGTGTTCCAAAACATGAAGGGCCTGAAAACGTGTGAAAAATATGAAGAGCTTCAAAAGGAGTCAAAAATATGCGAAGCCTGAAACGATCTGAAAAATAGGAGGAGCATGAAGCGGTGTTGAAAAACATGAAGAGCCGGAAAAGGTGTGAAAAATGTGAAGAGCTTCAAAATGTGTCAAAAATATGAGGAGCATGAAACGGTCTGAAATATAAGAGGATCATGTAGTGGTGTTGAAAAACATGAAGAGCCGGAAAAGGTGTGAAAAATGTGAAGAGCTTCAAAAGGTGTCAAAAATATGAGGAGCATGAAACGGTCTGAAATATAAGAGGATCATGAAGCGGTGTTGAAAAACATGAAAAGTCTGAAAACGTGTGAAAAATATGAAGAGCTTCAAACGGTGTGAAAAATATCAGGAGCATGAAACGGTCTGAAAAAGATGAGGAGCATGAAGTGGTCTTCAAAAACATGTACAGCCTGAAAAGGTGTGAAAAATATGAAGAGCTTCAAAAGATGTGAAAAATATGAAGAGCTTCAAAAGGTGTCAAAAATGAGATGAGCATGAAACGGTCTGAAAAATAGGAGAAGAATGAAACGGTGTTGAAAAATTGAAGAGCCTGAAAAGCTGTGAAAAATATGAAGAGCTTCAAAAGGTGTGAAAAATATGAAGAGCTTCAAAACGTGTGAAATACATGAGGAGCATGAAAAGGTCTGACAAATAGGAGTAGCATGAAGAGGTGTTCAAAAACATGAAGAGGCTGATAAGGTGTGAAAAACATGAAGAGCTTCAAAAAGTTTGAAAAATAGGAGGAGCATGAAGCGGTGTTCAAAAACATGAGGAGCCTGAAAAGGTGAGAAAAATATGAAGAGCTTCAAAAGGTGTGAGAAATGTGAGGAGCATGAAGCGGTGTTCAAATACATGAAGAGCCTGAAAAAGTGTGAAATATATGAAGAGCTTATAAAATTGTCAAAAATATCAGGAGCATGAAACGGTCTGAAAAATACGAGCAGCCTGAAACCGTCTGAAAAATAGGAGGAGCATGAAGCGGTGTTCAAAAACATGAAGGGCCTGAAAACGTGTGAAAAATATGAAGAGCTTCAAAAGGAGTCAAAAATATGCGGAGCCTGAAACGATCTGAAAAATACGAGGAGCATGAAGCGGAGTTGAAAAACATGAAGAGCCGGAAAAGGTGTGAAAAATGTGAAGAGCTTCAAAAGGTGTCAAAAATATGAGGAGCATGAAACGCTCTGAAATATAGGAGGATCATGAAGCGGGGTTGAAAAACATGAAGAGCCTGAAAAGGTGTGATAAATGTGAAGACCTTCAAAAGGTGTCAAAAATATGAGGAGTATGAAATGGTCTGAAAAATAGGAGGAGCATGAAACGGTGATCAAAAACATGAAGAATCTGAAAACGTGTGAAAAATATGAAGAGCTTCAAACGGTGTGAAAAATATCAGGAGCATGAAACGGTCTGAAAAAGATGAGGAGCATGAAGTGGTCTTCAGAAACATGTACAGCCTGAAAAGGTGTGAAAAATATGAAGAGCTTCAAAGGGTGTGAAAAACAGGAGGAACATGAAGCAGCGTTCAAAAATATGAAGAGCCTGAAAAGGTGTCAAAAATATGAAGTGCTTCAAAAGGTGTCAACAATATGAGGAGCATGAAACAGTCTGAAAAATAGGAGGAGCAAGAAGCGGTGTTGAAAAACAAGAAGAGACGGAAAAGGTGTGAAAAATATGAAGAGCTTCAAAAGGTTTCAAAAATATGAGGAGCTTGAAATGATCTGAAAAATAGGACGAGCATGAAACGGTGTTCAAAAACATGAAGAGCATGAAAAGGTGTGAAAATTATGAAGAGCTTCAAAAGGTGTGAAAAACATGAGGAGAATGAAACGGTCTGAAAAATAGGAGGAGCATGAAGCAGTGTTGAAAACATGAAGAGCCTGAAAAAGTGTGAAAAATATGAAGATCTTCAAAACTTTGAAAAATATGAAGACCCTGAAAAGGTGTCAAAAATGAGATGAGCATGAAACAGTCTGAAAAGTAGGAGGAGCATGAAGTGTTGTTCAAAAACGTGAAGAGCCTGAAAAGGTGTGAAAAATATGAAGAGCTTGAAAAGGTGTGAAATACCTGAGGAGCATGAAACGGTCTGAAAAATAGGAGGAGCATGAAGCGGTGTTCAAAACATGAAGAGCCTGAAAAAGTGTGAAAAATATGAAGAGCTTCAAAAGGTTTGAAAAATAGGAGGAGCATGAAGCGGTGTTCAAAAACATGAAGAGCCTGAAAAAGTGTGAAAAATATGAAGAGCTTATAAAATTGTCAAAAATAAGAGGAGCATGAAGAGATGTTCAAAAACATGAAGAGGCTGATAAGGTGTGAAAAACATGAAGAGCTTCAAAAGGTTTGAAAAATAGGAGGAGCATGAAGCGGTGCTCAAAAACATGAAGAGCCTGAAAAAGTGTGAAAAATATGAAGAGCTTATAAAATTGTAAAAAATATGAGGAGCATGAAACGGTCTGAAAAATACGAGCAGCCTGAAACCGTCTGAAAAATAGGAGGAGCATGAAGCGGTGTTCCAAAACATGAAGGGCCTGAAAACGTGTGAAAAATATGAAGAGCTTAAAAAGGAGTCAAATATATGCGGAACCTGAAACGATCTGAAAAATAGGAGGAGCATGAAGCGGTGTTGAAAAACATGAAGAGCCGGAAAAGGTGTGAAAAATGTGAAGAGCTTCAAAAGGTGTCAAAAATATGAGGAGTATGAAACGCTCTGAAATGTAGGTGAATCATGAAGTGGTGTTGAAAAACATGAAGAGCCTGAAAAGGTGTGATAAATGTGAAGAGCTTCAAAAGGTGTCAAAAATATGAGGAGCGTGAAACGGTCTGAAAAATAGGAGGAGCATGAAGCGGTGTTGAAAAACATGAGGAGCCTGAAAACGTGTGAAAAATATGAAGAGCTTCAAAAGGTATGAAAATATGAAGAGCTTCAAAAGTTGTCAAAAAAGAGATGAGCATGAAACGGTCTGAAAAATAGGAGCAGCATGAAGCGGTGTTGAAAAACATGAAGAGTCTGAAAAGGTGTGAAAAATATGAAGAGCTTCAAAAGGTGTCAAAAATATGAGGAGCATGAAACGGTCTGAAATATAGGAAGATCATCAAGCGGTGTTGAAAAACATGAAGAGCCTGAAAATGTGTGAAAAACGTGAAGAGCTTCAAAAGATGTCAAAAATATGAGGAGCATGAAACGGTCTGAAAAATATGAGGAGAATGAAGCGGTGTTAAAAAACATGAAGAGCCTGAAAAGAAGTGCAAAATATGAAGAGCTTCAAAAGGTGTGAAAAATATGAAGACCTTCAAAAGGTGTCAAAAAAGAGATGAGCATGAAACGGTCGGAAAAATAGGAGGAGCATGAAGCGGTGTTGTAAAACATGAAGAGCCTGAAAACCTGTGAAAAACAGGAAGAGCTTCAAAAGGTGTGAAAAATATGAAGAGCTTCAAAAAATGTCAAAAATATGAGGAGCATGAAATGGTCTCAAATATAGGAGAATCATGCAGCGGTGTTGAAAACTATAAACAGCCTGAAAAGGTGTGAAAAACATGAAGAGCTTCAAAAGGTTTGAAAAATATGAGAAGCATGATACGGTCTGAAAAATAGGAGGAGCATGAAGTGGTCTTCAGAAACATGTACAGCCTGAAAAGGTGTGAAAAATATGAAGAGCTTCAAAAGGTGTGAAATACATGAGTATCATGAAACGGTATAAAAAATAGGAGGAGCATGAAGCTGTGTTCAAAAACATGAGAGCCTGAAAAGGTGTGAAAATATGAAGAGCTTTAAAAGGTGTGAAAAATACGAGGAGCATGAAACGGTGTACAAAAACATGAAGAGCCTAAAATGGTGTGAAAATTATGAAGAGCCTCAAAACGTGTCAAAAATATGAGGAGCATGAAACGGTCTGAAAAATAGGAGGAGCATGAAGCGATGTTGAAAAAGTTGAAGAGCCTGAAAACGTGTAAAATATGAAGAGCTTCAAAAGGTGTGAAAAATATGAAGAGCTTCAAAAGGTGTCAAAAATGAGATGAGCATGAAACGGTCTGAAAAATAGGAGGAGAATGAAACGGTGTTGAAAAACTTGAAGACCCTGAAAAGCTGTGAAAAATATGAAGAGCATCAAAAGGTGTGAAAAATATGAAGAGCTTCAAAAGGTGTCAAAAATATGAGGAGCATGAAAAGGTCACAAAAAGAGGAGGAGCATGAGTGGAGTTGAAAAACATGAAGAGACTGAAAAGGTGTGAAAAATATGAAGAGCTTCAAAAGGTGTCAAAAATATGAGGGCTTGAAACGGTCTGAAGAATAGGAGGAGCATGAAGCAGTGTTCAAAAACATGAAGAGTCTGAAAAGGTGTGAAAAATATGAAGAGCTTCAAAACGTGTGAAATACATGAGGAGCATGAAAAGGTCTGAAAAATAGGAGTAGCATGAAGAGGTGTTCAAAAACATGAAGAGTCTGATAAGGTGTGAAAAACATGAAGAGCTTCAAAAAGTTTGAAAAATAGGAGGAGCATGAAGCGGTGTTAAAAAACATGAAGAGCCTAAAAAAGTGTGAAAATTATGAAGAGCTTATAAAATGGTCAAAAATATGAGGAGCATGAAACGTTCTGAAAAATAGGAGAAGCTTGAAACGGTGATCAAAAAAATGAAGAGCCTGAAAACGTGTGAAAAATATGAAGAGCTTCAAACGGTGTGAAAAATATGAGGAGCATGAAACAGACTGAAAAAGATGAGGAGCATGAAGTCGTGTTCAAAATCATGTGCAGCCTGAAAAGCTGTGAAAAATATGAAGAGCTTCAAAAGGTGTGAAAAATATGAGAAGCATGATACGGTCTGAAAAATAGGAGGAGAATGAAGTGGTGTTCAGAAACATGGAGAGCCTAAAAAGGTGTGAAAAATATGAAGAGCTTCAAAAAGTGTGAAAAATATGAGGAGCTTGAAACGGTCTGAAAAATAGGAGGAGCATGAAGCAGTGTTCACAAACATGAAGAGCCTGAAAAGGTGTGAAAAATATGAAGAGCTTCAAAACGTGTGAAATACATGAGGAGCATGAAAAGGTCTGAAAAATAGGAGGAGCATGAAATGGTGTTCAAAAACATGAAGAGAATGAAAAGGTGTGAAATTTATGAAGAGCTTCAAAAGTTGTCAAAAACATGAGGAGAATGAAACGGTCTGAAAAATAGGAGGAGCATGAAGCAGTGTTCAAAACATGAAGAGCCTGAAAAAGTGTGAAAAATATGAAGATCTTCAAAAGTTTGAAAAATATGAAGACCCTGAAAAGGTGTCAAAAATGAGATGAGCATGAAACAGTCTGAAAAGTAGGAGGAGCATGAAGTGTTGTTCAAAAACGTGAAGAGCCTGAAAAGTTGTGAAAAATATGAAGAGCTTGAAAAGGTGTGAAATACCTGAGGAGCATGAAACGGTCTGAAAAATAGGAGGAGCATGAAGCGGTGTTCAAAACATGAAGAGCCTGAAAAAGTGTGAAAAATATGAAGAGCTTCAAAAGGTTTAAAAAATAGGAGGAGGATGAAGCGGTGTTCAAAAACATGAAGAGCCTGAAAAAGTGTGATAAATATGAAGAGCTTATAAAATTGTCAAAAAAATGAGGAGCATGGAGAGATGTTCAAAAACATGAAGAGGCTGATAAGGTGTGAAAAACATTAAGAGCTTCAAAAGGTTTGAAAAATAGGAGGAGCATGAAGCGGTGTTCAAAAACATGAAGAGCCTGAAAATGTGTGAAAAATATGAAGAACTTATAAAATTGTCAAAAATATGAGGAGCATGAAACGGTCTGAAAAATACGAGCAGCCTGAAAACGTCTGAAAAATAGGAGGAGCATGAAGCGGTGTTCAAAAACATGAACGGCCTGAAAACGTGTGAAAAATATGAAGAGCTTCAAAAGGAGTCAAAAATATGCGGAGCCTGAAACGATCTGAAAAATAGGAGGAGCATGAAGCGGTGTTGAAAAACATGAAGAGCCGGAAAAGGTGTGAAAAATGTGAAGAGCTTCAAAAGGTGTCAAAAATATGAGGAGCATGAAACGGTCTGAAATATAAGAGGATCATGAAGCGGTGTTGAAAAACATGAAGAGCCTGAAAAGGTGTGATAAATGGGAAGAGCTTCAAAAGGTGTCAAAAATATGAGGAGCATGATACGGTCTGAAAAATAGTAGGAGTAAGAAGCGTTATTGAAATACATGAACAGCCTGAAAACGTGTGAAGAATATGAAGAGCTCAAAAGGTGTGAAAAAAATGAAGAGCTTCAGAAGGTGTCAAAAATGAGATGAGCATGAAACGGCCTCAAAAATAGGAGGAGCAGGAAGTGGTGTTCAGAAACATGGAGAGCCTGAAAAGGTGTGAAAAATATGAAGAGCTTCAAAAGGTGTGAAATACATGAGGAGCATGAAACGGTCTGAAAAATAGGAGGAGCATGAAGAGGTGTTCAAAAACCTGAAGAGCCTGAAAAGGTGTGAAAAATATGAAGAGCTTCAAAAGGTGTGAAAAACAGGAGGAACATGAAGCTATGTTCAAAAATATGAAGAGCCTGAAAAGGTGTGAAAAATATGAAGTGCTTCAAAAGGTGTCAACAATATGTGGAGCATGAAACGGTCTGAAAAATAGGAGGAGCAAGAAGCGGTGTTGAAAAACAAGAAGAGACGGAAAAGGTGTGAAAAATATGAAGAGATTCAAAACGTGTCAAAAATATGAGGAGCACGAAACGGTCTGAAAAATAGGAGGAGCATGAAGCGGTGTTGAAAAACATGAAGAGCCTGAAAACGTGTGAAAAATATGAAGAGCTTCAAAAGGTATGAAAATATGAAGAGCTTCAAAAGTTGTCAAAAAAGAGATGAGCATGAAACGGTCTGAAAAATAGGAGCAGCATGAAGCGGTGTTGAAAAACATGAAGAGTCTGAAAAGGTGTGAAAAATATGAAGAGCTTCAAAAGGTGTCAAAAATATGAGGAGCATGAAACGGTCGGAAATATAGGAGGATCATCAAGCGGTGTTGAAAAACAGGAAGAGCCTGAAAATGTGTGAAAAACGTGAAGAGCTTCAAAAGATGTCAAAAATATGAGGAGCATGAAACGGTCTGAAAAAAATGAGGAGCATGAAGCGGTGTTAAAAAACATGAAGAGCCTGAAAAGAAGTGAAAAATATGAAGAGCTTCAAAAGGTGTGAAAAACATGAAGACCTTCAAAAGGTGTCAAAAATGAGATGAGCATGAAACGGCCTGAAAAATAGGACGTGCATGAAGCGGTGTTGAAAAACATGAAGAGCCTGAAAACCTGTGAAAAATAGGAAGAGCTTCAAAAGGTGTCAAAAATATGAAGAGCTTCAAAAAATGTCAAAAATATTAGGAGCATGAAATGGTCTCAAATATAGGAGAATCATGCAGCGGTGTTGAAAACTATAAACAGCCTGAAAAAGTGTGAAAAATATGAAGAGCTTCAAAAGGTGTCAAAAATATGAGTATCATGAAATGGTCTGAAAAACAGGAGCAGCATGAAACAGTGTTCAAAAACATGAATACATTGAAAAGGTGTGAAAAATATGAAGAGGTTCAAAAGGTGTGAAATACATGAGGATCATGAAACGGTCTGAAAAATATGAGGAGCATGAAGCGGTGTTCAAAAACATGAGGAGCCTGAAAAGGTGAGAAAAATATGAAGAGCTTCAAAAGGTGTGAGAAATGTGAGGAGCATGAAGCGGTGTTCAAATACATGAAAAGCCTGAAAAGGTGTGAAAAATATGAAGAGCTTCAAAAGGTTTCAAAAATATGAGGAGCTTGAAATGGTCTGAAAAATAGGACGAGCATGAAACGGTGTTCAAAAACATGAAGAGCATGAAAAGGTGTGAAAATTATGAAGAGCTTCAAAAGGTGTGAAAAACATGAGGAGAATGAAACGGTCTGAAAAATAGGAGGAGCATGAAGCAGTGTTCAAAACATGAAGAGCCTGAAAAAGTGTGAAAAATATGAAGATCTTCAAAAGTTTGAAAAATATGAAGACCCTGAAAAGGTGTCAAAAATGAGATGAGCATGAAACAGTCTGAAAAGTAGGAGGAGCATGAAGCGGTGTTTAAAAACATGAAGAGCCTGAAATGGTGTGAAAAATATGAAGAGCTTATAAAATTTTCAAAAATATGAGGAGCATGAAACGGTCTGAAAAATAAGAGCAGCCTGAAACCGTCTGAAAAATAGGAGGAGCATGAAGCGGTGTTCAAAAACATGAAGGGCCTGAAAATGTGTGAAAAATATGAAGAGCTTATAAAATTGTCAAAAATATGAGGAGCATGAAACGGTCTGAAAAATACGTGCAGCCTGAAACCGTCTGAAAAATAGGAGGAGCATGAAGCGGTGTTCAAAACATGAAGAGCCTGAAAAAGTGTGAAAAATATGAAGAGCTTATAAAATTGTCAAAAATATGAGGAGCATGAAACGGTCTGAAAAATACAAGCAGCCTGAAACCGTCTGAAAAATAGGAGGAGCATGAAGCGTTGTTCAAAACATGAAGAGCCTGAAAAAGTGTGAAAAATATGAAGAGCTTATAAAATTGTCAAAAATATGAGGAGCATGAAACGGTCTGAAAAATACAGCAGCCTGAAACGGTCTGAAAAATAGGAGGAGCATGAAGCGGTGTTCAAAAACATGAAGGGCCTAAAAACGGGTGAAAAATATGAAGAGCTTCAAAAGGAGTCAAAAATATGCGGAGCCTGAAACGATCTGAAAAATAGGAGGAGCATGAAGCGGAGTTGAAAAACATGAAGAGCCGGAAAAGGTGTGAAAAATGTGAAGAGCTTCAAAAGGTGTCAAAAATATGAGGAGCATAAAACGCTCTGAAATATAGGAGGATCATGAAGCGGTGTTGAAAAACATGAAGAGCCTGAAAAGGTGTGATAAATGTGAAGAGCTTCAAAAGGTGTCAAAAATATGAGGAGTATGAAAAGGTCTGAAAAATAGGAGGAGTATGAAACGGTGATCAAAAACATGAAGAATCTGAAAACGTGTGAAAAATATGAAGAGCTTCAAACGGTGTGAAAAACATGAGGAGAATGAAACGGTCTGAAAAATAGCAGGAGCATGAAGCAGTGTTCAAAACATGAAGAGCCTGAAAAAGTGTGAAAAATATGAAGAGCTTATAAAATTGTCAAAAATATGAGGAGCATGAAACGGTCTGAAAAATACGAGCAGCCTGAAACCGTCTGAAAAATAGGAGGAGCATGAAGCGGTGTTCAAAAACGTGAAGAGCCTGAAAAGGTGTGAAAAATATGAAGAGTTTCAAAAGGTGTGAAATACCTGAGGAGCATGAAACGATCTGAAAAATAGGAGGAGCATGAAGCGGTGTTCAAACATGAACAGCCTGAAAAAGTGTGAAAAATATGAACAGCTTCAAGAGGTTTGAAAAATAAGAGGAGCATGAAGCGGTGTTCAAAAACATGAAGAGCCTGAAAAAGTGTGAAAAATATGAAGAGTTTATAAAATTGTCAAAAATATGAGGAGCATGAAACGGTCTGAAAAATACGAGCAGCCTGAAACCGTCTGAAAAATAGGAGGAGCATGAAGCGGTGTTCAAAAACATGAAGGGCCTGAAAACGTGTGAAAAATATGAAGAGCTTCAAAAGGAGTCAAAAATATGCGGAGCCTGAAACGATCTGAAAAATAGGAGGAGCATGAAGCGGAGTTGAAAAACATGAAGAGCCGGAAAAGGTGTGAAAAATGTGAAGAGCTTCAAAAGGTGTCAAAAATATGAGGAGCATGAAACGCTCTGAAATATAGGAGGATCATGAAGCGGTGTTGAAAAACATGAAGAGCCTGAAAAGGTGTGATAAATGTGAACAGCTTCAAAAGGTGTCAAAAATATGAGGAGCATGAAACGGTCTGAAAAATAGTAGGAGCATGAAACGGTGATCAAAAACATGAAGAATTTGAAAACGTGTGAAAAATATGAAGAGCTTCAAACGGTGTGAAAAATATCAGGAGCATGAAACGGTCTGAAAAAGATGACGAGCATGAAGTGGTCTTCAAAAACATGTACAGCCTGAAAAGGTGTGAAAAATATGAAGAGCTTCAAAAGGTGTGAAAAACAGGAGGAACATGCAGCGGTGTTCAAAAATATGAAGAGCCTGAAAAGGTGTGAAAAATATGTAGTGCTTCAAAAGGTGTCAACAATATGAGGAGCATGAAACGGTCTGAAAAATAGGAGGAGCAAGAAGCGGTGTTGAAAAACAAGAAGAGACGGAAAAGGTGTGAAAAATATGAAGAGCTTCAAAAGGTTTCAAAAATATGAGGAGCTTGAAATGGTCTGAAAAATAGGACGAGCATGAAACGGTGTTCAAAAACATGAAGAGCATGAAAAGGTGTGAAAATTATGAAGAGCTTCAAAAGGTGTGAAAAACAGGAGGAGAATGAAACGGTCTGAAAAATAGGAGGAGCATGAAGCAGTGTTCAAAACATGAAGAGCCTGAAAAAGTGTGAAAAATATGAAGATCTTCAAAAGTTTGAAAAATATGAAGACCCTGAAAAGGTGTCAAAAATGAGATGAGCATGAAACAGTCTGAAAAGTAGGAGGAGCATGAAGTGTTGTTCAAAAACGTGAAGAGCCTGAAAAGGTGTGAAAAATATGAAGAGCTTGAAAAGTTGTGAAATACCTGAGGAGCATGAAACGGTCTGAAAAATAGGAGGAGCATGAAGCGGTGTTCAAAACATGAAGAGCCTGAAAAAGTGTGAAAAATATGAAGAGCTTATAAAATTGTCAAAAATATGAGGAGCATGAAACGGTCTGAAAAATACAGCAGCCTGAAACGGTCTGAAAAATAGGAGGAGCATGAAGCGGTGTTCAAAAACATGAAGGGCCTGAAAACGGGTGAAAAATATGAAGAGCTTCAAAAGGAGTCAAAAATATGCGGAGCCTGAAACGATCTGAAAAATAGGAGGAGCATGAAGCGGAGTTGAAAAACATGAAGAGCCGGAAAAGGTGTGAAAAATGTGAAGAGCTTCAAAAGGTGTCAAAAATATGAGGAGCATGAAACGCTCTGAAATATAGGAGGATCATGAAGCGGTGTTGAAAAACATGAAGAGCCTGAAAAGGTGTGATAAATGTGAAGAGCTTCAAAATGTGTCAAAAATATGAGGAGTATGAAAAGGTCTGAAAAATAGGAGGAGTATGAAACGGTGATCAAAAACATGAAGAATCTGAAAACGTGTGAAAAATATGAAGAGCTTCAAACGGTGTGAAAAATATCAGGAGCATGAAACGGTCTGAAAAAGATGAGGGGCATGAAGTTGTCTTCAGATACATGTACAGCCTGAAAAGGTGTGAAAAATATGAAGAGCTTCAAAAGGTGTGAAAAACAGGAGGAACATGAAGCGGCGTTCAAAATTATGAAGAGCCTGAAAAGGTGTGAAAAATATGAAGTGCTTGAAAAGGTGTCAACAATATGAGGAGCATGAAACGGTCTGAAAAATAGGAGGAGCAAGAAGCGGTGTTGAAAAACAAGAAGAGACGGAAAAGGTGAAAAATATGAAGAGCTTCAAAAGGTTTCAAAAATATGAGGAGCTTGAAATGGTCTGAAAAATAGGACGAGCATGAAACGGTGTTCAAAAACATGAAGAGCATGAAAAGGTGTGAAAAATATGAAGAGCTTCAAAAGGTGTGAAATATATGTGGAGCATGAATCTCTCTGAAAAATAGGAGGAGCATGAAGTGGTGTTGAAAAACATGAAGAGCCTGAAAAGATGTGAAAAATATGAAGAGCTCCAAAAGGTGTGAAAAATATGAGAAGCATGATACGATCTGAAAAATAGGAGGAGCATGAAGTGGTGTTCAGAAACATGGAGAGCCTAAAAAGGTGTGAAAAATATGAAGAGCTTCAAAAGGTGTCAAAAATATGAGGAGCTTGAAACTGTCTGAAAAATAGGAGGAGCATGAAGCAGTGTTCAAAAACATGAAGAGCCTGAAAAGGTGTGAAAAATATGAAGAGCTTCAAAACGTGTGAAATACATGAGGAGCATGAAAAGGTCTGAAAAATAGGAGGAGCATGAAATGGTGTTCAAAAACATGAAGAGCATGAAAAGGTGTGAAAATTATGAAGAGCTTCAAAAGGTGTGAAAAACATGAGGAGAATGAAACGGTCTGAAAAATAGGAGGAGCATGAAGCAGTGTTCAAAACATGAAGAGCCTGAAAAAGTGTGAAAAATATGAAGATCTTCAAAACTTTGAAAAATATGAAGACCCTGAAAAGGTGTCAAAAATGAGATGAGCATGAAACAGTCTGAAAAGTAGGAGGAGCATGAAGTGTTGTTCAAAAACGTGAAGAACCTGAAAAGGTGTGAAAAATATGAAGAGCTTCAAAAGGTATGAAATACCTGAGGAGCATGAAAAGGTCTGAAAAATAGGAGGAGCATGAAGCGGTGTTCAAAACATGAAGAGCCTGAAAAAGTGTGAAAAATATGAAGAGCTTCAAAAGGTTTGAAAAATAGGAGGAGGATGAAGCGGTGTTCAAAAACATGAAGAGCCTGAAAAAGTGTGATAAATATGAAGAGCTTATAAAATTGTCAAATATATGAGGAGCATGGAGAGATGTTCAAAAACATGAAGAGGATGATAAGGCGTGAAAAACATTAAGAGCTTCAAAAGGTTTGAAAAATAGGAGGAGCATGAAGCGGTGTTCAAAAACATGAAGAGCCTGAAATTGTGTGAAAAATATGAATAGCTTATAAAATTGTCAAAAATATGAGGAGCATGAAACGGTCTGAAAAATAAGAGCAGCCTGAAAACGTCTGAAAAATAGGAGGAGCATGAAGCGGTGTTCAAAAACATGAAGGGCCTGAAAACGTGTGAAAACTATGAAGAGCTTCAAAAGGAGTCAAAAATATGCGAAGCCTGAAACGATCTGAAAAATAGGAGGAGCATGAAGCGGTGTTGAAAAACATGAAGAGCCTGAAAATGTGTGAAAAATATGAAGAGCTTGAAAAGGTGTGAAATACATGAGGAGCATGAAACTCTCTGAAAAATAGGAGGAGCATGAAGTGGTGTTCAAAAACATGAAGAGCCTGAAAATGTGTGAAAAATATGAAGAGCTTCAAAAGGTGTGAAATATATGAGGAGCTTCAAAAGGTGTGAAAAATATGAAGAGCTTCAAAAGATGTCAAAAATATGAAAAGCATGAAACGGTCTGAATAATAGGAGGAGCATGAAATGGTGTTCAAAAACATGAAGAGCCTGAAAATGTGTGAAAAATTTGAAAAGCTTCAAAGGTTTGAAATACATGAGGAGCATGAAACAGTCTGAAAAATAGGAGAAGCATGAAGTGGTGTGGAAAAAAATGAAGAGCCTGAAAAGGTGTGAAAAATATGAAGAGCTTCAAAAGGTGTGAAATATATGTGGAGCATGAATCTCTCTGAAAAATAGGAGGAGCATGAAGTGGTGTTGAAAAACATGAAGAGCCTGAAAAGATGTGAAAAATATGAAGAGCTCCAAAAGGTGTGAAAAATATGAGAAGCATGATACGATCTGAAAAATAGGAGGAGCATGAAGTGGTGTTCAGAAACATGGAGAGCCTAAAAAGGTGTGAAAAATATGAAGAGCTTCAAAAGGTGTCAAAAATATGAGGAGCTTGAAACTGTCTGAAAAATAGGAGGAGCATGAAGCAGTGTTCAAAAACATGAAGAGCCTGAGAAGGTGTGAAAAATATGAAGAGCTTCAAAACGTGTGAAATACATGAGGAGCATGAAAAGGTCTGAAAAATAGGAGGAGCATGAAATGGTGTTCAAAAACATGAAGAGCATGAAAAGGTGTGAAAATTATGAAGAGCTTCAAAAGGTATGAAATACCTGAGGAGCATGAAACGGTCTGAAAAATAGGAGGAGCATGAAGTGGTGTTCAAAACATGAAGAGCCTGAAAAAATGTGAAAAATATGAAGAGCTTCAAAAGGTTTGAAAAATAGGAGGAGGATGAAGCGGTGTTCAAAAACATGAAGAGCCTGAAAAAGTGTGATAAATATGAAGAGCTTATAAAATTGTCAAAAATATGAGGAGCATGGAGAGATGTTCAAAAACATGAAGAGGATGTTAAGGCGTGAAAAACATTAAGAGCTTCAAAAGGTTTGAAAAATAGGAGGAGCATGAAGCGGTGTTCAAAAACATGAAGAGCCTGAAAATGTGTGAAAAATATGAATAGCTTATAAAATTGTCAAAAATATGAGGAGCATGAAACGGTCTGAAATATAAGAGGATCATGAAGCGGTGTTGAAAAACATGAATAGTCTGAAAACGTGTGAAAAATAGGAGGAGCATGAAGCGGTGTTCAAAAACATGAAGGGCCTGAAAACGTGTGAAAAATATGAAGAGCTTCAAAAGGAGTCAAAAATATGCGAAGCCTGAAACGATCTGAAAAATAGGAGGCGCATGAAGCGGTGTTGAAAAACATGAAGAGCCGGAAAAGGTGTGAAAAATGTGAAGAGCTTCAAAAGGTGTCAAAAATATGAGGAGCATGAAACGGTCTGAAATATAAGAGGATCATGAAGCGGTGTTGAAAAACATGAAGAGACGGAAAAGGTGTGAAAAATGTGAAGAGCTTCAAAAGGTGTCAAAAATATGAGGAGCATGAAACGGTCTGAAATATAAGAGGATCATGAAGCAGTGTTGAAAAACATGAAGAGTCTGAAAACGTGTGAAAAATATGAAGAGCTTCAAACGGTGTGAAAAATATCAGGAGCATGAAACGGTCTGAAAAAGATGAGGAGCATGAAGTGGTCTTCAAAAACATGTACAGCCTGAAAAGGTGTGAAAAATATGAGGAGCTTCAAAATATGTGAAAAATATGAAGAGCTTCAAAAGGTGTCAAAAATGAGATGAGCATGAAACGGTCTGAAAAATAGGAGAAGAATGAAACGGTGTTGAAAAATTGAAGAGCCTGAAAAGCTGTGAAAAATATGAAGAGCTTCAAAAGGTGTGAAAAATATGAAGAGCTTCAAAACGTGTGAAATACATGAGGAGCATGAAAAGGTCTGAAAAATAGGAGTAGCATGAAGAGGTGTTCAAAAACATGAAGAGGCTGATAAGGTGTGAAAAACATGAAGAGCTTCAAAAAGTTTGAAAAATAGGAGGAGCATGAAGCGGTGTTCAAAAACATGAGGAGCCTGAAAAGGTGAGAAAAATATGAAGAGCTTCAAAAGGTGTGAGAAATGTGAGGAGCATGAAGCGGTGTTCAAATACATGAAGAGCCTGAAAAAGTGTGAAAAATATGAAGAGTTTATAAAATTGTCAAAAATATCAGGAGCATGAAACGGTCTGAAAAATACGAGCAGCCTGAAACCGTCTGAAAAATAGGAGGAGCATGAAGCGGTGTTCAAAAACATGAAGGGCCTGAAAACGTGTGAAAAATATGAAGAGCTTCAAAAGGAGTCAAAAATATGCGGAGCCTGAAACGATCTGAAAAATACGAGGAGCATGAAGCGGAGTTGAAAAACATGAAGAGCCGGAAAAGGTGTGAAAAATGTGAAGAGCTTCAAAAGGTGTCAAAAATATGAGGAGCATGAAACGCTCTGAAATATAGGAGGATCATGAAGCGGGGTTGAAAAACATGAAGAGCCTGAAAAGGTGTGATAAATGTGAAGACCTTCAAAAGGTGTCAAAAATATGAGGAGTATGAAACGGTCTGAAAAATAGGAGGAGCATGAAACGGTGATCAAAAACATGAAGAATCTGAAAACGTGTGAAAAATATGAAGAGCTTCAAACGGTGTGAAAAATATCAGGAGCATGAAACGGTCTGAAAAAGATGAGGAGCATGAAGTGGTCTTCAGAAACATGTACAGCCTGAAAAGGTGTGAAAAATATGAAG
Organism: Dama dama; assembly: GCF_033118175.1. Lineage (NCBI taxonomy): Eukaryota > Metazoa > Chordata > Mammalia > Artiodactyla > Cervidae > Dama > Dama dama. The sequence continues at coordinate 1,103,089 of NW_026870921.1, read as the reverse complement.
AGCTTCGAAAGGTGTGAAAAACAGGAGGAACATGAAGCAGCGTTCAAAAATATGAAGAGCCTGAAAAGGTGTCAAAAATATGAAGTGCTTCAAAAGGTGTCAACAATATGAGGAGCATGAAACAGTCTGAAAAATAGGAGGAGCAAGAAGCGGTGTTGAAAAACAAGAAGAGACGGAAAAGGTGTGAAAAATATGAAGAGCTTCAAAAGGTTTCAAAAATATGAGGAGCTTGAAATGATCTGAAAAATAGGACGAGCATGAAACGGTGTTCAAAAACATGAAGAGCATGAAAAGGTGTGAAAATTATGAAGAGCTTCAAAAGTTGTGAAAAACATGAGGAGAATGAAACGGTCTGAAAAATAGGAGGAGCATGAAGCAGTGTTCAAAACATGAAGAGCCTGAAAAAGTGTGAAAAATATGAAGATCTTCAAAACTTTGAAAAATATGAAGACCCTGAAAAGGTGTCAAAAATGAGATGAGCATGAAACAGTCTGAAAAGTAGGAGGAGCATGAAGTGTTGTTCAAAAACGTGAAGAGCCTGAAAAGGTGTGAAAAATATGAAGAGATGAAATGGTGTGAAATACCTGAGGAGCATGAAACGGTCTGAAAAATAGGAGGAGCATGAAGCGGTGTTCAAAACATGAAGAGCCTGAAAAAGTGTGAAAAATATGAAGAGCTTCAAAAGGTTTGAAAAATAGGAGGAGCATGAAGCGGTGTTCAAAAACATGAAGAGCCTGAAAATTTGTGAAAAATATGAAGAGCTTATAAAATTGTCAAAAATAAGAGGAGCATGAAGAGATGTTCAAAAACATGAAGAGGCTGATAAGGTGTGAAAAACATGAAGAGCTTCAAAAGGTTTGAAAAATAGGAGGAGCATGAAGCGGTGCTCAAAAACATGAAGAGCCTGAAAAAGTGTGAAAAATATGAAGAGCTTATAAAATTGTCAAAAATATGAGGAGCATGAAACGGTCTGAAAAATACGAGCAGCCTGAAACCGTCTGAAAAATAGGAGGAGCATGAAGCGGTGTTCAAAAACATGAAGGGCCTGAAAACGTGTGAAAAATATGAAGAGCTTAAAAAGGAGTCAAATATATGCGGAGCCTGAAACGATCTGAAAAATAGGAGGAGCATGAAGCGGTGTTGAAAAACATGAAGAGCCAGAAAAGGTGTGAAAAATGTGAAGAGCTTCAAAAGGTGTCAAAAATATGAGGAGCATGAAACGCTCTGAAATATAGGTGGATCAAGAAGTGGTGTTGAAAAACATGAAGAGCCTGAAAAGGTGTGATAAATGTGAAGAGCTTCAAAAGGTGTCAAAAATATGAGGAGCATGAAACGGTCTGAAAAATAGGAGGAGCATGAAACGGTGATCAAAAACATGAAGAATCTGAAAACGTGTGAAAAATATGAAGAGCTTCAAACGGTGTGAAAAATATGAGGTGCATGAAATGGTCTGAAAAAGATGAGGAGCATGAAGTGGTCTTCAAAAACATGTACAGCCTGAAAAGGTGTGAAAAATATGGAGAGCTTCAAAAGGTGTGAAAAACAGGAGGAACATGAAGTGGTGTTCAAAAATATGAAGAGCCTGAAAAGGTGTGAAAACTATGAAGTGCTTCAAAAGGTGTCAACAATATGAGGAGCATGAAACGGTCTGAAAAATAGGAGGAGCAAGAAGCGGTGTTGAAAAACAAGAAGAGACGGAAAAGGTGTGAAAATATGAAGAGCTTCAAAACGTGTCAAACATATGAGGAGCGTGAAACGGTCTGAAAAATAGGAGGAGCATGAAGCGGTGTTGAAAAACATGAAGAGCCTGAAAACTTGTGAAAAATATGAAGAGCTTCAAAAGGTATGAAAATATGAAGAGCTTCAAAAGTTGTCAAAAAAGAGATGAGCATGAAACGGTCTGAAAAATAGGAGCAGCATGAAGCGGTGTTGAAAAACATGAAGAGTCTGAAAAGGTGTGAAAAATATGAAGAGCTTCAAAAGGTGTCAAAAATATGAGGAGCATGAAACGGTCTGAAATATAGGAAGATCATCAACCGGTGTTGAAAAACATGAAGAGCCTGAAAATGTGTGAAAAACGTGAAGAGCTTCAAAAGATGTCAAAAATATGAGGAGCATGAAACGGTCTGAAAAATATGAGGAGCATGAAGCGGTGTTAAAAAACATGAAGAGCCTGAAAAGAAGTGCAAAATATGAAGAGCTTCAAAAGGTGTGAAAAATATGAAGACCTTCAAAAGGTGTCAAAAATGAAATGAGCATGAAACGGTCGGAAAAATAGGAGGAGCATGAAGCGGTGTTGTAAAACATGAAGAGCCTGAAAACCTGTGAAAAACAGGAAGAGCTTCAAAAGGTGTGAAAAATATGAAGAGCTTCAAAAAATGTCAAAAATATGAGGAGCATGAAATGGTCTCAAATATAGGAGAATCAGGCAGCGGTGTTGAAAACTATAAACAGCCTGAAAAAGTGTGAAAAACATGAAGAGCTTCAAAAGGTTTGAAAAATAGGAGGAGCATGAAGCGCTGCTCAAAAACATGAAGAGCCTGAAAAAGTGTGAAAAATATGAAGAGCTTATAAAATTGTCAAAAATATGAGGAGCATGAAACGGTCTGAAAAATACGAGCAGCCTGAAGCGTCTGAAAAATAGGAGGAGCATGAAGCGGTGTTCAAAAACATGAAGGGCCTGAAAATGTGTGAAAAATATGAAGAGCTTCAAAAGGAGTCAAAAATATGCGGAGCCTGAAACGATCTGAAAAATAGGAGGAGCATGAAGCGGAGTTGAAAAACATGAAGAGCCGGAAAAGGTGTGAAAAATGTGAAGAGCTTCAAAAGGTGTCAAAAATATGAGGAGCATGAAACGCTCTGAAACATAGAAGGATCATGAAGCGGTGTTGAAAAACATGAAGAGCCTGAAAAGGTGTGATAAATGTGAAGAGCTTCAAAAGGTGTCAAAAATATGAGGAGCATGAAACGGTCTGAAAAATAGGAGGAGCATGAAACGGTGTTCAAAAACATGAAGAATCTGAAAACGTGTGAAAAATATGAAGAGCTTCAAACGGTGTGAAATATATCAGGAGCATGAAACGATCTGAAAAAGATGAGGAGCATGAAGTGGTCTTCAAAAACATGTACAGCCTGAAAAGGTGTGAAAAATATGAAGAGCTTCAAAAGGTGTGAAAAAGAGGAGGAACATGAAGCGGCGTTCAAAAATATGAAGAGCCTGAAGAGGTGTGAAAAATATGAAGTGCTTCAAAAGGTGTCAACAATATGAGGAGCATGAAACGGTCTGAAAAATAGGAGGAGCAAGAAGCGGTGTTGAAAAACAAGAAGAGACGGAAAAGGTGTGAAAAATATGAAGAGCTTCAAAAGGTTTCAAAAATATGAGGAGCTTGAAATGGTCTGAAAAATAGGACGAGCATGAAACGGTGTTCAAAAACATGAAGAGCATGAAAAGGTGTGAAAATTATGAAGAGCTTCAAAAGGTGTGAAAAACATGAGGAGAATGAAACGGTCTGAAAAATAGGAGGAGCATGAAGCAGTGTTCAAAACATGAAGAGCCTGAAAAAGTGTGAAAAATATGAAGATCTTCAAAAGTTTGAAAAATATGAAGACCCTGAAAAGGTGTCAAAAATGAGATGAGCATGAAACAGTCTGAAAATTAGGAGGAGCATGAAGTGTTGTTCAAAAACGTGAAGAGCTTGAAAAGGTGTGAAAAATATGAAGAGCTTGAAAAGGTGTGAAATACCTGAGGAGCATGAAACGGTCTGAAAAATAGGAGGAGCATGAAGCGGTGTTCAAAACATGAAGAGCCTGAAAAAGTGTGAAAAATATGAAGAGCTTCAAAAGGTTTGAAAAATAGGAGGAGCATGAAGCGGTGTTCAAAAACATGAAGAGCCTGAAAATGAGTGAAATATATAAAGAGCTTATAAAACTGTCAAAAATATGAGGAGCATGAAGAGATGTTCAAAAACATGAAGAGGCTGATAAGGTGTGAAAAACATGAAGAGCTTCAAAAGGTTTGAAAAATAGGAGGAGCATGAAGCGGTGCTCAAAAACATGAAGAGCCTCAAAAAGTGTGAAAAATATGAAGAGCTTATAAAATTGTCAAAAATATGAGGAGCATGAAGAGATGTTCAAAAACATGAAGAGGCTGATAAGGTGTGAAAAACATGAAGAGCTTCAAAAGGTTTGAAAAATAGGAGGAGCATGAAGCGGTGTTCAAAAACATGAAGGGCCTGAAAACGTGTGAAAAATATGAAGAGCTTCAAAAGGAGTCAAAAATATGCGGAGCCTGAAACGATCTGAAAAATAGGAGGAGCATGAAGCGGTGTTGAAAAACATGAAGAGCCGGAAAAGGTGTGAAAAATGTGAAGAGCTTCAAAAGGTGTCAAAAATATGAGGAGCATGAAACGCTCTGAAATATAGGTGGATCATGAAGCGGTGTTGAAAAACATGAAGAGCCGGAAAAGGTGTGAAAAAAGTGAAGAGCTTCAAAAGGAGTCAAAAATATGAGGAGCATGAAACGGTCTGAAAAATAGGAGGAGCATGAAACGCTGATCAAAAACATGAAGAATCTGAAAACGTGTGAAAAATATGATGAGCTTCAAACGGTGTGAAAAATATCAGGAGCATGAAACGGTCTAAAAAAGATGAGGAGCATGAAGTGGTCTTCAAAAACATGTACAGCCTGAAAAGGTGTGAAAAATATGAAGAGCTTCAAAAGGTGTGAAAAACAGGAGGAACATGAAGCGGTGTTCAAAAATATGAAGAACCTGAAAAGGTGTGAAAAATATGAAGTGCTTGAAAAGGTGTCAACAATATGAGGAGCATGAAACGGTCTGAAAAATAGGAGGAGCAAGAAGCGGTGTTGAAAAACAAGAAGAGACGGAAAAGGTGTGAAAAATATGAAGAGCTTCAAAACGTGTCAAAAATATGAGGAGCATGAAACGGTCTGAAAAATAGGAGGAGCATGAAGCGGTGTTGAAAAACATGAAGAGCCTGAAAACGTGTGGAAAATATGAAGAGCTTCAAAAGGTATGAAAATATGAAGAGCTTCAAAAGTTGTCAAAAAAGAGATGAGCATGAAACGGTCTGAAAAATAGGAGCAGCATGAAGCGGTGTTGAAAAACATGAAGAGTCTAAAAGGGTGTGAAAAATATGAAGAGCTTCAAAAGGTGTCAAAAATATGAGGAGCATGAAACGGTCTGAAAAATAGGAGGAGCATGAAGCGGTGTTGAAAAACATGAAGAGCCTGAAAACGTGTGAAAAATATGAAGAGCTTCAAAAGGTATGAAAATACGAAGAACTTCAAAAGTTGTCAAAAAAGAGATGAGCATGAAACGGTCTGAAAAATAGGAGCAGCATGAAGCGGTGTTGAAAAACATGAAGAGTCTGAAAAGGTGTGAAAAATATGAAGAGCTTCAAAAGGTGTCAAAAATATGAGGAGCATGAAACGGTCTGAAAAATAGGAGGAGCATGAAGCGGTGTTGAAAAACATGAAGAGCCTGAAAACGTGTGAAAAATATGAAGAGCTTCAAAAGGTATGAAAATATGAAGAGCTTCAAAAGTTGTCAAAAAAGAGATGAGCATGAAACGGTCTGAAAAATAGGAGCAGCATGAAGCGGTGTTGAAAAACATGAAGAGCCTGAAAATGTGTGAAAAACGTGAAGAGCTTCAAAAGATGTCAAAAATATGAGGAGCATGAAACGGTCTGAAAAATATGAGGAGCATGAAGCGGTGTTAAAAAACATGAAAAGCCTGAAAAGAAGTGAAAAATGTGAAGAGCTTCAAAAGGTGTGAAAAATATGAAGTCCTTCAAAAGGTGTCAAAAATATGAAGAGCTTCAAAAGATGTCAAAAATATGAGGAGCATGAAACGGTCTGAAAAATATGAGGAGCATGAAGCGGTGTTGAAAAACATGAAGAGCCTGAAAAGCTGTGAAAAATAGGAAGAGCTTCAAAAGGTGTGAAAAATATGAAGAGCTTCAAAAAATGTCAAAAATATGAGGAGCATGAAATGGTCTCAGATATAGGAGAATCATGCAGCGGTGTTGAAAACTATAAACAGCCTGAAAATGTGTGAAAAATATGAAGAGCTTCAGAAGGTGTCAAAAATATGAGTATCATGAAATGGTCTGAAAAACAGGAGCAGCATGAAACAGTGTTCAAAAACATGAAGACATTGAAAAGGTGTGAAAAATATGAAGAGTTTCAAAAGGTGTGAAATACATGAGAAGCATGAAAGGGTGTGAAAAATGGAGGAGCAAGAAGCGGTGTTGAAAAACATGAAGAGCCTGAAAAGGTGTGATAAATGTGAAGAGCTTCAAAAGGTGTCAAAAATATGAGGAGCATGAAACGGTGATCAAAAACATGAAGAATCTGAAAACGTGTGAATAATATGAAGAGCTTCAAACGGTGTGAAAAATATCAGGAGCATGAAACGGTCTGAAAAAGATGAGGAGCATGAAGTGGTCTTCAAAAACATGTACAGCCTGAAAAGGTGTGAAAAATATGAAGAGCTTCAAAAGGTGTGAAATACATGAGTATCATGAAACGGTATAAAAAATAGGAGGAGCATGAAGCTGTGTTCAAAAACATGAGAGCCTGAAAAGGTGTGAAAATATGAAGAGCTTTAAAAGGTGTGAAAAATACGAGGAGCATGAAACGGTGTTCAAAAACATGAAGAGCCTAAAATGGTGTGAAAATTATGAAGAGCCTCAAAACGTGTCAAAAATATGAGGAGCATGAAACGGTCTGAAAAATAGGAGGAGCATGAAGCGATGTTGAAAAACTTGAAGAGCCTGAAAACGTGTAAAATATGAAGAGCTTCAAAAGGTGTGAAAAATATGAAGAGCTTCAAAAGGTGTCAAAAATGAGATGAGCATGAAACGGTCTGAAAAATAGGAGGAGCAAAAAGCGGTGTTGAAAAACATGAAGAGTCTGAAAAGGTGTTTGAAATATGAAGAGCTTCAAAAGGTGTGAAAAATATGAAGAGCTTCAAAAGGAGTGAAGAATATGAAGAGCTTCAAAAGGTGTCAAAAATGAGATGAGCATGAAACGGTCTGAAAAATAGGAGGAGCATGAAGCGGTGTTGAAAAACATGAAGAGCCTGAAAAGGTGTGAAAAACATGAAGAGCTTCAAAAGGTGTCAAAAATATGAGGAGCATGAAACGGTCTGAAAAATAGGAGGAGCATGAAGCGGTGTTGAAAAACATGAAGAGCCTGAAAACGTGTGAAAAATATGAAGAGCTTCAAAAGGTATGAAAATATGAAGAGCTTCAAAAGTTGTCAAAAAAGAGATGAGCATGAAACGGTCTGAAAAATAGGAGCAGCATGAAGCAGTGTTGAAAAACATGAAGAGCCTGAAAAGCTGTGAAAAATAGGAAGAGCTTCAAAAGGTGTGAAAAATATGAAGAGCTTCAAAAAATGTCAAAAATATGAGGAGCATGAAATGGTCTCAAATATAGGAGAATCATGCAGCGGTGTTGAAAACTATAAACAGCCTGAAAATGTGTGAAAAATATGAAGAGCTTCAAAAGGTGTGAAATATATGAGGAGAATGAAACGGTCTGAAAAATAGGAGGATCATGAAGTGGTTTTCAGAAACATGAAGAGCATGAAAAGGTGTGAAAAATAGGAAGAGTTTCAAAAGGTGTCATAAATATGAGGAGCATTAAACGGTCTGAAAAATAGGAGGAGCATGAAACGGTGATCAAAAACATGAAGAGCCTGAAAAGGTGTGAAAAATATGAAGAGCTTCAAAAGGTGTGAAATACATGAGGAGCATGAAACTCTCTGAAAAATAGGAGGAGCATGAAGCGGTTTTCAAAAACATGAAGAGCCTGAAAATGTGTGAAAAATATGAAGAGCTTCAAAAGGTGTCAAAAATGAGATGAGCATGAAACGGTCTGAAAAATATGAGGAGCCTGAAACGGTGTTGAAAGACATGAAGAGCATGAAAAGTTGTGAAAAATATGAAAAGCTTCAAAAGGTGTCAAAAATGAGATGAGCATGAAACGGTCTGAAAAATAGGAGGAGCATGAAGCGGTGTTGAAAAATGAAGAGCCTGAAAAGGTGTGAAAAATATGAAGAGGATCAAAAGGTGTCAAATATATGAGGAGAATGAAATGGTCTGAAAAATAGGAGGATCATGAAGCTGTGTCGAAAAACATGAAGAGCCTGAAAAGGTGTGAAAGAAATGAAGAGCTTCTAAATGTGTCAAAAATATGAGGAGCATGAAACGGTCTGAAAAATAGGAGGATCATGAAGCGGTGTTCAAAAACATGAAGAGCCTGAAAAGGTGTGAAAAATATGAAGAGCTCAAAAAGTGTCAAAAATATGATGAGCATGAAACGATCTGAAAAATAGAAGGAGCATGAAACGGTGATCAAAAACATGAAGAGCCTGAAAAGGTGTGAAAAATATGAAGAGCTCAAAAAGTGTCAAAAATATGAGGAGCATGAAACGCTCTGAAAAATAGGAGGAGCATGAAGCGGTGTTCAAAAACATGAAGAGCCTGAAAAGTTGTGAAAAATATGAAAAGCTTCAAAAGGTGTCAAAAATGATATTAGCATTAAACGGTCGGAAAAATAGGAATAACATGAAACGGTGTTGAAAATCATGAAGAGCCTGAAATAGTGTGAAAAATATAAAGAGCTGCAAAAGGTGTCAAAAATATGATCGGGATTGGGAATACATGTAAATCAATGGCTGATTCATAGCAATGTATGACAAAACCCACTGGAAAAAAAAATAATAAAAATTAAAAAAAAAAAAAAGCTTATCAAGAATAAAAAAACAAAAAAAAATATGAGGAGCATGAAATGGTCTGATAAATAGGTGGAGCATGAAGCTGTGTTCAAAAACATGAAGAGCCTGAAAAGGTGTGAAAAATATGAAGAGCTTCAAAATGTTTCACAAATATGAAGAGCATGAAACGGTCTGAAAAACAGGAGGATCATGAAGCGGTGTTCAAAAACATGAAGAGCCTGAAAAGGTGTGAAAAATATGAAGTGCTCAAAAAGTGTCAAAAATATGAGGAGCATGAAACGCTCTGAAAAATAGGAGGAGCATGAAGCGGTGTTCAAAAACATGAAGAGCCTGAAAAGTTGTGAAAAATATGAAAAGCTTCAAAAGGTGTCAAAAATGATATTAGCATTAAACGGTTGGAAAAATAGGAATAACATGAAACGGTGTTGAAAATCATGAAGAGCCTGAAATAGTGTGAAAAATATAAAGAGCTGAAAAAGGTGTCAAAAATATGATCGGGATTGGGAATACATGTAAATCAATGGCTGATTCATAGCAATGTATGACAAAACCCACTGGAAAAAAAATAATAAAAATTAAAAAAAAAAAGCTTATCAAGAATAAAAAAACAAAAAAAAAATATGAGGAGCATGAAACGGTCTGATAAATAGGTGGAGCATGAAGCTGTGTTCAAAAACATGAAGAGCCTGAAAAGGTGTGAAAAATATGAAGAGCTTCAAAATGTTTCACAAATATGAAGAGCATGAAACGGTCTGAAAAACAGGAGGATCATGAAGCGGTGTTCAAAAACATGAAGAGCCTGAAAAGGTGTGAAAGAAATGAAGAGCTTCTAAATGTGTCAAAAATATGAGGAGCATGAAACGGTCTGAAAAATAGGAGGATCATGAAGCGGTGTTCAAAAACATGAAGAGCCTGAAAAGGTGTGAAAAATATGAAGAGCTCAAAAAGTGTCAAAAATATGATGAGCATGAAACGATCTGAAAAATAGAAGGAGCATGAAACGGTGATCAAAAACATGAAGAGCCTGAAAAGGTGTGAAAAATATGAAGAGCTCAAAAAGTGTCAAAAATATGAGGAGCATGAAACGCTCTGAAAAATAGGAGGAGCATGAAGCGGTGTTCAAAAACATGAAGAGCCTGAAAAGTTGTGAAAAATATGAAAAGCTTCAAAAGGTGTCAAAAATGATATTAGCATTAAACGGTCGGAAAAATAGGAATAACATGAAACGGTGTTGAAAATCATGAAGAGCCTGAAATAGTGTGAAAAATATAAAGAGCTGCAAAAGGTGTCAAAAATATGATCGGGATTGGGAATACATGTAAATCAATGGCTGATTCATAGCAATGTATGACAAAACCCACTGGAAAAAAAAATAATAAAAATTAAAAAAAAAAAAAGCTTATCAAGAATAAAAAAACAAAAAAAAATATGAGGAGCATGAAATGGTCTGATAAATAGGTGGAGCATGAAGCTGTGTTCAAAAACATGAAGAGCCTGAAAAGGTGTGAAAAATATGAAGAGCTTCAAAATGTTTCACAAATATGAAGAGCATGAAACGGTCTGAAAAACAGGAGGATCATGAAGCAGTGTTCAAAAACATGAAGAGCCTGAAAAGGTGTGAAAAATATGAAGTGCTCAAAAAGTGTCAAAAATATGAGGAGCATGAAACGCTCTGAAAAATAGGAGGAGCATGAAGCGGTGTTCAAAAACATGAAGAGCCTGAAAAGTTGTGAAAAATATGAAAAGCTTCAAAAGGTGTCAAAAATGAGATTAGCATTAAACGGTCGGAAAAATAGGAATAACATGAAACGGTGTTGAAAATCATGAAGAGCCTGAAATAGTGTGAAAAATATAAAGAGCTGAAAAAGGTGTCAAAAATATGATCGGGATTGGGAATACATGTAAATCAATGGCTGATTCATAGCAATGTATGACAAAACCCACTGGAAAAAAAATAATAAAAATTAAAAAAAAAAAAAGCTTATCAAGAATAAAAAAACAAAAAAAAAAATATGAGGAGCATGAAACGGTCTGATAAATAGGTGGAGCATGAAGCTGTGTTCAAAAACATGAAGAGCCTGAAAAGGTGTGAAAAATATGAAGAGCTTCAAAATGTTTCACAAATATGAAGAGCATGAAACGGTCTGAAAAACAGGAGGATCATGAAGCGGTGTTCAAAAACATGAAGAGCCTGAAAAGGTGTGAAAAATATGAAGAGCTCAAAAAGTGTCAAAAATATGAGGAGCATGAAACGATCTGAAAAATAGAAGAAGCATGAAACGGTGATCAAACACATGAAGAGCCTGAAAAGGTGTGGAAAATATGAAGAGCTTCAAAAGGTGTGAAATACATGAGGAGCATGAAACTCTCTGAAAAATAGGAGGAGCATGGAGCTGTGTTCAAAAACATGAAGAGCCTGAAAAGGTGGGAAAAATATGAAGAGCTTCAAAAGGTGTGAAAAATATGAGGAGCATGAAACGGTCTGAAAAATAGAAGCAGCATGAAACGGAGTTGAAAAATATGAAGAGCCTGAAAACGTGTGAAAAATATGAAGAGCTTCAAAAGGTGTGAAAAATATAAAGAGCTTCAAAGGTGACAAAAATGAGATGAGCATGAAATGGTCTGAAAAATAGGAGGAGAATGAAGTGGTGGTGAAAAACATGAAGAGCATGAAAAGGTGTGAAAAATATGAAGAGCTTCAAAATGTTTCAAAAATATGAAGAGCATGAAACGGTCTGAAAATCAGGAGGAGCATGAAGCTGTGTTCAAAAACATGAAGAGCCTGAAAAGGTGTGAAAAATATGAAGAGCTCAAAAAGTGTCAAAAATATGAGGAGCATGAAACGATCTGAAAAATAGAAGAAGCATGAAACGGTGATCAAACACATGAAGAGCCTGAAAAGGTGTGGAAAATATGAAGAGCTTCAAAAGGTGTGAAATACATGAGGAGCATGAAACTCTCTGAAAAATAGGTGGAGCATGAAGCTGTGTTCAAAAACATGAAGAGCCTGAAAAGGTGGGAAAAATATGAAGAGCTTCAAAAGGTGTGAAAAATATGAGGAGCATGAAACGGTCTGAAAAATAGAAGCAGCATGAAACGGTGTTGAAAAATATGAAGAGCCTGAAAACGTGTGAAAAATATGAAGAGCTTCAAAAGGTGTGAAAAATATAAAGAGCTTCAAAGGTGACAAAAATGAGATGAGCATGAAATGGTCTGAAAAATAGGAGGAGAATGAAGTGGTGGTGAAAAACATGAAGAGCATGAAAAGGTGTGAAAAATATGAAGAGCTTCAAAATGTTTCAAAAATATGAAGAGCATGAAACGGTCTGAAAATCAGGAGGAGCATGAAGCTGTGTTCAAAAACATGAAGAGCCTGAAAAGGTGTGAAAAATATGAAGAGCTTCAAAAGGTGTCAAAAATATGAGGAGCATGAAACGGTCTGAAAAATAGGAGGAGCATGAAACGGTGATCAAAAACATGAAGAGCCTGAAAAGGTGTGAAAAATATGAAGAGCTTCAAAAGTTGTGAAATACATGAGGAGCATGAAACGGGCTGAAAAAGAAGAGAAGCATGAAGTGCTGTGGAAAAACATGAAGAGCCTGAAAAGCTGTGAAAAATATGAAAAGCTTCAAAAGGTGTCAAAAATGAGATGAGCATGAAACGGTCTGAAAAATAGGAGGATCATGAAATGGTGTTGAAAAACATGAAGAGCCTGAAAAGATGTGAAAAATATGAAAAGCTTCAAAAAGTGTCAAAAATATGAGGAGCATGAAACGGTCTGAAAAATAGGAGGAGCATGAAGCTGTGTTCAAAACATGAAGATCTTAAAAGGGTGTGAAAAATATGAAGAGCTTCAAAAGGTGTGAAAAATATGAGGAGCATGAAACGGTCTGAAAAATAGAAGCAGCATGAAACGGTTTTGAAAAACCTGAAGAGCCTGAAAAAGTGTGAAAAATATGAAGAGCTTCAAAAGGTGTGAAAAATATGAAGAGCTTCAAATGTGACAAAAATGAGATGAGCATGAAACGGTCTGAAAAATAGGAGGAGCATGAAGTGGTGGTGAAAAACATGAAGAGCCTGAAAAGGTGTGAAAAATATGATTAGCTCAAAAAGTGTCAAAAATATGAGGAGCATGAAACGATCTGAAAAATACGAGGAGCATGAAGCAGTGTTCAAAAACATGAAGAGCCTGAAAAGGTGGGAAAAATATGAAGAGCTTCAAAAGGTGTGAAATATATGAGGAGAATGAAACGGTCTGAAAAATAGGAGGATCATGAAGCGGTTTTCAGAAACATGAAGAGCATGAAAAGGTGTGAAAAATAGGAAGAGTTTCAAAAGGTGTCATAAATATGAGGAGCATGAAACGGTCTGAAAAATAGGAGGAGCATGAAACGGTGATCAAAAACATGAAGAGCCTGAAAAGGTGTGAAAAATATGAAGAGCTTCAAAAGGTGTGAAATACATGAGGAGCATGAAACTCTCTGAAAAATAGGAGGAGCATGAAGCGGTGTTCAAAAACATGAAGAGCCTGAAAATGTGTGAAAATTATGAAGAGCTTCAAAAGGTGTCAAAATTGAGATGAGCATGAAACGGTCTGAAAAATAGCAGGAGCCTGAAACGGTGTTGAAAGACATGAAGAGCCTGAAAAGTTGTGAAAAATATGAAAAGCTTCAAAAGGTGTCAAAAATGAGATGAGCATGAAACGGTCTGAAAAATAGGAGGAGCATGAAGCGGTGTTGAAAAATGAAGAGCCTGAAAAGGTGTGAAAAATCTGAAGAGGATCAAAAGGTGTCAAATATATGAGGAGCATGAAACGGTCTGCAAAAAAGAAGGAGCATGAAGTGGTGTTGAAAAACTTGAAGAGCCTGAAAAGGTGTGAAAAATATGAAAAGCTTAAAAAGGTGTTAAAAATATGAGGAGCAAAAAACGGTCTGAAAAATAAGAGGAGCATGAAGCGGTGTTCAAAAACATGAAGAGCCTGAAAAGGTGTGAAAAATATGAAGAGCTTCAAAAGGTGTCAAAAATGAGATTAGCATAAAACGGTCGGAAAAATAGGAATAACATGAAACGGTGTTGAAAATCATGAAGAGCCTGAAATAGTGTGAAAAATATAAAGAGCTGCAAAAGGTGTCAAAAATATGAGGAGCATGAAACGTTCTAATAAATAGGTGGAGCATGAAGCTGTGTTCAAAAACATGAAGAGCCTGAAAAGGTGTGAAAAATATGAAGAGCTTCAAAATGTTTCACAAATATGAAGAGCATGAAACGGTCTGAAAAACAGGAGGATTATGAAGCGGTGTTCCAAAACATGAAGAGCCTGAAAAGGTGTGAAAAATATGAAGAGCTTCAAAAGGTGTCAAAAATATGAGGAGCATGAAACGGTCTGAAAAATAGGAGGAGCATGAAACGGTGATCAAAAACATGAAGAGCCTGAAAAGGTTTGAAAAATATGAAGAGCTTCTAAAGGTGTCAAAAATATGAGGAGCATAAACGATCTGAAAAATAGGAGTAGCATGAAGCGGTGTTCAAAAACATGAAGAGCCTGAAAAGGTGTGAAAAATATGAAGAGCTCAAAAAGTGTCAAAAATATGAGGAGCATGAAACGGTCTGAAAAATAGGAGGATCATGAAGCGGTGTTCAAAAACATGAAGAGCCTGAAAAGGTGTGAAAAATATGAACAGCTTCAAAATGTGTCAAAAATATGAGGAGCATGAAACGGTCTGAAAAATAGGAGGAGCATGAAACGGTGATCAAAAACATGAAGAACCTGAAAAGGTTTGAAAAATATGAAGAGCTTCTAAAGGTGTCAAAAATATGAGGAGCATAAACGATCTGAAAAATAGAAGCAGCATGAAACGGTGTTGAAAACTATGAAGAGCCTGAAAACGTGTGAAAAATATGAAGAGCTTCAAAAGGTGTGAAAAATATAAAGAGCTTCAATGGTGACAAAAATGAGATGAGCATGAAACGGTCTGAAAAATAGGAGGAGAATGAAGTGGTGGTGAAAAACATGAAGAGCCTGAAAAGGTGTGAAAAATATGAAGAGATTCAAAATGTTTCAAAAATATGAAGAGCATGAAACGGTCTGAAAATCAGGAGGATCATGAAGCGGTGTTCAAAAACATGAAGAGCCAGAAAAGGTGTGAAAAATATGAAGAGCTTTAAAAGGTGTCAAAAATGAGATGAGCCTTAAACGGTCTGAAAAACAGGATTAACATGAAACGGTGTTGAAAATCATGAAGAGCCTGAAATAGTGTGAAAAATATAAAGAGCTGCAAAAGGTGTCAAAAATATGAGGAGCATGAAACGGTCTGAACAATAGGAGAAGCATGAAGCGGTGTTCAAAAACATGAAGAGCCTGAAAAGGGGTGAAAAATATGAAGAGCTTCAAAAGGTGTCAAAAATATGAGGAGCATGAAACGGTCTGAAAAATCGGAGGAGCATGAAGCGTTGTTGAAAAACATGAAGAGCCTGAAAAGGTGTGAGAAATATGAAGAGCTTCAAAAGGTGTTAAAAGTATGAGTAGCATGAAACGGTCTGCAAAAAAGGAGGAGCATGAAGTGGTGTTGAAAAAGATGAAGAGCCTGAAAAGGTGTTAAAAATATGAAAGCATCAAAAGGTGTCAAAATTATGAGGAGCATGAAACGGTCTGAAAAATAGGAGGAGCATGAAGCGCTGTTGAATATCATAAAGAGCCTGAAAAGTTGTGAAAAATATGAAGAGCTTCAAGAGATGAGAAAACATGAAGAGCTTCAAAAGGTGTCAAAATGAGATGAGCATGAAAAGGTCTGAAAAATAGGAGGAGCATGAAGTCGTGTTGAAAAAAAGGAAAAGTCTGAAAAAGTGTGAAATATATGAAGAGCTTCAAAAGGTGTCAAAAATATGAGGAGAATGAAACGGTCTGAAAAATAGGAGGAGCATGAAGCGATGTTGAAAAACATGAATTGTCTGAAAACGTGTGGAAAATATGAAGAGATTCATAAATGTGAAAAATATGAAGAGCTTCAAAAGGTGTGAAAAATCTGAAGAGCTTCAAAAGGTGTCAAAAAAGAGATGAGCATGAAAAGGTCTGAAAAATAGGAGGAGCATGAAGCGGTGTTGAAAATCATGAAGAGCCTGAAAACGTGTGAAAAATATGAAGACCTTCAAAATTTGTCAAAAATATGAAGAGCTTCAAAAGGTGTTAAAATGAGATGAGCATGAAACGGTCTGAAAAATAGGAGGAGCATGAAGTGGTGTTAAAAAAATGAAGAGGCTGGAAAGGTGTGAAATATCTGAAGAGCTTCAAAAGGTGTCAAAAATATGAGGAGCATGAAACGGTCGGCAAAATACGACGAGCATGAAGCGGTGTTTAAAAACATGAAGAGCCTGAAAAGGTGTGAAAAATATGAAGAGCTTCAAAAGGTGTGAAATATATGAGGAGAATGAAACGGTCTGAAAAATAGGAGGATCATGAAGCGGTTTTCAGAAACATGAAGAGCATGAAAAGGTGTGAAAAATATGAAGAGTTTCAAAAGGTGTCAAAAATGAGATGAGCATGAAACGGTCGGCAAAATATGACGAGCATGAAGCGGTGTTGAAAAACATGAAGAGCCTGAAAAGCTGTGTAAAATATGAAGAGGTTCTAAAGGTGTCAAAAATATGAGGAGCATGAAACGGTCTTAAAAATAGGCGGATTATGAAACGGTGTTCAAAAATATGAAGAGCCTGAAAAGGTGTGAAAAATATGAAAAGCCTCAAAACCTGTCAAAAATATGAGGAGCATGAAACTGTCTGAAAAATAGGTGGAGCATGAAGCTGTGTTCAAAAACATGAAGAGCCTGAAAAGGTGTGAAAAATATGAAGAGCTTCAAAATGTTTCACAAATATGAAGAGCATGAAACGGTCTGAAAAACAGGAGGATCATGAAGCGGTGTTCAAAAACATGAAGAGCCTGAAAAGGTGTGAAAAATATGAAGAGCTCAAAAAGTGTCAAAAATATGAGGAGCATGAAACGATCTGAAAAATAGAAGAAGCATGAAACGGTGATCAAACACATGAAGAGCCTGAAAAGGTGTGGAAAATATGAAGAGCTTCAAAAGGTGTGAAATACATGAGGAGCATGAAACTCTCTGAAAAATAGGAGGAGCATGGAGCTGTGTTCAAAAACATGAAGAGCCTGAAAAGGTGGGAAAAATATGAAGAGCTTCAAAAGGTGTGAAAAATATGAGGAGCATGAAACGGTCTGAAAAATAGAAGCAGCATGAAACGGAGTTGAAAAATATGAAGAGCCTGAAAACGTGTGAAAAATATGAAGAGCTTCAAAAGGTGTGAAAAATATAAAGAGCTTCAAAGGTGACAAAAATGAGATGAGCATGAAATGGTCTGAAAAATAGGAGGAGAATGAAGTGGTGGTGAAAAACATGAAGAGCATGAAAAGGTGTGAAAAATATGAAGAGCTTCAAAATGTTTCAAAAATATGAAGAGCATGAAACGGTCTGAAAATCAGGAGGAGCATGAAGCTGTGTTCAAAAACATGAAGAGCCTGAAAAGGTGTGAAAAATATGAAGAGCTCAAAAAGTGTCAAAAATATGAGGAGCATGAAACGATCTGAAAAATAGAAGAAGCATGAAACGGTGATCAAACACATGAAGAGCCTGAAAAGGTGTGGAAAATATGAAGAGCTTCAAAAGGTGTGAAATACATGAGGAGCATGAAACTCTCTGAAAAATAGGTGGAGCATGAAGCTGTGTTCAAAAACATGAAGAGCCTGAAAAGGTGGGAAAAATATGAAGAGCTTCAAAAGGTGTGAAAAATATGAGGAGCATGAAACGGTCTGAAAAATAGAAGCAGCATGAAACGGTGTTGAAAAATATGAAGAGCCTGAAAACGTGTGAAAAATATGAAGAGCTTCAAAAGGTGTGAAAAATATAAAGAGCTTCAAAGGTGACAAAAATGAGATGAGCATGAAATGGTCTGAAAAATAGGAGGAGAATGAAGTGGTGGTGAAAAACATGAAGAGCATGAAAAGGTGTGAAAAATATGAAGAGCTTCAAAATGTTTCAAAAATATGAAGAGCATGAAACGGTCTGAAAATCAGGAGGAGCATGAAGCTGTGTTCAAAAACATGAAGAGCCTGAAAAGGTGTGAAAAATATGAAGAGCTTCAAAAGGTGTCAAAAATATGAGGAGCATGAAACGGTCTGAAAAATAGGAGGAGCATGAAACGGTGATCAAAAACATGAAGAGCCTGAAAAGGTGTGAAAAATATGAAGAGCTTCAAAAGTTGTGAAATACATGAGGAGCATGAAACGGGCTGAAAAAGAAGAGAAGCATGAAGTGCTGTGGAAAAACATGAAGAGCCTGAAAAGCTGTGAAAAATATGAAAAGCTTCAAAAGGTGTCAAAAATGAGATGAGCATGAAACGGTCTGAAAAATAGGAGGATCATGAAATGGTGTTGAAAAACATGAAGAGCCTGAAAAGATGTGAAAAATATGAAAAGCTTCAAAAAGTGTCAAAAATATGAGGAGCATGAAACGGTCTGAAAAATAGGAGGAGCATGAAGCTGTGTTCAAAACATGAAGATCTTAAAAGGGTGTGAAAAATATGAAGAGCTTCAAAAGGTGTGAAAAATATGAGGAGCATGAAACGGTCTGAAAAATAGAAGCAGCATGAAACGGTTTTGAAAAACCTGAAGAGCCTGAAAAAGTGTGAAAAATATGAAGAGCTTCAAAAGGTGTGAAAAATATGAAGAGCTTCAAATGTGACAAAAATGAGATGAGCATGAAACGGTCTGAAAAATAGGAGGAGCATGAAGTGGTGGTGAAAAACATGAAGAGCCTGAAAAGGTGTGAAAAATATGATTAGCTCAAAAAGTGTCAAAAATATGAGGAGCATGAAACGATCTGAAAAATACGAGGAGCATGAAGCAGTGTTCAAAAACATGAAGAGCCTGAAAAGGTGGGAAAAATATGAAGAGCTTCAAAAGGTGTGAAATATATGAGGAGAATGAAACGGTCTGAAAAATAGGAGGATCATGAAGCGGTTTTCAGAAACATGAAGAGCATGAAAAGGTGTGAAAAATAGGAAGAGTTTCAAAAGGTGTCATAAATATGAGGAGCATGAAACGGTCTGAAAAATAGGAGGAGCATGAAACGGTGATCAAAAACATGAAGAGCCTGAAAAGGTGTGAAAAATATGAAGAGCTTCAAAAGGTGTGAAATACATGAGGAGCATGAAACTCTCTGAAAAATAGGAGGAGCATGAAGCGGTGTTCAAAAACATGAAGAGCCTGAAAATGTGTGAAAATTATGAAGAGCTTCAAAAGGTGTCAAAATTGAGATGAGCATGAAACGGTCTGAAAAATAGCAGGAGCCTGAAACGGTGTTGAAAGACATGAAGAGCCTGAAAAGTTGTGAAAAATATGAAAAGCTTCAAAAGGTGTCAAAAATGAGATGAGCATGAAACGGTCTGAAAAATAGGAGGAGCATGAAGCGGTGTTGAAAAATGAAGAGCCTGAAAAGGTGTGAAAAATCTGAAGAGGATCAAAAGGTGTCAAATATATGAGGAGCATGAAACGGTCTGCAAAAAAGAAGGAGCATGAAGTGGTGTTGAAAAACTTGAAGAGCCTGAAAAGGTGTGAAAAATATGAAAAGCTTAAAAAGGTGTTAAAAATATGAGGAGCAAAAAACGGTCTGAAAAATAAGAGGAGCATGAAGCGGTGTTCAAAAACATGAAGAGCCTGAAAAGGTGTGAAAAATATGAAGAGCTTCAAAAGGTGTCAAAAATGAGATTAGCATAAAACGGTCGGAAAAATAGGAATAACATGAAACGGTGTTGAAAATCATGAAGAGCCTGAAATAGTGTGAAAAATATAAAGAGCTGCAAAAGGTGTCAAAAATATGAGGAGCATGAAACGTTCTAATAAATAGGTGGAGCATGAAGCTGTGTTCAAAAACATGAAGAGCCTGAAAAGGTGTGAAAAATATGAAGAGCTTCAAAATGTTTCACAAATATGAAGAGCATGAAACGGTCTGAAAAACAGGAGGATTATGAAGCGGTGTTCCAAAACATGAAGAGCCTGAAAAGGTGTGAAAAATATGAAGAGCTTCAAAAGGTGTCAAAAATATGAGGAGCATGAAACGGTCTGAAAAATAGGAGGAGCATGAAACGGTGATCAAAAACATGAAGAGCCTGAAAAGGTTTGAAAAATATGAAGAGCTTCTAAAGGTGTCAAAAATATGAGGAGCATAAACGATCTGAAAAATAGGAGTAGCATGAAGCGGTGTTCAAAAACATGAAGAGCCTGAAAAGGTGTGAAAAATATGAAGAGCTCAAAAAGTGTCAAAAATATGAGGAGCATGAAACGGTCTGAAAAATAGGAGGATCATGAAGCGGTGTTCAAAAACATGAAGAGCCTGAAAAGGTGTGAAAAATATGAACAGCTTCAAAATGTGTCAAAAATATGAGGAGCATGAAACGGTCTGAAAAATAGGAGGAGCATGAAACGGTGATCAAAAACATGAAGAACCTGAAAAGGTTTGAAAAATATGAAGAGCTTCTAAAGGTGTCAAAAATATGAGGAGCATAAACGATCTGAAAAATAGAAGCAGCATGAAACGGTGTTGAAAACTATGAAGAGCCTGAAAACGTGTGAAAAATATGAAGAGCTTCAAAAGGTGTGAAAAATATAAAGAGCTTCAATGGTGACAAAAATGAGATGAGCATGAAACGGTCTGAAAAATAGGAGGAGAATGAAGTGGTGGTGAAAAACATGAAGAGCCTGAAAAGGTGTGAAAAATATGAAGAGATTCAAAATGTTTCAAAAATATGAAGAGCATGAAACGGTCTGAAAATCAGGAGGATCATGAAGCGGTGTTCAAAAACATGAAGAGCCAGAAAAGGTGTGAAAAATATGAAGAGCTTTAAAAGGTGTCAAAAATGAGATGAGCCTTAAACGGTCTGAAAAACAGGATTAACATGAAACGGTGTTGAAAATCATGAAGAGCCTGAAATAGTGTGAAAAATATAAAGAGCTGCAAAAGGTGTCAAAAATATGAGGAGCATGAAACGGTCTGAACAATAGGAGAAGCATGAAGCGGTGTTCAAAAACATGAAGAGCCTGAAAAGGGGTGAAAAATATGAAGAGCTTCAAAAGGTGTCAAAAATATGAGGAGCATGAAACGGTCTGAAAAATCGGAGGAGCATGAAGCGTTGTTGAAAAACATGAAGAGCCTGAAAAGGTGTGAGAAATATGAAGAGCTTCAAAAGGTGTTAAAAGTATGAGTAGCATGAAACGGTCTGCAAAAAAGGAGGAGCATGAAGTGGTGTTGAAAAAGATGAAGAGCCTGAAAAGGTGTTAAAAATATGAAAGCATCAAAAGGTGTCAAAATTATGAGGAGCATGAAACGGTCTGAAAAATAGGAGGAGCATGAAGCGCTGTTGAATATCATAAAGAGCCTGAAAAGTTGTGAAAAATATGAAGAGCTTCAAGAGATGAGAAAACATGAAGAGCTTCAAAAGGTGTCAAAATGAGATGAGCATGAAAAGGTCTGAAAAATAGGAGGAGCATGAAGTCGTGTTGAAAAAAAGGAAAAGTCTGAAAAAGTGTGAAATATATGAAGAGCTTCAAAAGGTGTCAAAAATATGAGGAGAATGAAACGGTCTGAAAAATAGGAGGAGCATGAAGCGATGTTGAAAAACATGAATTGTCTGAAAACGTGTGGAAAATATGAAGAGATTCATAAATGTGAAAAATATGAAGAGCTTCAAAAGGTGTGAAAAATCTGAAGAGCTTCAAAAGGTGTCAAAAAAGAGATGAGCATGAAAAGGTCTGAAAAATAGGAGGAGCATGAAGCGGTGTTGAAAATCATGAAGAGCCTGAAAACGTGTGAAAAATATGAAGACCTTCAAAATTTGTCAAAAATATGAAGAGCTTCAAAAGGTGTTAAAATGAGATGAGCATGAAACGGTCTGAAAAATAGGAGGAGCATGAAGTGGTGTTAAAAAAATGAAGAGGCTGGAAAGGTGTGAAATATCTGAAGAGCTTCAAAAGGTGTCAAAAATATGAGGAGCATGAAACGGTCGGCAAAATACGACGAGCATGAAGCGGTGTTTAAAAACATGAAGAGCCTGAAAAGGTGTGAAAAATATGAAGAGCTTCAAAAGGTGTGAAATATATGAGGAGAATGAAACGGTCTGAAAAATAGGAGGATCATGAAGCGGTTTTCAGAAACATGAAGAGCATGAAAAGGTGTGAAAAATATGAAGAGTTTCAAAAGGTGTCAAAAATGAGATGAGCATGAAACGGTCGGCAAAATATGACGAGCATGAAGCGGTGTTGAAAAACATGAAGAGCCTGAAAAGCTGTGTAAAATATGAAGAGGTTCTAAAGGTGTCAAAAATATGAGGAGCATGAAACGGTCTTAAAAATAGGCGGATTATGAAACGGTGTTCAAAAATATGAAGAGCCTGAAAAGGTGTGAAAAATATGAAAAGCCTCAAAACCTGTCAAAAATATGAGGAGCATGAAACTGTCTGAAAAATAGCAGGGGCATGAAGCGGTGTTGAAAAACATGAAGAGTCTGAAAACGTGTGAAAATATGAAGAGCTTCAAACATATGAAAAATATGAAGAGCTTCAAAAGGTGTGAAAAATATGAAGAGCTTCAAAAGGTGTCAAAAATGAGATGAGCATAAAACGGTCCGAAAAATAAGAGGAGCATGAAGAGGTGTTGAAAATCATGAAGAGCCTGAAAAGGGGTGAAAAATATGAAGAGCTTCAATGATGTGAAAAATATGAAGAGCTTCAAAAGGTGTCAAAAATATGAAGAGCATGAAACGGTCTGAAAAATAGAAGGAGCATGAAACGGTGATCAAACACATGAAGAGCCTGAAAAGGTGTGGAAAATATGAAGAGCTTCAAAAGGTGTGAAATACATGAGGAGCATGAAACTCTCTGAAAAATAGGAGGAGCATGAAGTGCTGTTCAAAAACATGAAGAGCCTGAAAAGTTGTGAAAAATATAAAAAGCTTCAAAAGGTGTCAAAAATGAGATGAGCCTTAAACGGTCTGAAAAACAGGAATAACATGAAACGGTGTTGAAAATCATGAAGAGCCTGAAATATTGTGAAAAATATAAAGAGCTGCAAAAGGTGTCAAAAATATGAGGAGCATGAAACGGTCTGATAAATAGGTGGAGCATGAAGCTGTGTTCAAAAACATGAAGAGCCTGAAAAGGTGTGAAAAATATGAAGAGCTTCAAAAGGTGTGAAATATATGAGGAGCATGAAACGGTCTGAAAAATAGGAGGATCATGAAGCAGTTTTCAGAAACATGAAGAGCATGAAAAGGTGTGAAAAATATGAAGAGCTTCAAAAGGTGTGAAATATGAGGAGAATGAAACGGTCTGAAAAATAGGAGGATCATGAAGCGGTTTTCAGAAACATGAAGAGCATGAAAAGGTGTGAAAAATATGAAGAGCTTCAAAAGGTGTGAAATACATGAGGAGCATGAAACTCTCTGAAAAATAAGAGAAGCATGAAGTGCTGTGGAAAAACATGAAGAGCCTGAAAATGTGTGAAAAATATGAAGAGCTTCAAAAGGTGTCAAAATTGAGATGAGTATGAAACGGTCTGAAAAATAGTAGGAGCATGAAGTGGTGTTGAAAAAAAAAGAAGAGACTGAAAAGGTGTGAAATATATGAAGAGCTTCAAAAGGTGTCAAAAATATGAGGAGAATGAAACGGTCTGAAAAATAGGAGGAGCATGAAGCTGTGTCGAAAAACATGAAGAGCCTGAAAAGGTGTGAAAAATATGAAGAGCTTCTAAAGGTGTCAAAAATATGAGGAGCATGAAACGGTCTGAAAAATAGGAGGATCATGAAGCGGTGTTCAAAAACATGAAGAGCCTGAAAAGGTGTGAAAAATATGAAGAGCTCAAAAAGTGTCAAAAATATGATGAGCATGAAACGATCTGAAAAATAGAAGGAGCATGAAACGGTGATCAAAAACATGAAGAGCCTGAAAAAGTGTGGAAAATATGAAGAGCTTCAAAAGCTGTGAAATACATGAGGAGCATGAAACTCTCTGAAAAATAGGAGGAGCATGAAGCGGTGTTCAAAAACATGAAGAGCCTGAAAAGTTGTGAAAAATATGAAAAGCTTCAAAAGGTGTCAAAAATGAGATGAGCATTAAACGGTCTGAAAAATAGGAATAACATGAAACGGTGTTGAAAATAATGAAGAGCCTGAAAAACTGTGAAAAATATAAAGAGCTTCAAAAG
This sequence comes from Dama dama, assembly GCF_033118175.1. Taxonomy (NCBI): domain Eukaryota; kingdom Metazoa; phylum Chordata; class Mammalia; order Artiodactyla; family Cervidae; genus Dama; species Dama dama. Next base: position 1,079,065 of record NW_026870921.1, on the reverse strand, counting down.
GTGTCAAAAATATGAGGAGCATGAAACGGTCTGATAAATAGGAGGAGCATGAAGCTGTGTTCCAAAACATGAAGATCCTGAAAAGGTGTGAAAAATATGAAGAGCTTCAAAAGGTGTGAAATATATGAGGAGCATGAAACGGACTGAAAAATAGAAGCAGCATGAAACGGTGTTGAAAAATATGAAGAGCATGAAAAAGTGTGAAAAATATGAAGAGCTTCAAAAGGTGTGAAAAAAATAAAGTGCTTCAAAGGTGACAAAAATGAGATGAGCATGATACGGTCTGAAATATAGGAGGAGCGTGAAGTGGTGGTGAAAAACATGAAGAGCCTGAAAAGGTGTGAAAAATATGAAGAGCTTCAAAATGTTTCACAAATATGAAGAGCATGAAACGTTCTGAAAAACAGGAGGATCATGAAGCGGTGTTCAAAAACATGAAGAGCCTGAAAAGGTGTGAAAAATATGAAGAGCTTCAAAAGGTGTCAAAAATATGAGGAGCATGAAACGGTCTGAAAAATAGGAGGAGCATGAAACGGTGATCAAAAACATGAAGAGCCTGAAAAGGTGTGAAAAATATGAAGAGCTTCTAAAGGTGTCAAAAATATGAGGAGCATAAACGGTCTGAAAAATAGGAGTAGCATGAAGCGGTGTTCAAAAACATGAAGAGCCTGAAAAGGTGTGAAAAATATGAAGAGCTCAAAAATTGTCAAAAATATGAGGAGATTGAAACGATCTGAAAAACAGACGGAGCATGAAACGGTGATCAAACACATGAAGAGCCTGAAAAGGTGTGGAAAATATGAAGAGCTTCAAAAGGTGTGAAATACATGAGGAGCATGAAACTCTCTGAAAAATAGGAGGAGCATGAAGCGGTGTTCAAAAACATAAAGAGCCTGAAAAGTTGTGAAAAATATGAAAAGCTTCAAAAGGTGTCAAAAATGAGATGAGCATTAAACGGTCTGAAAAATAGGAAAAACATGAAACGGTGTTGAAAATCATGAAGAGCCTGAAATAGTGTGAAAAATATAAAGAGCTGCAAAAGGTGTCAAAAATATGAGGAGCATGAAACGGTCTGAAAAATAGAAGCAGCATGAAACGGTGTTGAAACACATGAAGAGCCTGAAAACGTGTGAAAAATATGAAGAGCTTCAAAAGGTGTACAAAATATAAAGAATTTCAAAGGTGACAAAAATGAGATGAGCAAGAAACGGTCTGAAAAATAGGAGGAGCATGAAGTGGTGGTGAAAAACTTGAAGAGCCTGAAAAGGTGTGAAAAATATGAAGAGCATCAAAATGTTTCAAAAATATGAAGAGCATGAAACGGTCTGAAAATCAGGAGGATCATGAAGTGGTGATCAAAAACATTAAGAGCCTGAAAAGGTGTGAAAAATATGAAGAGCATCAAAAGGTGTGAAATACATGAGGAGCATGAAACGGGCTGAAAAATAGGATGATGAAACGGAGTTGAAAAACATGAAGAGCCTGAAAAGATGTGAAAAATATGAAAAGCTTCAAAAAGTGTCAAAAGTATGAGGAGCATGAAACGGTCTGAAAAATAGGAGGAGCATGAAGCTGTGTTCAAAAACATGAAGAGCCTGAAAAGGTGTGAAAAATATGAAGAGCTTCAAAAGGTGTCAAAAATATGAGGAGCATGAAACGGTCTGAAAAATAGGAGGAGCATGAAGCTGTGTTCAAAAACATGAAGATCTTAAAAGGGTGTGAAAAATATGAAGAGCTTCAAAAGGTGTGAAAAATATGAGGAGCATGAAACGGTCTGAAAAATAGAAGCAGCATGAAACGGTTTTGAAAAACATGAAGAGCCTGAAAACGTGTGAAAAATATGAAGGGCTTCAAAAGGTGTGAAAAACATGAAGAGCTTCAAAGGTGACAAAAATGAGATGAGCATGAAACGGTCTGAAAAATAGGAGGAGCATGAACGGAGTTGAAAAACATGAAGAGCCTGAAAAGGTGTGAAAAATATGAAGAGCTTCAAAATGTTTCAAAAATATGAAGAGCATGAAACGGTCTGAAAATCAGGAGGATCATGAAGCGGTGTTCAAAAACATGAAGATCCTGAAAAGGTGTGAAAAATATGAAGAGCTCAAAAAGTGTCAAAAATATGAGGAGCATGAAACGATGTGAAAAATACGAGGAGCATGAAGCAGTGTTCAAAAACATGAAGAGCCTGAAAAGGTGTGGAAAATATGAAGAGCTTCAAAAGGTGTGAAATATATGAGGAGAATGAAACGGTCTGAAAAATAGGAGGATCATGAAGCGGTTTTCAGAAACATGAAGAGCATGAAAAGGTGTGAAAAATATGAAGAGCTTCAAAAGGTGTGAAATACATGAAGAGCATGAAACGGGCTGAAAAATAAGAGAAGCATGAAGTGCTGTGGAAAAACATGAAGAGCCTGAAAAGCTGTGAAAAATATGAAGAGCTTCAAAAGGTGTGAAATACATGAGGAGCATGAAATGGGCTGAAAAATAGGAGAAGCATGAAGTGGTGTTTAAAAATATGAAGAGCTTGAAAAGGTGTGAAAAATATGAAGAGCTTCAAAAGGTGTCAAAAATGAGATGAGCATGAAACGGTCTGAAAAATAGGAGGATCATGAAACGGTGTTGAAAAACATGAAGAGCCTGAAAAGATGTGAAAAATATGAAGAGCTACAAAAGGTGTCAAAATTATGAGGAGCATGAAACGTTCTGAAAAATAGGAGGAGCCTCAACCTGTGTTCAAAAACATGAAGAGCCTGAAAAGGTGTGAAAAATATGAAAAGCTTCAAAAGGTGTCAAAATGAGATGAGCATGAACCCGTCTGAAAAATAGGAGGAGCATGAAGCGGTGTTGAAAGACATGAAGAGCCTGAAAAGGTGTGAGAAATATGAAGAGCTTTAAAAGGTGTCAAAAATATGAGGAGCATGAAACGGTCTGCAAAAAAGTAGGAGCATGAAGTGATGTTGAAAAACTTGAAGAGCATGAAAAGGTGTGAAAAATATTAAGAGGTTCAAAGTTGTGAAATACATGAGGATCATGAAACGGTGTGAAAAAGTGGAGGAGCATGAAGCAGAGTTCGAAAACATGAAGAGCCTGAAAAGGTTTGAAAAATATGAAGAGCTCAAAAAGTGTCAAAAATATGAGGAGCATGAAACGATCTGAAAAATACGAGGAGCATGAAGCAGTGTTCAAAAACATGAAGAGCTTCAAAAGGTATGAAAAATATGAGAGCTTCAAAAGGTGTCAAAAATATGAGGAGCATGAAACGGTCTGAAAAATATGAGGAACATGAAGCGGTGTTCAAACACATGAAGAGCCTGAAAATGTGTGAAAAATATGAAGATCTTCAAAAGCTGTCAAAATTATGAGGAACATGAAACGTTTTGAAAAATAGGAGGAGCATGAAACGGTGTTGAAAAACATGAAGAGCCTGAAAAGGTGTGAAAAATATGAAGAGCTTCAAAATCTTTGAAAAATATGAAGAGCTTTCAAAGGTGTGAAATACATGAGGAACATGAAACTCTCTGAAAAATAGGAGGAGCCTGAAATGGTGTTCAAAAACATGAATAGACTGAAAACGTGTGAAAAATATGAAGAGCTTCAAAAGGTGTGAAAAATATGAGGAGCATGATACGGTCTGAAAAATAGGAGGAGCATGAAGCTGTGTTCAAAAACATGAAGAGCCTGAAAAGGTGTGAAAAATATGAAAGGCTTCAAAAGGTTGAAAAATATGAGGAGCATGAAACGGTCTGAAAAATCGGAGGAGCATGAAGCGGTGTTGAAAAACATGAAGAGCCTGAAAATGTGTGAAAAATATGAAGAGCTTCAAAAGGTGTCAAAAATATGAGGAGCATGAAATGATCTGAAAAATTGGAGGAGCATGAAGCGGTGTTGAAAAACATGAAGAGCCTTAAAAGGTGTGAAAAAAATGAAGAGCTTCAAAAGGTGTCAAAAATATGAGGAGCATGAAACGGTCTGAAAAATATGAGCAGCATGAAGCGGTGTTGAAAAACATGAAGAGCCTGAAAAGGTGTGAAAAATATGAAGAGCTTCAAAAGGTGTGAAATACATGAGGAGCATAAAACTCTCTGAAAAAGAGAAGGAGCATGAAGTGGTGTTCAAAAACATGAAGAGCCTGAAAAGGTGTGAAATATAGGAAGAGCTTCAAAAGGTGTGAAAAATATGAGGAGCATGATATGGTTTGAAAAATAGGATTAGCATGAAGCGGTGTTCAAAAACATGAAGAGCCTGAAAAGTTGTGAAAAATATGAAAACCTTCAAAAGGTGTCAAAAATGAGATGAGCATGAAACGGCCTGAAAAATAGGACGTGCATGAAGCGGTGTTGAAAAACATGAAGAGCCTGAAAAGTAGTGAAAAATATGAAGAGCTTCAAAAGGTGTCAAAAATATGAGGAGCATGAAACGGTCTGAAAAATCGGAGGAGCATGAAGCGTTGTTGAAAAACATGAAGAGCCTGAAAAGGTGTGAGAAATATGAAGAGCTTCAAAAGGTGTTAAAATTATGAGTAGCATGAAACGGTCTGCAAAAAAGGAGGAGCATGAAGTGGTGTTGAAAAAGATGAAGAGCCTGAAAAGGTGTTAAAAATATGAAAGCATCAAAAGGTGTCAAAATTATGAGGAGCATGAAACGGTCTGAAAAATAGGAGGAGCATGAAGCGCTGTTGAATATCATAAAGAGCCTGAAAAGTTGTGAAAAATATGAAGAGCTTCAAAAGGTGTGAAATATATGAGGAGAATGAAACGGTCTGAAATATAGGAGGAGCATGAAGCGGTTTGCAGAAACATGAAGAGCATGAAAAGGTGTGAAAAATATGAAGAGCTTCAAAAGATGTGAAATACATGAGGAGCATGAAACGGGCTGAAAAATAAGAGAAGCATGAAGTGCTGTGGAAAAACATGAAGAGCCTGAAAAGGTGTGAAAAATATGAAGAGCTTCAAAAGGTGTCAAAAATATGAGGAGCATGAAACGGTCTGAAAAATAGGAGGAGCATGAAACGGTGATCAAAAACATGAAGAGCCTGAAAAGGTGTGAAAAATATGAAGAGCTTCAAAAGTTGTGAAATACATGAGGAGCATGAAACGGGCTGAAAAATAAGAGAAGCATGAAGTGCTGTGGAAAAACATGAAGAGCCTGAAAAGCTGTGAAAAATATGAAAAGCTTCAAAAGGTGTCAAAAATGAGATGAGCATGAAACGGTCTGAAAAATAGGAGGATCATGAAATGGTGTTGAAAAACATGAAGAGCCTGAAAAGATGTGAAAAATATGAAAAGCTTCAAAAAGTGTCAAAAATATGAGGAGCATGAAACGGTCTGAAAAATAGGAGGAGCATGAAGCTGTGTTCAAAACATGAAGATCTTAAAAGGGTGTGAAAAATATGAAGAGCTTCAAAAGGTGTGAAAAATATGAGGAGCATGAAACGGTCTGAAAAATAGAAGCAGCATGAAACGGTTTTGAAAAACCTGAAGAGCCTGAAAAAGTGTGAAAAATATGAAGAGCTTCAAAAGGTGTGAAAAATATGAAGAGCTTCAAATGTGACAAAAATGAGATGAGCATGAAACGGTCTGAAAAATAGGAGGAGCATGAAGTGGTGGTGAAAAACATGAAGAGCCTGAAAAGGGGTGAAAAATATGAAGAGCTCAAAAAGTGTCAAAAATATGAGGAGCATGAAACGATCTGAAAAATACGAGGAGCATGAAGCAGTGTTCAAAAACATGAAGAGCCTGAAAAGGTGTGAAAAATATGAAGAGCTTCAAAAGGTGTGAAATATATGAGGAGAATGAAACGGTCTGAAAAATAGGAGGATCATGAAGCGGTTTTCAGAAACATGAAGAGCATGAAAAGGTGTGAAAAATAGGAAGAGTTTCAAAAGGTGTCATAAATATGAGGAGCATGAAACGGTCTGAAAAATAGGAGGAGCATGAAACGGTGATCAAAAACATGAAGAGCCTGAAAAGGTGTGAAAAATATGAAGAGCTTCAAAAGGTGTGAAATACATGAGGAGCATGAAACTCTCTGAAAAATAGGAGGAGCATGAAGCGGTGTTCAAAAACATGAAGAGCCTGAAAATGTGTGAAAATTATGAAGAGCTTCAAAAGGTGTCAAAAATGAGATGAGCATGAAACGGTCTGAAAAATAGCAGGAGCCTGAAACGGTGTTGAAAGACATGAAGAGCCTGAAAAGTTGTGAAAAATATGAAAAGCTTCAAAAGGTGTCAAAAATGAGATGAGCATGAAACGGTCTGAAAAATAGGAGGATCATGAAACGGTGTTGAAAAACATGAAGAGCCTGAAAAGATGTGAAAAATATGAAGAGCTACAAAAGGTGTCAAAATTATGAGGAGCATGAAACGTTCTGAAAAATAGGAGGAGCCTCAACCTGTGTTCAAAAACATGAAGAGCCTGAAAAGGTGTGAAAAATATGAAAAGCTTCAAAAGGTTTCAAAATGAGATGAGCATGAACCCGTCTGAAAAATAGGAGGAGCATGAAGCGGTGTTGAAAGACATGAAGAGCCTGAAAAGGTGTGAGAAATATGAAGAGCTTTAAAAGGTGTCAAAAATATGAGGAGCATGAAACGGTCTGCAAAAAAGTAGGAGCATGAAGTGATGTTGAAAAACTTGAAGAGCATGAAAAGGTGTGAAAAATATTAAGAGGTTCAAAGTTGTGAAATACATGAGGATCATGAAACGGTGTGAAAAAGTGGAGGAGCATGAAGCAGAGTTCGAAAACATGAAGAGCCTGAAAAGGTTTGAAAAATATGAAGAGCTCAAAAAGTGTCAAAAATATGAGGAGCATGAAACGATCTGAAAAATACGAGGAGCATGAAGCAGTGTTCAAAAACATGAAGAGCTTCAAAAGGTATGAAAAATATGAGAGCTTCAAAAGGTGTCAAAAATATGAGGAGCATGAAACGGTCTGAAAAATATGAGGAACATGAAGCGGTGTTCAAACACATGAAGAGCCTGAAAATGTGTGAAAATTATGAAGATCTTCAAAAGCTGTCAAAATTATGAGGAACATGAAACGTTTTGAAAAATAGGAGGAGCATGAAACGGTGTTGAAAAACATGAAGAGCCTGAAAAGGTGTGAAAAATATGAAGAGCTTCAAAATCTTTGAAAAATATGAAGAGCTTTCAAAGGTGTGAAATACATGAGGAACATGAAACTCTCTGAAAAATAGGAGGAGCCTGAAATGGTGTTCAAAAACATGAATAGACTGAAAACGTGTGAAAAATATGAAGAGCTTCAAAAGGTGTGAAAAATATGAGGAGCATGATACGGTCTGAAAAATAGGAGGAGCATGAAGCTGTGTTCAAAAACATGAAGAGCCTGAAAAGTTGTGAAAAATATGAAAGGCTTCAAAAGGTTGAAAAATATGAGGAGCATGAAACGGTCTGAAAAATCGGAGGAGCATGAAGCGGTGTTGAAAAACATGAAGAGCCTGAAAATGTGTGAAAAATATGAAGAGCTTCAAAAGGTGTCAAAAATATGAGGAGCATGAAATGGTCTGAAAAATTGGAGGAGCATGAAGCGGTGTTGAAAAACATGAAGAGCCTTAAAAGGTGTGAAAAAAATGAAGAGCTTCAAAAGGTGTCAAAAATATGAGGAGCATGAAACGGTCTGAAAAATATGAGCAGCATGAAGCGGTGTTGAAAAACATGAAGAGCCTGAAAAGGTGTGAAAAATATGAAGAGCTTCAAAAGGTGTGAAATACATGAGGAGCATAAAACTCTCTGAAAAAGAGAAGGAGCATGAAGTGGTGTTCAAAAACATGAAGAGCCTGAAAATGTGTGAAATATAGGAAGAGCTTCAAAAGGTGTGAAAAATATGAGGAGCATGATATGGTTTGAACAATAGGATTAGCATGAAGCGGTGTTCAAAAACATGAAGAGCCTGAAAAGTTGTGAAAAATATGAAAACCTTCAAAAGGTGTCAAAAATGAGATGAGCATGAAACGGCCTGAAAAATAGGACGTGCATGAAGCGGTGTTGAAAAACATGAAGAGCCTGAAAAGTAGTGAAAAATATGAAGAGCTTCAAAAGGTGTCAAAAATATGAGGAGCATGAAACGGTCTGAAAAATCGGAGGAGCATGAAGCGTTGTTGAAAAACATGAAGAGCCTGAAAAGGTGTGAGAAATATGAAGAGCTTCAAAAGGTGTTAAAATTATGAGTAGCATGAAACGGTCTGCAAAAAAGGAGGAGCATGAAGTGGTGTTGAAAAAGATGAAGAGCCTGAAAAGGTGTTAAAAATATGAAAGCATCAAAAGGTGTCAAAATTATGAGGAGCATGAAACGGTCTGAAAAATAGGAGGAGCATGAAGCGCTGTTGAATATCATAAAGAGCCTGAAAAGTTGTGAAAAATATGAAGAGCTTCAAAAGGTGTGAAATATATGAGGAGAATGAAACGGTCTGAAATATAGGAGGAGCATGAAGCGGTTTGCAGAAACATGAAGAGCATGAAAAGGTGTGAAAAATATGAAGAGCTTCAAAAGATGTGAAATACATGAGGAGCATGAAACGGGCTGAAAAATAAGAGAAGCATGAAGTGCTGTGGAAAAACATGAAGAGCCTGAAAAGCTGTGAAAAATAAGAAGAGCTTCAAAAGGTGTGAAGTACATGAGGAGCATGAAATGGGCTGAAAAATAGGAAAAGCATGAAGTGGTGTTTAAAAATATGAAGAGCTTGAAAAGGTGTGAAAAATATGAAGACCTTCAAAAGGTGTCAAAAATGAGATGAGCATGAAACGGTCTGAAAAATAGGAGGATCATGAAACGGTGTTGAAAAACATGAAGGGCCTGAAAAGATGTGAAAAATATGAAGAGCTACAAAAGGTGTCAAAATTATGAGGAGCATGATACGGTCTGAAAAATAGAAGCAGCATGAAACGGTGTTGAAACACATGAAGAGCCTGAAAACGTGTGAAAAATATGAAGAGCTTCAAAAGGTGTACAAAATATAAAGAGTTTCAAAGGTGACAAAAATGAGATGAGCAAGAAACGGTCTGAAAAATAGGAGGAGCATGAAGTGGTGGTGAAAAACATGAAGAGCCTGAAAAGGTGTGAAAAATATGAAGAGCTTCAAAATGTTTCAAAAATATGAAGAGCATGAAACGGTCTGAAAATCAGGAGGATCATGAAGTGGTGATCAAAAACATTAAGAGCCTGAAAAGGTGTGAAAAATATGAAGAGCATCAAAAGGTGTGAAATACATGAGGAGCATGAAACGGGCTGAAAAATAGGATGATGAAACGGAGTTGAAAAACATGAAGAGCCTGAAAAGATGTGAAAAATATGAAAAGCTTCAAAAAGTGTCAAAAATATGAGGAGCATGAAACGGTCTGAAAAATAGGAGGAGCATGAAGCTGTGTTCAAAAACATGAAGAGCCTGAAAAGGTGTGAAAAATATGAAGAGCTACAAAAGGTGTCAAAAATATGAGGAGCATGAAACGGTCTGAAAAATAGGAGGAGCATGAAGCTGTGTTCAAAAACATGAAGATCTTAAAAGGGTGTGAAAAATATGAAGAGCTTCAAAAGGTGTGAAAAATATGAGGAGCATGAAACGGTCTGAAAAATAGAAGCAGCATGAAACGGTTTTGAAAAACATGAAGAGCCTGAAAACGTGTGAAAAATATGAAGGGCTTCAAAAGGTGTGAAAAACATGAAGAGCTTCAAAGGTGACAAAAATGAGATGAGCATGAAACGGTCTGAAAAATAGGAGGAGCATGAACGGAGTTGAAAAACATGAAGAGCCTGAAAAGGTGTGAAAAATATGAAGAGCCTCAAAATGTTTCAAAAATATGAAGAGCATGAAACGGTCTGAAAATCAGGAGGATCATGAAGCGGTGTTCAAAAACATGAAGATCCTGAAAAGGTGTGAAAAATATGAAGAGCTCAAAAAGTGTCAAAAATATGAGGAGCATGAAACGATCTGAAAAATACGAGGAGCATGAAGCAGTGTTCAAAAACATGAAGAGCCTGAAAAGGTGTGAAAAATATGAAGAGCTTCAAAAGGTGTGAAATATATGAGGAGAATGAAACGGTCTGAAAAATAGGAGGATCATGAAGCGGTTTTCATAAACATGAAGAGCATGAAAAGGTGTGAAAAATATGAAGAGCTTCAAAAGGTGTGAAATACATGAAGAGCATGAAAAGCTGTGAAAAATATGAAGAGCTTCAAAAGGTGTGAAATACATGAGGAGCATGAAATGGGCTGAAAAATAGGAGAAGCATGAAGTGGTGTTTAAAAATATGAAGAGCTTGAAAAGGTGTGAAAAATATGAAGAGCTTCAAAAGGTACCAAAAATGAGATGAGCATGAAACGGTCTGAAAAATAGGAGGATCATGAAACGGTGTTGAAAAACATGAAGAGCCTGAAAAGATGTGAAAAATATGAAGAGCTACAAAAGGTGTCAAAATTATGAGGAGCATGAAACGTTCTGAAAAATAGGAGGAGCCTCAACCTGTGTTCAAAAACATGAAGAGCCTGAAAAGGTGTGAAAAATATGAAAAGCTTCAAAAGGTGTCAAAATGAGATGAGCATGAACCCGTCTGAAAATTAGGAGGAGCATGAAGCGGTGTTGAAAGACATGAAGAGCCTGAAAAGGTGTGAGAAATATGAAGAGCTTTAAAAGGTGTCAAAAATATGAGGAGCATGAAACGGTCTGCAAAAAAGTAGGAGCATGAAGTGATGTTGAAAAACTTGAAGAGCATGAAAAGGTGTGAAAAATATTAAGAGGTTCAAAGTTGTGAAATACATGAGGATCATGAAACGGTGTGAAAAAGTGGAGGAGCATGAAGCAGAGTTCGAAAACATGAAGAGCCTGAAAAGGTTTGAAAAATATGAAGAGCTCAAAAAGTGTCAAAAATATGAGGAGCATGAAACGATCTGAAAAATACGAGGAGCATGAAGCAGTGTTCAAAAACATGAAGAGCTTCAAAAGGTATGAAAAATATGAGAGCTTCAAAAGGTGTCAAAAATATGAGGAGCATGAAACGGTCTGAAAAATATGAGGAACATGAAGCGGTGTTCAAACACATGAAGAGCCTGAAAAGTTGTGAAAAATATGAAAGGCTTCAAAAGGTGTGAAAAATATGAGGAGCATGAAACTGTCTGAAAAATCGGAGGAGCATGAAGCGGTGTTGAAAAACATGAAGAGCCTGAAAATGTGTGAAAAATATGAAGAGCTTCAAACGGTGTCAAAAATATGAGGAGCATGAAATGGTCTGAAAAATTGGAGGAGCATGAAGCGGTGTTGAAAAACATGAAGAGCCTTAAAAGGTGTGAAAAAAATGAAGAGCTTCAAAAGGTGTCAAAAATATGAGGAGCATGAAACGGTCTGAAAAATATGAGCAGCATGAAGCGGTGTTGAAAAACATGAAGAGCCTGAAAAGGTGTGAAATATATGAAGAGCTTCAAAAGGTTTGAAAAATATGAGGAGCATGATATGGTTTGAAAAATAGGATTAGCATGAAGCGGTGTTCAAAAACATGAAGAGCCTGAAAAGTTGTGAAAAATATGAAAACCTTCAAAGGTGTCAAAAATGAGATGAGCATGAAACGGTCTGAAAAATAGGACGTGCATGAAGCGGTGTTGAAAAACATGAAGAGCCTGAAAAGTAGTGAAAAATATGAAGAGCTTTAAAAGGTGTCAAAAAAACGAGGAGCATGAAACGGTCTGAACAATAGGAGAAGCATGAAGCGGTGTTCAAAAACATGAAGAGCCTGAAAAGTTGTGAAAAATATGAAAACCTTCAAAGGTGTCAAAAATGAGATGAGCATGAAACGGTCTGAAAAATAGGACGTGCATGAAGCGGTGTTGAAAAACCTGAAGAGCCTGAAAAGTAGTGAAAAATATGAAGAGCTTCAAAAGGTGTCAAAAATATGAGGAGCATGAAACATTCTGAACAATAGGAGAAGCATGAAGCGGTGTTCAAAAACATGAAGAGCCTGAAAAGTGGTGAAAAATATGAAGAGCTTCAAAAGGTGTCAAAAATATGAGGAGCATGAAACGGTCTGAAAAATCGGAGGAGCATGAAGCGTTGTTGAAAAACATGAAGAGCCTGAAAAGGTGTGAGAAATATGAAGAGCTTCAAAAGGTGTTAAAAGTATGAGTAGCATGAAACGGTCTGCAAAAAAGGAGGAGCATGAAGTGGTGTTGAAAAAGATGAAGAGCCTGAAAAGGTGTTAAAAATATGAAAGCATCAAAAGGTGTCAAAATTATGAGGAGCATGAAACGGTCTGAAAAATAGGAGGAGCATGAAGCGCTGTTGAATATCATAAAGAGCCTGAAAAGTTGTGAAAAATATGAAGAGCTTCAAAAGATGAGAAAAACATGAAGAGCTTCAAAAGGTGTCAAAATGAGATGAGCATGAAAAGGTCTGAAAAATAGGAGGAGCATGAAGTCGTGTTGAATAAAAGGAAAAGTCTGAAAAAGTGTGAAATATATGAAGAGCTTCAAAAGGTGTCAAAAATATGAGGAGAATGAAACGGTCTGAAAAATAGGAGGAGCATGAAGCGATGTTGAAAAACATGAATTGTCTGAAAACGTGTGGAAAATATGAAGAGATTCATAAATGTGAAAAATATGAAGAGCTTCAAAAGGTGTGAAAAATCTGAAGAGCTTCAAAAGGTGTCAAAAAAGAGATGAGCATGAAACGGTCTGAAAAATAGGAGGAGCATGAAGCGGTGTTGAAAATCATTAAGAGCCTGAAAAGGTGTGAAAAATATGAAGAGCTTCAAAAGGTATCAAAAATATGAGGAGCATGAAACAATCTGAAAAATAGGAGGAGCATGAAGCGGTGTTCAAAAATATGAAGAGCCTGAAAAGGTGTGAAATATATGAAGAGCTTCAAAAGGTGTCAAAAATATGAGGAGCATGAAACGGTCTGAAAAATAGGAGGAACATGAAGCGGTGTTCAAAAACATGAAAAGCATGAAAAGGTGTGAAAAATATGAACAGCTTCAAAAGGTGTCAAAAATATGAGGAGCATGAAACGTTCTGAAAAATAGGACGAGCATGAAGCAGTGATAAAAAACATGAAGTGCCTGAAAAGGTGTGAAATATATGAAGAGTTCCTAAAGGTGTCAAAAATATGAGGAGCACCAAACGGTCTCAAAAATAGGAGGAGCATGAAGTGGTGTTGAAAAACATGAAGAGCCTGAAAAGGTGTGAAAAATATGAAGAGCTTCAAAAGGTGTCAAAAATGAGATGAGCATGAAACGGTCTGAAAAATAGGAGGAGCATGAGCGGTGTTGAAAAACATGAAGAGTGTGAAAACGTGTGAAAAAATGAAGAGCTTCAAAAATATTAAAAATATGAAGAGCTTCAAAAGTTTTGAAAAATATGAAGAGATTAAAAAGGTGTCAAAAATGAGATGAGCATGAAAGGGTCTGAAAAATAGGAGGAGCATGAGCGGTGTTGAAAATCATGAAGAGCCTGAAAAGTTGTGAAAAATATGAAGAGCTTCAAAAGGTGTGAAATACATGAGGAGCATGAAACTCTCTGAAAAATAGGAGGAGCATGAAGCGATGTTCAAAAACATGAAGAGCCTGAAAATGTGTGAAAAATATGAATATCTTCAAAAGGTGTCAAAATTGAGATGAGCATGAAACGGTCTGAAAAATAGGAAGAGCATGAAGCGGTGTTGAAAAACATTAAGAGCTGAAAACGTGTGAAAAATATGAAGAGCTTCAAAAGGTGTCAAAAATGAGATGAGCATGAAACGGTCTGAAAAATAGGAAGAGCATGAAGCGGTGTTGAAAAACATTAAGAGCTGAAAACGTGTGAAAAATATGAAGAGCTTCAAAAGGTGTCAAAAATGAGATGAGCATGAAACGGTCTGAAAAATAGGAAGAGCATGAAGCGGTGTTGAAAAACATTAAGAGCTGAAAACGTGTGAAAAATATGAAGAGCTTCAAAAGGTGTGAAAAATATGAGGAGCATGAAACGGTCTGAAAAATAGAAGCAGCATGAAACGGTTTTGAAAAACATGAAGAGCCTGAAAACTTGTGAAAAATATGAAGAGCTTTAAAAGGTGTGAAAAATATGAAGAGCTTCAAAGGTGACAAAAATGAGAAGAGCATGAAACGGTCTGAAAAATAGGAGGAGCATGAAGTGGTGGAGAAAAACATGAAGAGCCTGAAAAGGTGTGAAAAATATGAAGAGCTTCAAAATGTTTCAAAAATATGAAGAGCATGAAACGGTCTGAAAATCAGGAGGATCATGAAGCGGTGTTCAAAAACATGAAGAGCCTGAAAAGGTGTGAAAAATATGAAGAGCTCAAAAAGTGTCAAAAATATGATGAGCATGAAACGATCTGAAAAATAGAAGGAGCATGAAACGGTGATCAAAACATGAAGAGCCTGAAAAGTTGTGAAAAATATGAAAAGCTTCAAAAGGTGTCAAAAATATGAGGAGCATGAAACGGTCTGAAAAATAGGAGGAACATGAAGCGGTGTTCAAACACATGAAGAGCCTGAAAATGTGTGAAAATTATGAAGATCTTCAAAAGGTGTCAAAATTATGAGGAACATGAAACGGTTTGAAAAATAGGAGGAGCATGAAACGGTGTTGAAAAACATGAAGAGCCTGAAAAGGTGTGAAAAATATGAAGAGCTTCAAAAGGTGTCAAAAATGAGATGAGCATGAAACGGTCTGAAAAATAGGAGGAGCATGAGCGGTGTTGAAAAACATGAAGAGTGTGAAAACGTGTGAAAAAATGAAGAGCTTCAAAAATATTAAAAATATGAAGAGCTTCAAAAGTTTTGAAAAATATGAAGAGATTAAAAAGGTGTCAAAAATGAGATGAGCATGAAAGGGTCTGAAAAATAGGAGGAGCATGAGCGGTGTTGAAAATCATGAAGAGCCTGAAAAGTTGTGAAAAATATGAAGAGCTTCAAAAGGTGTGAAATACATGAGGAGCATGAAACTCTCTGAAAAATAGGAGGAGCATGAAGCGATGTTCAAAAACATGAAGAGCCTGAAAATGTGTGAAAAATATGAATATCTTCAAAAGGTGTCAAAATTGAGATGAGCATGAAACGGTCTGAAAAATAGGAAGAGCATGAAGCGGTGTTGAAAAACATTAAGAGCTGAAAACGTGTGAAAAATATGAAGAGCTTCAAAAGGTGTCAAAAATGAGATGAGCATGAAACGGTCTGAAAAATAGGAAGAGCATGAAGCGGTGTTGAAAAACATTAAGAGCTGAAAACGTGTGAAAAATATGAAGAGCTTCAAAAGGTGTCAAAAATGAGATGAGCATGAAACGGTCTGAAAAATAGGAAGAGCATGAAGCGGTGTTGAAAAACATTAAGAGCTGAAAACGTGTGAAAAATATGAAGAGCTTCAAAAGGTGTGAAAAATATGAGGAGCATGAAACGGTCTGAAAAATAGAAGCAGCATGAAACGGTTTTGAAAAACATGAAGAGCCTGAAAACTTGTGAAAAATATGAAGAGCTTTAAAAGGTGTGAAAAATATGAAGAGCTTCAAAGGTGACAAAAATGAGAAGAGCATGAAACGGTCTGAAAAATAGGAGGAGCATGAAGTGGTGGAGAAAAACATGAAGAGCCTGAAAAGGTGTGAAAAATATGAAGAGCTTCAAAATGTTTCAAAAATATGAAGAGCATGAAACGGTCTGAAAATCAGGAGGATCATGAAGCGGTGTTCAAAAACATGAAGAGCCTGAAAAGGTGTGAAAAATATGAAGAGCTCAAAAAGTGTCAAAAATATGATGAGCATGAAACGATCTGAAAAATAGAAGGAGCATGAAACGGTGATCAAAACATGAAGAGCCTGAAAAGTTGTGAAAAATATGAAAAGCTTCAAAAGGTGTCAAAAATATGAGGAGCATGAAACGGTCTGAAAAATAGGAGGAACATGAAGCGGTGTTCAAACACATGAAGAGCCTGAAAATGTGTGAAAATTATGAAGATCTTCAAAAGGTGTCAAAATTATGAGGAACATGAAACGGTTTGAAAAATAGGAGGAGCATGAAACGGTGTTGAAAAACATGAAGAGCCTGAAAAGGTGTGAAAAATATGAAGAGCTTCAAAAGGTGTCAAAAATGAGATGAGCATGAAACGGTCTGAAAAATAGGAGGAGCATGAGCGGTGTTGAAAAACATGAAGAGTGTGAAAACGTGTGAAAAAATGAAGAGCTTCAAAAATATTAAAAATATGAAGAGCTTCAAAAGTTTTGAAAAATATGAAGAGATTAAAAAGGTGTCAAAAATGAGATGAGCATGAAAGGGTCTGAAAAATAGGAGGAGCATGAGCGGTGTTGAAAATCATGAAGAGCCTGAAATGTTGTGAAAAATATGAAGAGCTTCAAAAGGTGTGAAATACATGAGGAGCATGAAACTCTCTGAAAAATAGGAGGAGCATGAAGCGATGTTCAAAAACATGAAGAGCCTGAAAATGTGTGAAAAATATGAATATCTTCAAAAGGTGTCAAAATTGAGATGAGCATGAAACGGTCTGAAAAATAGGAAGAGCATGAAGCGGTGTTGAAAAACATTAAGAGCTGAAAACGTGTGAAAAATATGAAGAGCTTCAAAAGGTGTCAAAAATGAGATGAGCATGAAACGGTCTGAAAAATAGGAAGAGCATGAAGCGGTGTTGAAAAACATTAAGAGCTGAAAACGTGTGAAAAATATGAAGAGCTTCAAAAGGTGTCAAAAATGAGATGAGCATGAAACGGTCTGAAAAATAGGAAGAGCATGAAGCGGTGTTGAAAAACATTAAGAGCTGAAAACGTGTGAAAAATATGAAGAGCTTCAAAAGGTGTGAAAAATATGAGGAGCATGAAACGGTCTGAAAAATAGAAGCAGCATGAAACGGTTTTGAAAAACATGAAGAGCCTGAAAACTTGTGAAAAATATGAAGAGCTTTAAAAGGTGTGAAAAATATGAAGAGCTTCAAAGGTGACAAAAATGAGAAGAGCATGAAACGGTCTGAAAAATAGGAGGAGCATGAAGTGGTGGAGAAAAACATGAAGAGCCTGAAAAGGTGTGAAAAATATGAAGAGCTTCAAAATGTTTCAAAAATATGAAGAGCATGAAACGGTCTGAAAATCAGGAGGATCATGAAGCGGTGTTCAAAAACATGAAGATCCTGAAAAGGTGTGAAAAATATGAAGAGCTCAAAAAGTGTCAAAAATATGATGAGCATGAAACGATCTGAAAAATAGAAGGAGCATGAAACGGTGATCAAAACATGAAGAGCCTGAAAAGTTGTGAAAAATATGAAAAGCTTCAAAAGGTGTCAAAAATATGAGGAGCATGAAACGGTCTGAAAAATAGGAGGAACATGAAGCGGTGTTCAAACACATGAAGAGCCTGAAAATGTGTGAAAATTATGAAGATCTTCAAAAGGTGTCAAAATTATGAGGAACATGAAACGGTTTGAAAAATAGGAGGAGCATGAAACGGTGTTGAAAAACATGAAGAGCCTGAAAAGGTGTGAAAAATATGAAGAGCTTCAAAATCTTTGAAAAATATGAAGAGCTTTCAACGGTGTGAAATACATGAGGAGCATGAAACTCTCTGAAAAATAAGAGGAGCCTGAAATGGTGTTCAAAAACATGAATAGACTGAAAACGTGTGAAAAATATGAAGAGCTTCAAAAGGTGTCAAAAATATGAGGAGCATCAAACGGTCTGAAAAATATGAGCAGCATGAAGCGGTGTTGAAAAACATGAAGAGCCTTAAAAGGTGTGAAAAATTTGAAGAGCTTCAAAAGGTGTCAAAAATATGAGGAGCATGAAACGGTCTGAAAAATAGGAGGAGCATGAAGCTGTGTCGAAAAACATGAAGAGCCTGAAAATGTGTGAAAAATATGAAGAGCTTCAAAAGGTGTGAAATAGATGAGGAGCATGAAACTCTGTGAAAAATAGGAGGAGCATGAAGCGATGTTCAAAAACATGAAGAGCCTGAAAATGTGTGAAAAATATGAAGAGCTTCAAAAGGTGTCAAAAATATGAGGAGAATGAAACGGTCTGAAAAATAGGAGGAGCATGAAGCTGTGTCGAAAAACATGAAGAGCCTGAAAAGGTGTGAAAAATATGAAGAGTTCCTAAAGGTGTCAAAAATATGCGGAGCACCAAACGGTCTCAAAAATAGGAGGAGCATGAAGTGGTGTTGAAAAATATGAAGAGCCTGAAAATGCGTGAAAAATATGAAGAGCTTCAAAAAGTGTCAAAAATATGAGGAGCATGATACGGTTTGAAAAATAGGAGGAGCATGAAGCGGTGTTGAAAAACATGAAGAGTGTGAAAACGTGTGAAAATATGAAGAGCTTCAAAAATATTAAAAATATGAAGAGCTTCAAAAGTTTTGAAAAATATGAAGAGTTTAAAAAGGTGTCAAAAATGAGATGAGCATGAAACGGTCTGAAAAATAGGAGGAGCATGAGCGGTGTTGAAAATCATGAAGAGCCTGAAAAGGTGTGAAAAATATGAAGAGCTTCAAAAGGTGTCAAAAATGAGATGAGCATGAAACGGTCTGAAAAATAGGAAGAGCATGAAGCGGTGTTGAAAAACATTAAGAGCTGAAAACGTGTGAAAAATATGAAGAGCTTCAAAAGGTGTCAAAAATGAGATGAGCATGAAACGGTCTGAAAAATAGGAAGAGCATGAAGCGGTGTTGAAAAACATTAAGAGCTGAAAACGTGTGAAAAATATGAAGAGCTTCAAAAGGTGTCAAAAATATGAGGAGCATGAAACGGTCTGAAAAATAGGAGGAGCATGAAACGGTGACCAAAAACATGAAGAGCTTGAAAAGGTGTGAAAAATATGAAGAGCTTCAAAAGCTGTGAAATACATGAGGAGCATGAAACGGTCTGAAAAATAGGAGAAGCATGAAGTGGTGTGGAAAAATATGAAGAGCCTGAAAATGTGTGAAAAATATGAAAAGCTTCAAAAGGTGTCAAAAATGAGATGAGCATGAAACGGTCTGAAAAATAGGAGGATCATGAAATGGTGTTGAAAAACATGAAGAGCCTGAAAAGATGTGAAAAATATGAAAAGCTTCAAAAAGTGTCAAAAATATGAGGAGCATGAAACGGTCTGAAAAATAGGAGGAGCATGAAGCTGTGTTCAAAAATATGAAGAGCCTGAAAAGGTGTGAAAAATATGAAGAGCTTCAAAAGTTGTCAAAAATATGAGGAGCATGAAACGGTCTGAAAAATAGGAGGAGCATGAAGCTGTGTTCAAAAACATGAAGATCTTAAAAGGGTGTGAAAATATGAAGAGCTTCAAAAGGTGTGAAAAATATGAGGAGCATGAAACGGTCTGAAAAATAGAAGCAGCATGAAACGGTTTTGAAAAACATGAAGAGCCTGAAAACTTGTGAAAAATATGAAGAGCTTTAAAAGTTGTGAAAAATATGAAGAGCTTCAAAGGTGACAAAAATGAGAAGAGCATGAAACGGTCTGAAAAATAGGAGGAGCATGAAGTGGTGGAGAAAAACTTGAAGAGCCTGAAAAGGTGTGAAAAATATGAAGAGCTTCAAAATGTTTCAAAAATATGAAGAGCATGAAACGGTCTGAAAATCAGGAGGATCATGAAGCGGTGTTCAAAAACATGAAGAGCCTGAAAAGGTGTGAAAAATATGAAGAGCTCAAAAAGTGTCAAAAATATGATGAGCATGAAACGATCTGAAAAATAGAAGGAGCATGAAACGGTGATCAAAAACATGAAGAGCCTGAAAAGGTGTGGAAAATATGAAGAGCTTCAAAAGCTGTGAAAGACATGAGGAGCATGAAACTCTCTGAAAAATAGGAGGAGCATGAAGCGGTGTTCAAAAACATGAAGAGTCTGAAAAGTTGTGAAAAATATGAAAAGCTTCAAAAGGTGTCAAAAATGAGATGAGCATTAAACGGTCTGAAAAATAGGAATAACTTGAAACGGTGTTGAAAATCATGAAGAGCCTGAAAAACTGTGAAAAATATAAAGAGCTTCAAAAGGTGTCAAAAATATGAGGAGCATGAAACGGTCTGATATATAGGAGGAGCATGAAGCTGTGTTCCAAAACATGAAGATCCTGAAAAGGTGTGAAAAATATGAAGAGCTTCTAAAGGTGTCAAAAATATGAGAAGCATAAACGGTCTGAAAAATAGGAGTAGCATGAAGCGGTTATCAAAAACATGAAGAGCCTGAAAAGGTGTGAAAAATATGAAGAGCTCAAAAAGTGTCAAAAATATGAGGATCATGAAACGGTGTGAAAAATTGGAGGAGCATGAAGCAGTGTTCAAAAACATGAAGAGCCTGAAAAGGTGTGAAAAATATGAAGAGCTTAAAAAGGTGTCAAAAATATGAGGAGCATGAAACGGTCTGAAAAATAGGGGGAGCATGAAGCTGTGTTCAAAAATATGAAGAGCCTGAAAAGGTGTGAAAAATATGAAGAGCTTCAAAAGTTGTCAAAAATATGAGGAGCATGAAACGGTCTGAAAAATAGGAGGAGCATGAAGCTGTGTTCAAAAACATGAAGATCTTAAAAGGGTGTGAAAATATGAAGAGCTTCAAAAGGTGTGAAAAATATGAGGAGCATGAAACGGTCTGAAAAATAGAAGCAGCATGAAACGGTTTTGAAAAACATGAAGAGCCTGAAAACTTGTGAAAAATATGAAGAGCTTTAAAAGTTGTGAAAAATATGAAGAGCTTCAAAGGTGACAAAAATGAGAAGAGCATGAAACGGTCTGAAAAATAGAAGGAGCATGAAGTGGTGGAGAAAAACATGAAGAGCCTGAAAAGGTGTGAAAAATATGAAGAGCTTCAAAATGTTTCAAAAATATGAAGAGCATGAAACGGTCTGAAAATCAGGAGGATCATGAAGCGGTGTTCAAAAACATGAAGAGCCTGAAAAGGTGTGAAAAATATGAAGAGCTCAAAAAGTGTCAAAAATATGATGAGCATGAAACGATCTGAAAAATAGAAGGAGCATGAAACGGTGATCAAAAACATGAAGAGCCTGAAAAGGTGTGGAAAATATGAAGAGCTTCAAAAGCTGTGAAAGACATGAGGAGCATGAAACTCTCTGAAAAATAGGAGGAGCATGAAGCGGTGTTCAAAAACATGAAGAGTCTGAAAACTTGTGAAAAATATGAAAAGCTTCAAAAGGTGTCAAAAATGAGATGAGCATTAAACGGTCTGAAAAATAGGAATAACTTGAAACGGTGTTGAAAATCATGAAGAGCCTGAAAAACTGTGAAAAATATAAAGAGCTTCAAAAGGTGTCAAAAATATGAGGAGCATGAAACGGTCTGATATATAGGAGGAGCATGAAGCTGTGTTCCAAAACATGAAGATCCTGAAAAGGTGTGAAAAATATGAAGAGCTTCTAAAGGTGTCAAAAATATGAGAAGCATAAACGGTCTGAAAAATAGGAGTAGCATGAAGCGGTTATCAAAAACATGAAGAGCCTGAAAAGGTGTGAAAAATATGAAGAGCTCAAAAAGTGTCAAAAATATGAGGATCATGAAACGGTGTGAAAAATTGGAGGAGCATGAAGCAGTGTTCAAAAACATGAAGAGCCTGAAAAGGTGTGAAAAATATGAAGAGCTTAAAAAGGTGTCAAAAATATGAGGAGCATGAAACGGTCTGAAAAATAGGAGTAGCATGAAGCGGTGTTCGAAAACATGAAGAGCCTGAAAAGGTTTGAAAAATATGAAGAGCTCAAAAAGTGTCAAAAATAAGAGGAGCATGAAACGATCTGAAAAATACGAGGAGCATGAAGCAGTGTTCAAAAACATGAAGAGCTTCAAAAGGTATGAAAAATATGAGAGCTTCAAAAGGTGTCAAAAATATGAGGAGCATGAAACGGTCTGAAAAATAGGAGGAACATGAAGCGGTGTTCAAACACATGAAGAGCCTGAAAATGTGTGAAAATTATGAAGATCTTCAAAAGGTGTCAAAATTATGAGGAACATGAAACGGTTTGAAAAATAGGAGGAGCATGAAACGGTGTTGAAAAACATGAAGAGCCTGAAAAGGTGTGAAAAATATGAAGAGCTTCAAAATCTTTGAAAAATATGAAGAGCTTTCAAAGGTGTGAAATACATGAGGAGCATGAAACACTCTGAAAAATAGGAGGAGCCTGAAAGGGTGTTCAAAAACATGAATAGACTGAAAACGTGTGAAAAATATGAAGAGCTTCAAAAGGTGTCAAAAATATGAGGAGCATGAAACGGTCTGAAAAATATGAGCAGCATGAAGTGGTGTTGAAAAACATGAAGAGCCTTAAAAGGTGTGAAAAAATTGAAGAGCTTCAAAAGGTGTCAAAAATATGAGAAGCATAAACGGTCTGAAAAATAGGAGTAGCATGAAGCGGTTATCAAAAACATGAAGAGCCTGAAAAGGTGTGAAAAATATGAAGAGCTCAAAAAGTGTCAAAAATATGAGGATCATGAAACGGTGTGAAAAATTGGAGGAGCATGAAGCAGTGTTCAAAAACATGAAGAGCCTGAAAAGGTGTGAAAAATATGAAGAGCTTAAAAAGGTGTCAAAAATATGAGGAGCATGAAACGGTCTGAAAAATAGGAGGAGCATGAAGCTGTGTTCAAAAATATGAAGAGCCTGAAAAGGTGTGAAAAATATGAAGAGCTTCAAAAGTTGTCAAAAATATGAGGAGCATGAAACGGTCTGAAAAATAGGAGGAGCATGAAGCTGTGTTCAAAAACATGAAGATCTTAAAAGGGTGTGAAAATATGAAGAGCTTCAAAAGGTGTGAAAAATATGAGGAGCATGAAACGGTCTGAAAAATAGAAGCAGCATGAAACGGTTTTGAAAAACATGAAGAGCCTGAAAACTTGTGAAAAATATGAAGAGCTTTAAAAGTTGTGAAAAATATGAAGAGCTTCAAAGGTGACAAAAATGAGAAGAGCATGAAACGGTCTGAAAAATAGGAGGAGCATGAAACGGTGTTGAAAAACATGAAGAGCCTGAAAAGGTGTGAAAAATATGAAGAGCTTCAAAATGTTTCAAAAATATGAAGAGCATGAAACGGTCTGAAAATCAGGAGGATCATGAAGCGGTGTTCAAAAACATGAAGAGCCTGAAAAGGTGTGAAAAATATGAAGAGCTCAAAAAGTGTCAAAAATATGATGAGCATGAAACGATCTGAAAAATAGAAGGAGCATGAAACGGTGATCAAAAACATGAAGAGCCTGAAAAGGTGTGGAAAATATGAAGAGCTTCAAAAGCTGTGAAAGACATGAGGAGCATGAAACTCTCTGAAAAATAGGAGGAGCATGAAGCGGTGTTCAAAAACATGAAGAGTCTGAAAAGTTGTGAAAAATATGAAAAGCTTCAAAAGGTGTCAAAAATGAGATGAGCATTAAACGGTCTGAAAAATAGGAATAACTTGAAACGGTGTTGAAAATCATGAAGAGCCTGAAAAACTGTGAAAAATATAAAGAGCTTCAAAAGGTGTCAAAAATATGAGGAGCATGAAACGGTCTGATATATAGGAGGAGCATGAAGCTGTGTTCCAAAACATGAAGATCCTGAAAAGGTGTGAAAAATATGAAGAGCTTCTAAAGGTGTCAAAAATATGAGAAGCATAAACGGTCTGAAAAATAGGAGTAGCATGAAGCGGTTATCAAAAACATGAAGAGCCTGAAAAGGTGTGAAAAATATGAAGAGCTCAAAAAGTGTCAAAAATATGAGGATCATGAAACGGTGTGAAAAATTGGAGGAGCATGAAGCAGTGTTCAAAAACATGAAGAGCCTGAAAAGGTGTGAAAAATATGAAGAGCTTAAAAAGGTGTCAAAAATATGAGGAGCATGAAACGGTCTGAAAAATAGGAGTAGCATGAAGCGGTGTTCGAAAACATGAAGAGCCTGAAAAGGTTTGAAAAATATGAAGAGCTCAAAAAGTGTCAAAAATAAGAGGAGCATGAAACGATCTGAAAAATACGAGGAGCATGAAGCAGTGTTCAAAAACATGAAGAGCTTCAAAAGGTATGAAAAATATGAGAGCTTCAAAAGGTGTCAAAAATATGAGGAGCATGAAACGGTCTGAAAAATAGGAGGAACATGAAGCGGTGTTCAAACACATGAAGAGCCTGAAAATGTGTGAAAATTATGAAGATCTTCAAAAGGTGTCAAAATTATGAGTAACATGAAACGGTTTGAAAAATAGGAGGAGCATGAAACGGTGTTGAAAAACATGAAGAGCCTGAAAAGGTGTGAAAAATATGAAGAGCTTCAAAATCTTTGAAAAATATGAAGAGCTTTCAAAGGTGTGAAATACATGAGGAGCATGAAACACTCTGAAAAATAGGAGGAGCCTGAAAGGGTGTTCAAAATCATGAATAGACTGAAAACGTGTGAAAAATATGAAGAGCTTCAAAAGGTGTCAAAAATATGAGGAGCATGAAACGGTCTGAAAAATATGAGCAGCATGAAGCGGTGTTGAAAAACATGAAGAGCCTTAAAAGGTGTGAAAAAATTGAAGAGCTTCAAAAGGTGTCAAAAATATGAGAAGCATAAACGGTCTGAAAAATAGGAGTAGCATGAAGCGGTTATCAAAAACATGAAGAGCCTGAAAAGGTGTGAAAAATATGAAGAGCTCAAAAAGTGTCAAAAATATGAGGATCATGAAACGGTGTGAAAAATTGGAGGAGCATGAAGCAGTGTTCAAAAACATGAAGAGCCTGAAAAGGTGTGAAAAATATGAAGAGCTTAAAAAGGTGTCAAAAATATGAGGAGCATGAAACGGTCTGAAAAATAGGAGGAGCATGAAGCTGTGTTCAAAAATATGAAGAGCCTGAAAAGGTGTGAAAAATATGAAGAGCTTCAAAAGTTGTCAAAAATATGAGGAGCATGAAACGGTCTGAAAAATAGGAGGAGCATGAAGCTGTGTTCAAAAACATGAAGATCTTAAAAGGGTGTGAAAATATGAAGAGCTTCAAAAGGTGTGAAAAATATGAGGAGCATGAAACGGTCTGAAAAATAGAAGCAGCATGAAACGGTTTTCAAAAACATGAAGAGCCTGAAAACTTGTGAAAAATATGAAGAGCTTTAAAAGTTGTGAAAAATATGAAGAGCTTCAAAGGTGACAAAAATGAGAAGAGCATGAAACGGTCTGAAAAATAGGAGGAGCATGAAGTGGTGGAGAAAAACATGAAGAGCCTGAAAAGGTGTGAAAAATATGAAGAGCTTCAAAATGTTTCAAAAATATGAAGAGCATGAAACGGTCTGAAAATCAGGAGGATCATGAAGCGGTGTTCAAAAACATGAAGAGCCTGAAAAGGTGTGAAAAATATGAAGAGCTCAAAAAGTGTCAAAAATATGATGAGCATGAAACGATCTGAAAAATAGAAGGAGCATGAAACGGTGATCAAAAACATGAAGAGCCTGAAAAGGTGTGGAAAATATGAAGAGCTTCAAAAGCTGTGAAAGACATGAGGAGCATGAAACTCTCTGAAAAATAGGAGGAGCATGAAGCGGTGTTCAAAAACATGAAGAGTCTGAAAAGTTGTGAAAAATATGAAAAGCTTCAAAAGGTGTCAAAAATGAGATGAGCATTAAACGGTCTGAAAAATAGGAATAACTTGAAACGGTGTTGAAAACCATGAAGAGCCTGAAAAACTGTGAAAAATATAAAGAGCTTCAAAAGGTGTCAAAAATATGAGGAGCATGAAACGGTCTGATATATAGGAGGAGCATGAAGCTGTGTTCCAAAACATGAAGATCCTGAAAAGGTGTGAAAAATATGAAGAGCTTCTAAAGGTGTCAAAAATATGAGAAGCATAAACGGTCTGAAAAATAGGAGTAGCATGAAGCGGTTATCAAAAACATGAAGAGCCTGAAAAGGTGTGAAAAATATGAAGAGCTCAAAAAGTGTCAAAAATATGAGGATCATGAAACGGTGTGAAAAATTGGAGGAGCATGAAGCAGTGTTCAAAAACATGAAGAGCCTGAAAAGGTGTGAAAATATGAAGAGCTTAAAAAGGTGTCAAAAATATGAGGAGCATGAAACGGTCTGAAAAATAGGAGTAGCATGAAGCGGTGTTCGAAAACATGAAGAGCCTGAAAAGGTTTGAAAAATATGAAGAGCTCAAAAAGTGTCAAAAATAAGAGGAGCATGAAACGATCTGAAAAATACGAGGAGCATGAAGCAGTGTTCAAAAACATGAAGAGCTTCAAAAGGTATGAAAAATATGAGAGCTTCAAAAGGTGTCAAAAATATGAGGAGCATGAAACGGTCTGAAAAATAGGAGGAACATGAAGCGGTGTTCAAACACATGAAGAGCCTGAAAATGTGTGAAAATTATGAAGATCTTCAAAAGGTGTCAAAATTATGAGGAACATGAAACGGTTTGAAAAATAGGAGGAGCATGAAACGGTGTTGAAAAACATGAAGAGCCTGAAAAGGTGTGAAAAATATGAAGAGCTTCAAAAGGTGTGAAATACATGAGGAGCATAAAACTCTCTGAAAAAGAGAAGGAGCATGAAGTGGTGTTCAAAAATATGAAGAGCCTGAAAAGGTGTGAAAAATATGAAGAGCTTCAAAAGTTGTCAAAAATATGAGGAGCATGAAACGGTCTGAAAAATAGGAGGAGCATGAAGCTGTGTTCAAAAACATGAAGATCTTAAAAGGGTGTGAAAATATGAAGAGCTTCAAAAGGTGTGAAAAATATGAGGAGCATGAAACGGTCTGAAAAATAGAAGCAGCATGAAACGGTTTTCAAAAACATGAAGAGCCTGAAAACTTGTGAAAAATATGAAGAGCTTTAAAAGTTGTGAAAAATATGAAGAGCTTCAAAGGTGACAAAAATGAGAAGAGCATGAAACGGTCTGAAAAATAGGAGGAGCATGAAGTGGTGGAGAAAAACATGAAGAGCCTGAAAAGGTGTGAAAAATATGAAGAGCTTCAAAATGTTTCAAAAATATGAAGAGCATGAAACGGTCTGAAAATCAGGAGGATCATGAAGCGGTGTTCAAAAACATGAAGAGCCTGAAAAGGTGTGAAAAATATGAAGAGCTCAAAAAGTGTCAAAAATATGATGAGCATGAAACGATCTGAAAAATAGAAGGAGCATGAAACGGTGATCAAAAACATGAAGAGCCTGAAAAGGTGTGGAAAATATGAAGAGCTTCAAAAGCTGTGAAAGACATGAGGAGCATGAAACTCTCTGAAAAATAGGAGGAGCATGAAGCGGTGTTCAAAAACATGAAGAGTCTGAAAAGTTGTGAAAAATATGAAAAGCTTCAAAAGGTGTCAAAAATGAGATGAGCATTAAACGGTCTGAAAAATAGGAATAACTTGAAACGGTGTTGAAAACCATGAAGAGCCTGAAAAACTGTGAAAAATATAAAGAGCTTCAAAAGGTGTCAAAAATATGAGGAGCATGAAACGGTCTGATATATAGGAGGAGCATGAAGCTGTGTTCCAAAACATGAAGATCCTGAAAAGGTGTGAAAAATATGAAGAGCTTCTAAAGGTGTCAAAAATATGAGAAGCATAAACGGTCTGAAAAATAGGAGGAGCATGAAGCGGTGTTGAAAAACATGAAGAGCCTGAAAACGTGTGAAACATATGAAGAGCTTAAAAAATTGTGAAAATATGAAGAGCTTCAAAAGGTGTCAAATATATGAGGAGCATGAAACGGTCTGAAAAATAGGAGGATCAGAAAGCGGTGTTGAAAAACCGGAAGAGCCTGAACATGGTGTGAAAAACATCAAAGGCTTCAAAAGGTGTCAAAAATGAGATGTGCATGAAACGGTCTGAAAAATATGCGGAGCATGAAGCGGTGTTCAAAAACATGAAGAGCGTGAAAAGGTGTGAAAAATATGAAGAGCTTCAAAAGGTGTCAAACATAAGAGGAGCATGAAACAGTCTGAAAAATAGGAGGAGCATGAAACGGTGTTAAAAAACATGAAGAGCCTGAAAATGGTGTGAAAAATATGAAGAGCTTCAAAAGGTGTGAAAAATATGAAGAGCTTCAAAAGGTGTCAAAAATATGAGGAACATGAAACGGTCTGAAAAATTGGAGGAGCATGAAGCCGTGTTCAAAAACATGAACAGCCTGAAATTATGTGAAAAATATGAAGAGCCTGAAAAGGTGTGAAAAATATGAGGAGCTTTAAAAGGTGTCAAATACATGAGGAGCATGAAACGGTCTGGAAAATAGGAGAATCAGAAAGCGGTGTTGAAAAACATGAAGAGCCTGAAAATGGTGTGAAAAATATCAAAGGCTTCAAAAGGTGTCAAAAATGAGATGTGCATGAAACGGTCAGAAAAATAGGAGGAGCATGAAACGGTGTTCAAAGACATGAAGAGCCTGAAAAGGTGTGAAAAATATGAAGAGCCTCAAAAAATGTCAAAAATATGAGGAATATGAAACGGTCTGAAAAATAGGAGGATCATAAAGCGGTGTTGAAAAACATGAAGAGCCTGAAAATGGTGTGAAAAATATGAAGAGCTTCAAAAGGAGTCAAAAATGAAATGTGCATGAAACGGTCTGAAAAATATGAGGAGCATGAAGTCGTTGTGAAAAACCTGAAAAGCCTGAAAATGTGTGCAAAATACGAAGAGCTTCAAAAGGTGAGAAATACATGAGGAGCATGAAATGGTCTGAGAAATAGGAGGAGCATGAAGCGGTGTTCAAAAACATGTAGAGACTGAAAAGGTGTGAAAAATATGAAGAGCTTCAAAAGGAGTGAAAAATAGGAGGAGCATGAAACGGTCTGAAAAATAGGAAGAGCATGAACCGGTGTTCAAATACATGAAAAGCGTGAAAAGGTGTGAAAAATATGAAGAGCTTCAAAAATATGAAAAACATGAAGAGCTTCAAAAGGTGTGAAAAATATGAAGAGCTTCAAAAGGTGTCAAAAATATGAGGAGCATGAAACGGTCTAAAAAATCGGAGGAGCATGAAATGGTGTTCAAATACATGAAGAGACTGAAAAGGTGTGAAAAAGAGGAAGAGCTTCAAATGGTGTGAAATACATGAGGAGCATGAAACGGTCTGAAAAATAGGAGGAGCATGAATCGGTGATGAAAAACATGGAGAGCCTGAAAAGGTGTGAAAAATATGAAGAGCTTCAAAAGGTTTCAAAATGTGTGGAGCATGAAACGGTCTGAAAAATAGGAGGAGCATGAAGCGGTTTTGAAAAACATAAAGAGCCTGAAAAGGTGTGAAAAATATGAAGAGCTTCTAAAGGCGTCAAAAATATGAGGAGCATGAAATGGTCTGAAAAATAGGAGGAGCATGAAACCGTGATCAAAAACATGAATACCTGAAAAGTTGTGAAAAATATGAAGAGCTTCAAAAGGTGTGAAATACATGAGGAGCATAAAACGGTCTGAAAAATAGGAGAAGCATGAAGTGGTGTAAAAAAACATGAAGAGCCTGAAAAGGTGTGAAAAATATGAAAAGCTTCTAAAGGCGTCAAAAATATGAGGAGCATGAAATGGTCTGAAAAATAGGAGGAGCATGAAGGGGTGTTGAAAAACATTAAGAGCCTGAAAGGGTGTGAAAAATATGAAGAGCTTCAAAAGATGACAAAAATATGAGGAGCATGAAACGGTCTGAAAAATAGGCGGAGCATGAAGCGATGTTAAAAAACATGAAGAGCGTGAAAAGGTGTGAAAAATATGAAGAGCTTCAAAAGGTGTCAAACATAAGAGGACCATGAAACGGTCTGAAAAATAGGAGGAGCATGAAACGGTATTGAAAAACTTGAAGAGCCTTAAAAGGTGTGAAAATATGAAAAGCTTCAAAAGGTGTCAAGAATATGAGGAGCATGAAACGGTCTGAAAAATAGGAGGAAAATGAAGCGGTGTTCAATTACATGAAGAGCATGAAAAGGTGTGAAAAATATGAAGAGCTACAAAAGGTGTCAAAAATGAAATGAGCATGAAACGGTCTGAAAAATAGGAGGAGCATGAAGTGGTGTTGAAAAAAAAGAAGAGCCTGAAAAGGTGTGAAATATATGAAGAGCTTCAAAAGGTGTCAAAAATATGAGGAGCATGAAACGGTGTGAAAGATAGGAGGAGCATGAAGCGTTGATGAAAAACATGTAGGGCATGAAAACGTGTGAAAAATATGAAGAGCTTCAAAAGGTGTGAAAAATATAAACAGCTTCGAAAGGTGTCAAAAATGAGATGAGCATGAAACGGTCTGAAAAATAGTAGGAGCATGAATTGGTGTTGAAATACATGAAGAGCCTGAAAAGGTATGAAAAATATGAAGAGCTTCAAAACGTGTGAAATATATGAGGAGCATGATGCGGTCTGAAAAATAGGAGGAACATGAAGCGGTGTTCAAAAACGTGAAGAGCCTGAAAAGTTGTGAAAAATATGAAAAGCTTCCAAAGGTGTCAAAATGAGATCAGCATGAAACGGTCTGAAAAACAGGAGGATCATGAAGCGGTGTTGAAAAACATGAAGAGCCTGAAAAGGTGTGAGAAATATGAAGAGCTTAAAAAGGTGTCAAAAATATGAGGAGCATGAAACGGAATGAAAAATAGGAGGAGCATGAAGCGGTGTTGAAAAACTAGAAGAGCCTGAAAATGTGTGAAAAATATGAAAAGCGTCAAAAGGTGTCAAGAATATGAGGAGCATGAAACGGAATGAAAAATAGGGGGAGCATGAAGCGGTGTTGAAAAACATGAAGAACCTGAAAACGTGTGAAACATATGAAGAGCTTAAAAAATTGTGAAAATATGAAGAGCTTCAAAAGGTGTCAAATATATGAGGAGCATGAAATGGTCTGAAAAATAGAAGGATCAGAAAGTGGTGTTGAAAAACCTGAAGAGCCTGAAAATGGTGTGAAAAATATCAAAGGCTTCAAAAGGTGTCAAAAATGAGATGTGCATGAAACGGTCTGAAAAATATGCGGAGTATGAAGCGGTGTTCAAAAACATGAAGAGCGTGAAAAGGTGTGAAAAATATGAAGAGCTTCAAAAGGTGTCAAACATAAGAGGATCATGAAACGGTCTGAAAAATAGGAGGAGCATGAAACGGTGTTAAAAAACATGAAGAGCCTGAAAATGGTGTGAAAAATATGAAGAGCTTCAAAAGGTGTGAAAAATATGAAGAGCTTCAAAAGGTGTCAAAAATATGAGGAACATGAAACGGTCTGAAAAATTGGAGGAGCATGAAGCCGTGTTCAAAAACATGAACAGCCTGAAATTATGTGAAAAATATGAAGAGCCTGAAAAGGTGTGAAAAATATGAGAAGCTTTAAAAGGTGTCAAACATAAGAGGATCATGAAACGGTCTGAAAAATAGGAGGAGCATGAAACGGTGTTAAAAAACATGAAGAGCCTGAAAATGGTGTGAAAAATATGAAGAGCTTCAAAAGGTGTGAAAAATATGAAGAGCTTCAAAAGGTGTCAAAAATATGAGGAACATGAAACGGTCTGAAAAATTGGAGGAGCATGAAGCCGTGTTCAAAAACATGAACAGCCTGAAATTATGTGAAAAATATGAAGAGCCTGAAAAGGTGTGAAAAATATGAGGAGCTTTAAAAGGTGTCAAATACATGAGGAGCATGAAACGGTCTGGAAAATAGGAGAATCAGAAAGCGGTGTTGAAAAACATGAAGAGCCTGAAAATGGTGTGAAAAATATCAAAGGCTTCAAAAGGTGTCAAAAATGAGATGTGCATGAAACGGTCACAAAAATAGGAGGAGCATGAAACGGTGTTCAAAGACATGAAGAGCCTGAAAAGGTGTGAAAAATATGAAGAGCCTCAAAAAATGTCAAAAATATGAGGAATATGAAACGGTCTGAAAAATAGGAGGATCATAAAGCGGTGTTGAAAAACATGAAGAGCCTGAAAATGGTGTGAAAAATATGAAGAGCTTCAAAAGGAGTCAAAAATGAAATGTGCATGAAACGGTCTGAAAAATATGAGGAGCATGAAGTCGTTGTGAAAAACCTGAAAAGCCTGAAAATGTGTGCAAAATACGAAGAGCTTCAAAAGGTGAGAAATACATGAGGAGCATGAAATGGTCTGAGAAATAGGAGGAGCATGAAGCGGTGTTCAAAAACATGTAGAGACTGAAAAGGTGTGAAAAATATGAAGAGCTTCAAAAGGAGTGAAAAATAGGAGGAGCATGAAACGGTCTGAAAAATAGGAAGAGCATGAACCGGTGTTCAAATACATGAAAAGCGTGAAAAGGTGTGAAAAATATGAAGAGCTTCAAAAATATGAAAAACATGAAGAGCTTCAAAAGGTGTGAAAAATATGAAGAGCTTCAAAAGGTGTCAAAAATATGAGGAGCATGAAACGGTCTAAAAAATCGGAGGAGCATGAAATGGTGTTCAAATACATGAAGAGACTGAAAAGGTGTGAAAAAGAGGAAGAGCTTCAAATGGTGTGAAATACATGAGGAGCATGAAACGGTCTGAAAAATAGGAGGAGCATGAATCGGTGATGAAAAACATGGAGAGCCTGAAAAGGTGTGAAAAATATGAAGAGCTTCAAAAGGTTTCAAAATGTGTGGAGCATGAAACGGTCTGAAAAATAGGAGGAGCATGAAGCGGTTTTGAAAAACATAAAGAGCCTGAAAAGGTGTGAAAAATATGAAGAGCTTCTAAAGGCGTCAAAAATATGAGGAGCATGAAATGGTCTGAAAAATAGGAGGAGCATGAAACCGTGATCAAAAACATGAATACCTGAAAAGTTGTGAAAAATATGAAGAGCTTCAAAAGGTGTGAAATACATGAGGAGCATAAAACGGTCTGAAAAATAGGAGAAGCATGAAGTGGTGTAAAAAAACATGAAGAGCCTGAAAAGGTGTGAAAAATATGAAAAGCTTCTAAAGGCGTCAAAAATATGAGGAGCATGAAATGGTCTGAAAAATAGGAGGAGCATGAAGGGGTGTTGAAAAACATTAAGAGCCTGAAAGGGTGTGAAAAATATGAAGAGCTTCAAAAGATGACAAAAATATGAGGAGCATGAAACGGTCTGAAAAATAGGCGGAGCATGAAGCGATGTTAAAAAACATGAAGAGCGTGAAAAGGTGTGAAAAATATGAAGAGCTTCAAAAGGTGTCAAACATAAGAGGACCATGAAACGGTCTGAAAAATAGGAGGAGCATGAAACGGTATTGAAAAACTTGAAGAGCCTTAAAAGGTGTGAAAATATGAAAAGCTTCAAAAGGTGTCAAGAATATGAGGAGCATGAAACGGTCTGAAAAATAGGAGGAAAATGAAGCGGTGTTCAATTACATGAAGAGCATGAAAAGGTGTGAAAAATATGAAGAGCTACAAAAGGTGTCAAAAATGAAATGAGCATGAAACGGTCTGAAAAATAGGAGGAGCATGAAGTGGTGTTGAAAAAAAAGAAGAGCCTGAAAAGGTGTGAAATATATGAAGAGCTTCAAAAGGTGTCAAAAATATGAGGAGCATGAAACGGTGTGAAAGATAGGAGGAGCATGAAGCGTTGATGAAAAACATGTAGGGCATGAAAACGTGTGAAAAATATGAAGAGCTTCAAAAGGTGTGAAAAATATAAACAGCTTCGAAAGGTGTCAAAAATGAGATGAGCATGAAACGGTCTGAAAAATAGTAGGAGCATGAATTGGTGTTGAAATACATGAAGAGCCTGAAAAGGTATGAAAAATATGAAGAGCTTCAAAACGTGTGAAATATATGAGGAGCATGATGCGGTCTGAAAAATAGGAGGAACATGAAGCGGTGTTCAAAAACGTGAAGAGCCTGAAAAGTTGTGAAAAATATGAAAAGCTTCCAAAGGTGTCAAAATGAGATCAGCATGAAACGGTCTGAAAAACAGGAGGATCATGAAGCGGTGTTGAAAAACATGAAGAGCCTGAAAAGGTGTGAGAAATATGAAGAGCTTAAAAAGGTGTCAAAAATATGAGGAGCATGAAACGGAATGAAAAATAGGAGGAGCATGAAGCGGTGTTGAAAAACTAGAAGAGCCTGAAAATGTGTGAAAAATATGAAAAGCGTCAAAAGGTGTCAAGAATATGAGGAGCATGAAACGGAATGAAAAATAGGGGGAGCATGAAGCGGTGTTGAAAAACATGAAGAACCTGAAAACGTGTGAAACATATGAAGAGCTTAAAAAATTGTGAAAATATGAAGAGCTTCAAAAGGTGTCAAATATATGAGGAGCATGAAATGGTCTGAAAAATAGAAGGATCAGAAAGTGGTGTTGAAAAACCTGAAGAGCCTGAAAATGGTGTGAAAAATATCAAAGGCTTCAAAAGGTGTCAAAAATGAGATGTGCATGAAACGGTCTGAAAAATATGCGGAGTATGAAGCGGTGTTCAAAAACATGAAGAGCGTGAAAAGGTGTGAAAAATATGAAGAGCTTCAAAAGGTGTCAAACATAAGAGGATCATGAAACGGTCTGAAAAATAGGAGGAGCATGAAACGGTGTTAAAAAACATGAAGAGCCTGAAAATGGTGTGAAAAATATGAAGAGCTTCAAAAGGTGTGAAAAATATGAAGAGCTTCAAAAGGTGTCAAAAATATGAGGAACATGAAACGGTCTGAAAAATTGGAGGAGCATGAAGCCGTGTTCAAAAACATGAAC
Organism: Dama dama; assembly: GCF_033118175.1. Taxonomy (NCBI): domain Eukaryota; kingdom Metazoa; phylum Chordata; class Mammalia; order Artiodactyla; family Cervidae; genus Dama; species Dama dama. The sequence goes on along the minus strand of NW_026870921.1, from coordinate 1,044,538 downwards.
AGCCTGAAATTATGTGAAAAATATGAAGAGCCTGAAAAGGTGTGAAAAATATGAGAAGCTTTAAAAGGTGTCAAATACATGAGGAGCATGAAACGGTCTGAAAAATAGGAGGATCAGAAAGCGGTGTTGAAAAACATGAAGAGCCTGAAAATGGTGTGAAAAATATCAAAGGCTTCAAAAGGTGTCAAAAATGAGATGTGCATGAAACGGTCACAAAAATAGGAGGAGCATGAAACGGTGTTCAAAGACATGAAGAGCCTGAAAAGGTGTGAAAAATATGAAGAGCCTCAAAAAATGTCAAAAATATGAGGAATATGAAACGGTCTGAAAAATAGGAGGATCATAAAGCGGTGTTGAAAAACATGAAGAGCCTGAAAATGGTGTGAAAAATATGAAGAGCTTCAAAAGGAGTCAAAAATGAAATGTGCATGAAACGGTCTGAAAAATATGAGGAGCATGAAGTCGTTGTGAAAAACATGAAAAGCCTGAAAATGTGTGCAAAATACGAAGAGCTTCAAAAGGTGTGAAATACATGAGGAGCATGAAATGGTCTGAGAAATAGGAGGAGCATGAAGCGGTGTTCAAAAACATGTAGAGACTGAAAAGGTGTGAAAAATATGAAGAGCTTCAAAAGGAGTGAAAAATAGGAGGAGCATGAAACGGTCTGAAAAATAGGAAGAGCATGAACCGGTGTTCAAATACATGAAAAGCGTGAAAAGGTGTGAAAAATATGAAGAGCTTCAAAAATATGAAAAACATGAAGAGCTTCAAAAGGTGTGAAAAATATGAAGAGCTTCAAAAGGTGTCAAAAATATGAGGAGCATGAAACGGTCTAAAAAATCGGAGGAGCATGAAATGGTGTTCAAAGACATGAAGAGACTGAAAAGGTGTGAAAAACAGGAAGAGCTTCAAATGGTGTGAAATACATGAGGAGCATGAAACGGTCTGAAAAATAGGAGGAGCATGAAGCGCTGTTCAACAACATGAAGAGCCTAAAAGGTGTGAAAAGTATGAAGAGATTCAAAAGGTGTCAAAAATATGAGGAGCATGAAACGGTCTGAACATACGAGGAGCATGAAGCGGTGATGAAAAACATGGAGAGCCTGAAAAGTTGTGAAAAATATGAAGAGCTTCAAAAGGTTTCAAAATGTGTGGAGCATGAAACGGTCTGAAAAATAGGAGGAGCATGAATTGGTGTTGAAAAACATGAAGATCCTGAAAAGGTGTGAGAAATATGAAGAGTTTCAAAAGGTGTCAAAAATATGAGGAGCCTGAAACGGTCTGAAAAATAAGAGGAGCATGAAGCGGTGTTCAAAAACATGAAGAGCCTGAAAAGGTGTGAAATATATGAAGAGCTTGAAAACTTGTGAAATATATGAAGAGCTTCAAAAGGTGTTAAAAATGAGATGAACATGAAACTGTCTGAAAAATATGAGGAGCATGAAACGGTGATCAAAAACATGAAGAGCCTGAAAAGCTGTGAAAAATATGAAGAGCTTCAAAAGGTGTGAAAAATATGAGGAGCATGATACAGTTTGAAAAATAGGAGGTGCATGAAGCCGTGTTGAAAAACATGAATAGTCTGAAAACGTGTGAAAATATGAAGAGCTTCAAAAGGTGTCAAAAAAGAGATGAGCATGAAACGGTCTGAAAAATAGGAGGAGCATGAAGTGGTGTTGAAAAACATGAAGAGCCTGAAATGGTGTGAAATATATGAAGACCTTCAAAACGTGTGAAAAATATGAGGAGCTTCAAAAAGTGTCAAAATTATGAGGAGCATGAAACGGTCTGAAAAATAGGAGGAGCATGAAGCGGTGTTGAAAAATAAGAGGAGCATGAAGAGGTGTTGAAAAAAATGAAGAGCCTGAAAAGGTGTGAAAAATATGAAGAGCTTCTAAAGGTGTCAAAAATATGAGGAGCCTGAAACGGTCTGAAAAATAGGAGGGGCATGAAGCGATGTTGAAAAACATGCAGAGCCTGAAAATGTGTGAAAAATATGAAGATCTTCTAAAGGTGTCAAATATATGAGGACAATGAAACGGCCTGAAAAATTGGAGGAGCATGAAGTGGTGTTGAAAAACATGAAGAGCCTGAAAAGGTGAGAAAAATATAAAGAGCTTCAAAAGGTGTCAAAATTATGAGGAGCATGAAACGGTCTGAAAAATAGGAGGAGCATGAAGTGGTGTTGAAAAACATGAAGATCCTGAAATGGTGTGAAATATATGAAGACCTTCAAAATGTGTGAAACATATGAGGAGCTTCAAAAAGTGTCAAAAATATGAGGAGCATGAAACGGTCTGAAAAATAGGAGGAGCATGAAGGGGTGTTGAAAAAATGAAGAGCCTGAAAAGGTGTGAAAAATATGAAAAGCTTAAAAACGTGTCAAATATATGAGGAGCATGAAACGGTATGAAAAATACGAGGAGCATGAAGCGGTGTTGAAAAACGTGAAGAGCCTGAAATGGTGTGAAATATATGAAGAGCTTCAAAACGTGTCAAAAATAAATGAGCAGGAAAGGGTCTGAATATTAGGAGAGCATGAAGTGGTGTTAAAACATGAAGAGCCTGAAAAGGTGTGAAATATATGAAGAGTGTCAAAAGGTATCAAAAATATGAGGAGAATGAAACGGTCTGAAAAATAGGAGGAGCATGAAACGGTGATCAAAAACATGAATACCTGAAAAGTTGTGAAAAATATGAAGAGCTTCAAAAGGTGTGAAATACATGAGGAGCATAAAAAGGTCTGAAAAATAGGAGAAGCATGAAGCGGTGTTGAAAAACATGAAGAGCCTGAAAAGGTGTGAAAAATATGAAGAGCTTCAAAAGGTGTGAAATACATGAGGAGCATAAAAAGGTCTGAAAAATAGGAGAAGCATGAAGCGGTGTTGAAAAACATGAAGAGCCTGAAAAGGTGTGAAAAATATGAAGAGCTTCAAAAGGTGTCAAAAATATGAGGAGCATGAAACGGTCTGAATAATAGAAGGAGCATGAAACGGTCTTTAAACAAATGAAGAGCCTGAAAAGGTGTGAAAAATATGAAGAGCTTCAAAAGGTGTCAAAAATATGTGGAGCATGAAATAGTCTGAAAAATAGGAGGAGCATGAAGCGGTGTTGAAAAACATGAAGAACCTGAAAACTTGTCAAAATTTGAAGAGTTTCAAAAGGTGTGAAATATATGAACAGTTTCAAAAGTGTGAAAAATGAGATGAGCATGAAGCGGTCTTAAAAATAGGAGGAGCATGAAGTGTTGTTGAAAAACATAAAGATCCTGAAAATGTGTGAAATATATGAAGAGCTACAAAAGGTGTCAAAAACGTGAGGAGCATGAAACGGTCTGAAAAATAGGAAGAGCATGAAGCAGTGTTCAAAAACATGAGGAGCCTGAAAAGGTGTGAAAAATATGAAGAGCTTCAAAAGGTGTCAAATTATGAGGAGCGTGAAACGGTCTGAAAAATAGGAGGAGTATGAAGTGGTGTTGAAAAAAATGAAGAGCCTGAATATGTGTGCAAAATATAAAGAGCTTCAAAAGGTGTGAAATACATGTGGAGCACGAAACGGTCTGAAAAATAGGAGGATCATGAAGCCGTGTTCAAAAAAATTGCAGAGACTGAAAAGGTGTGAAAAATATGAAGAGCTTCAAAAGGTGTCAAATTATGAGGAGCATAAACGGTCTGCAAATAGGACCAGCATGAAGCGGTGTTCAAAAACATGAAGAGCCTGAAAAGGTTTGAAAAATATGAATAGCTTTAAAAGGTGTGAAAATTATGAGGAGCAGGAAACGTTCGAAAAATAGGAGGAGGATGAAGCAATGTTGAAAAACATGAAGAGTCTGAAAAGGTGTGAAAATATGAAGAGCTTCAAAAATATGAAAAATATGAAGAGCTTCAAAAGGTGTGAAAAACATGAAGAGCTTCAAAAGGTGTCAAAAATATGAGGTGCATGAAATGGTCTGAAAAGTAGGAGGAGCATGAAGCGGTGTTGAAAAACATGAAGAGCCTGAAAACGTGTGAAAAATATGAAGAGCTTCAAAAGGAGTCAAAAATATGAGGAGAATGAAACGGTCTTAAAAATAGGAGGAGCATGAAGCGGTGTTGAAAAACATGAAGAGCCTGAAAAGGTGTGAAAAATATGAAGAGCTTCAAAAGGTGTCAAAAATATGAGGAGCAAGAAACGGTCTGAAAAATAGGAGAAGCATGAAACGGTCTGAAAATTAGGAGGAGCATGAAGCAGTGTTGAAAAATATAAAGAGCCTGAAACAGTGTGAAATATATGAAGAGCCTCAAAGGTGTCAAAAATATGAGGAGCAAGAAACGGTCTGAAAAATAGAAGGAGCTTGAAGTGGTGTTGAAAAACATGAAGAGCCTGAAAAAGTGTGAAATATATGAAGAGCCTCAAAGGTGTCAAAAATATGAGGAGCAAGAAACGGTCTGAAAAATAGAAGGAGCTTGAAGTGGTGTTGAAAAACATGAAGAGCCTGAAAAGGTGTGAAAAATATGAAGAGCTTCAAAGGTGTCAAAATTAAGAGGAGCATGAAACGCTCTGAAAAAGAGGAGGAGCAGCAAGCGATGTTGAAAAACATGAAGAGCGTGAAAAAGTGTGAAAAATATGAAGAGTTTCAAAAGGTGTCAAGAATATGAGGAGCATGAAACGGTCTGAAAAATAGGAGGAGCATGAAGTGGTGCTGAAAAACATGAATAGCCTGAAAAGGTGTGAAAAATATGAAGAGCTTCAAAAGGCGTCAAAAATATGAGGAGCATGAAACGGTCTGAAAAATAGGAGAAGCATGAAACGGTCTGAAAAATAGGAGGAGCATGAAGCGGTTTGAAAAACATGAAGAGCCTGAAAAAGTGTGAAAAATATGAAGAGCTTCAAAATGTGTCAAAAATATGAGGAGAATGAAACGGTCTGAAAATTAGGAGGAGCATGAAGCGGTGTTGAAAAACATAAAGAGCCTGAAACAGTGTGAAATATATGAAGAGCCTCAAAGGTGTCAAAAATATGAGGAGCAAGAAACGGTCTGAAAAATAAAAGAAGCTTGAAGTGGTGTTGAAAAATATGAAGAGCCTGAAAAGGTGTGAAAAATATGAAGAGCTTCAAAAAGGTGTCAAATATATAAAGGGTGAAACGGTCTGAAAAATATGAGGAGCAAGAAACTGTTTTCAAAAACATGAAGAGCCTCAAAAGGTGTGAAAAATATGAAGAGCTTCAAAAAGGTGTCAAATATATAGAGGGTGAAACGGTCTGAAAAATATGAGGAGCAAGAGACTGTTTTCAAAAACATGAAGAGCCTCAAAAGGTGTGAACAATGTGAAGAGCTTCAAACTGTGTCAAAAATATGAGGAGCATGATACGGTCTGAAACATAGGAGGAGCATGAAGTGTTGTTGAAAAACATGAAGAGCCTGAAAAAGGTGAGAAACATATGAGGAGCATGAAACGGTCTGAAAAATAGGAGGAGCATGAAGTGTTGTTGAAAAACATGAAGAGCCTGAAAAGGTGTCAAAAATATGAAGAGCTTCAAAAAGTGTCAAAAATATGAGGAGCATGAAACGGTCTGAAAAATAGGAGAAGCATGAAGTGGTGAAGAAAAATATGAGGAGCCTGAAAAGGTGTAAAAAATATGAAGAGCTTCAAAGGTGTCAAAACTAAGAGGAGCATGAAACGGTCTGAAAAAGATGAGGAGCAGCAAGCGATGTTGAAAAACATGAAGAGCCTGAAAAGGTGTGAAAAATATGAAGAGATTCAAAAGGTGTCAAAAATATGAGGAGCATGAAACGGTTTGAAAAATAGGAGGAGCATGAAGCGGTGTTGAAAAACATGAAGAGCCTGAAAAGGTGTGAAAAATATGAAGAGCTTCAAAATGTGTAAAAAATATGGGGAGCAAAAAAAGGTCTGAAAAATAGGAGGAGCATGAAGTGGTGCTGAAAAACATGAAGAGCCTGAAAAGGTGTGAAAAATATGAAGAGCTTCAAAAGGCGTCAAAAATACGAGGAGCATGAAACGGTCTGAAAAATAGGAGGAGCATGAAACGGTCTGAAAATAGGAGGAGCATGAAGCGGTTTGAAAAACATGAAGAGCCTGAAAAAGTGTGAAAAATATGAAGAGCTTCAAAAGGTGTCAAAAATATGAGGAGAATGAAACGGTCTGAAAATCAGGAGGAGCATGAAGCGGTGTTGAAAAACATAAAGAGCCTGAAAAAGTGTGAAATATATGAAGAGCCTCAAAGGTGTCAAAAATATGAGGAGCAAGAAACGGTCTGAAAAATAGAAGGAGCTTGAAGTGGTGTTGAAAAACATGAAGAGCCTGAAAAGGTGTGAAAAATATGAAGAGCTTCAAAAGGTGTCAAAAATATGAGGAGAATGAAACGGTCTGAAAATTAGGAGGAGCATGAAGCGGTGTTGAAAAACATAAAGAGACTGAAAAAGTGTGAAATATATGAAGAGCCTCAAAGGTGTCAAAAATATTAGGAGCAAGAAACGGTCTGAAAAATAGAAGGAGCTTGAAGTGGTGTTGAAAAACATGAAGAGCCTGAAAAGGTGTGAAAAATATGAAGAGCTTCAGAAAGGTGTCAAATATATAGAGGGTGAAACGGTCTGAAAAATATGAGGAGCAAGAAACTGTTTTCAAAAACATGAAGAGCCTCAAAAGGTGTGAAAAATGTGAAGAGCTTCAAACTGTGTCAAAAATATGAGGAGCATGAAACGGTCTGAAACATAGGAGGAGCATGAAGTGATGTTGAAAAACATGAAGAGACTGAAAAAGTTGTGAAACATATGAGGAGCATGATATGGTCTGATAAATAGGAGGAGCATGAAGCGGTGTTGAAAAATATGAAGAGCATGAAAATGTGTGAAAAATATGAAGAGCTTCAAAAGGTGTCAAAAATATAAGGAGCATGAAACGGTCTAAAATATAGCAGGAGCATGAAAAGGTGTTAAAAAACATGAAGAGCCTGAAAAGGTGTGAAAAATATGAAAAGCTTCAAATGGTGTCAAAAATATGAGGAGAATGAAACGGTCTGATAATTAGGAGGAGCATGAAGTGGTGTTGAAAAACATGAAGAGCTTGAAAAAGGTGTGAAACATATGAGTAGAATAAAACGGTCTGAAAAATAGGAGGAGCATGAAGTGGTGTAGAAAAACATGAAGACCCTGAAAAGGTGTGAAAAATATGAAGAGCTACAAAAAGTGTCAAAAATATGAGGAGCTTGAAACGGTCTGAAATATAGGAGGAGCGTGAAAAGGTGTTAAAAAAATATGAAGAGCTTCAAAAGGTGTGAAAAGTATGAGGAGCATGAAACGGTCTGAAAAATAGGAGGAGCATGAAGCGTTGTTGAAAAACATGAAGAGCCTGAAAAGGTGTGAAAAATATGAAGTGCTTCAAAAAGTGTCAAAAACATGAGGAGCATGAAAATGTCTGAAAAATAGGAGGAGCTTGAAGCGGTGTTCAAAAAAATGAAGAGCCTGGAGAAGTGTGAAAAATATGAAGAGCTTCAAAAAGTGTCAAAAATATGAGGAGCATTAAACGGTCTGAAAAATAGGAGAAGCATGAAACGGTCTGAAAAATAGGAGAAGCATGAAACGGTCTGAAAAATAGGAGGAGCATGAAGCAGTGTTGAAAAACATAAAGAGCCTGAAACAGTGTGAAATATATGAAGAGCCTCAAAGGTGTCAAAAATATGAGGAGCAAGAAACGGTCTGAAAAATAGAAGGAGCTTGAAGTGGTGTTGAAAAACATGAAGAGCCTGAAAAAGTGTGAAATATATGAAGAGCCTCAAAGGTGTCAAAAATATGAGGAGCAAGAAACGGTCTGAAAAATAGAAGGAGCTTGAAGTGGTGTTGAAAAACATGAAGAGCCTGAAAAGGTGTGAAAAATATGAAGAGCTTCAAAGGTGTCAAAATTAAGAGGAGCATGAAACGCTCTGAAAAAGAGGAGGAGCAGCAAGCGATGTTGAAATACATGAAGAGCGTGAAAAGGTGTGAAAAATATGAAGAGCTTCAAAAGGTATCACAAATATGAGGAGCATGAAAGGGTCTGAAAAATAGGAGGAGCATGAAGCGGTGTTGAAAAACATGAAGAGCCTGAAAAGGTGTGAAAAATATGAAGAGCTTCAAAAGGTGTCAAAAATATAAGGAGCATGAAACGGCCTGAAATATAGGAGGAGCATGAAAAGGTGTTAAAAAACATGAAGAGCCTAAAAAGGTGTGAAAAATATGAAAAGCTTCAAATGTTGTCAAATATATGAGGAGAATTAAACGGTCTGATAATTAGGAGGAGCATGAAGTGGTGTTGAAAAACATGAAAAGCTTGAAAAAGGTGTGAAACATATGAGTAGAATAAAACAGTCTGAAAAATAGGAGGAGCATGAAGTGGTGTAGAAAAACATGAAGACCCTGAAAAGGTGTGAAAAATATGAAGAGCTAGAAAAAGTGTCAAAAATATGAGTAGCTTGAAACGGTCTGAAATATAGGAGGAGCGTGAAAAGTTGTTAAAAAAATACGAGGGGCTTCAAATTGTGTGAAACATATGAGGAGCATGAAACGGTCTGAAAAATAGGAGGAGCATGAAGCGTTGTTGAAAAACATGAAGAGCCTGAAAAGGTGTGAAAAACATGAAGTGCTTCAAAAGGTGTCAAAAACATGAGGAGCATGAAAAGGTCTGAAAAATAGGAGGAGCATGAAGCGGTGTTCAAAAAAATGAAGAGCCTGGAGAAGTGTGAAAAATATGAAGAGCTTCAAAAAGTGTCAAAAATATGAGGAGCATTAAACGGTCTGAAAAATAGGAGAACCATGAAGTGGGGTTGAAAAATATGAAGAGCCTGAAAAGGTGTGAAAAATACGAAGAGCTTCAAAGGTGTCAAAATTATGAGGAGCATGAAACGCTCTGAAAAAGAGGAGGAGCAGCAAGCGATGTTGAAAAACATGAAGAGCGTGAAAAGGTGTGAAAAATATGAAGAGCTTCAAAAGGTGTCAAATATATGAGGAGCATGATACGGTCTGAAAAATAGGAGGAGTATGAAGTGGTGCTGAAAAATATGAAGAGCCTGAAAAGGTGTGAAAAATAGGAAGAGCTTCAAAAGTTGTGAAAAATATGAGGAGCATGAAACGGTCTGAAAAATAAGAGGAGCATGAAGCCGTGTTGAAAAACATGTAGAGACTGAAAAGGTGTAAAAAATATGAAGAGCTTCAAAAGGTGTCAAAAATATGAGGAGCTGAAACGGTCTGAAAAATAGGAGGAGCATTGTAGCGTTGTTCAAAAACTTGAAGAGCCTGAAATGGTGTGAAAAATATGAAGAGCTTCAAAAGGTGTCAAAAATATGAGGAGCATGAAACGGTCTGAAAAATAAGAGGAGCATGAAATGGTGTTGAAAAACATGAAGAGCCTGAAAAGGTGTGAAAAATATGAAGAGCTTCAAAGGTGTCAAAATTATGAGGAGCATGAAACGCTCTGAAAAAGAGGAGGAGCAGCAAGCGATGTTGAAAAACATGAAGAGCGTGAAAAGGTGTGAAAAATATGAAGAGCTTCAAAAGGTGTCACAAATATGAGGAGCATGAAAGGGTCTGAAAAATAGGAGGAGCATGAAGCGGTGTTGAAAAACATGAAGAGCCTGAAAAGGTGTGAAAAATATGAAGAGCTTCAAAAGGTGTCAAGAATATGAGGAGCATGAAACGGTCTGAAAAATAGGAGGAGCATGAAGTGGTGCTGAAAAACATGAATAGCCTGAAAAGGTGTGAAAAATATGAAGAGCTTCAAAAGGCGTCAAAAATATGAGGAGCATGAAACGGTCTGAAAAATAGGAGAAGCGTGAAACGCTCTGAAAAATAGAAGGAGCATGAAGTGTTGTTGAAAAACATGAAGAGCCTGAAAAAGGTGTGAAACATATGAGGAGCATGATACGGTCTGAAAAATAGGAGGAGCATGAAGCGGTGTTGAAAAATATGAAGAGCCTGAAAAGGTGTGAAAAATATGAAGAGCTTCAAAAGGTGTCAAAAATATAAGGAGCATGAAACGGCCTGAAATATAGGAGGAGCATGAAAAGGTGTTAAAAAACATGAAGAGCCTAAAAAGGTGTGAAAAATATGAAAAGCTTCAAATGTTGTCAAATATATGAGGAGAATTAAACGGTCTGATAATTAGGAGGAGCATGAAGTGGTGTTGAAAAACATGAAAAGCTTGAAAAAGGTGTGAAACATATGAGTAGAATAAAACAGTCTGAAAAATAGGAGGAGCATGAAGTGGTGTAGAAAAACATGAAGACCCTGAAAAGGTGTGAAAAATATGAAGAGCTAGAAAAAGTGTCAAAAATATGAGTAGCTTGAAACGGTCTGAAATATAGGAGGAGCGTGAAAAGGTGTTAAAAAAATACGAAGAGCTTCAAAATGTGTGAAACATATGAGGAGCATGAAACGGTCTGAAAAATAGGAGGAGCATGAAGCGTTGTTGAAAAACATGAAGAGCCTGAAAAGGTGTGAAAAACATGAAGTGCTTCAAAAGGTGTCAAAAACATGAGGAGCATGAAAAGGTCTGAAAAATAGGAGGAGCATGAAGCGGTGTTCAAAAAAATGAAGAGCCTGGAGAAGTGTGAAAAATATGAAGAGCTTCAAAAAGTGTCAAAAATATGAGGAGCATTAAACGGTCTGAAAAATAGGAGAACCATGAAGTGGGGTTGAAAAATATGAAGAGCCTGAAAAGGTGTGAAAAATGCGAAGAGCTTCAAAGGTGTCAAAATTATGAGGAGCATGAAACGCTCTGAAAAAGAGGAGGAGCAGCAAGCGATGTTGAAAAACATGAAGAGCGTGAAAAGGTGTGAAAAATATGAAGAGCTTCAAAAGGTGTCAAATATATGAGGAGCATGATACGGTCTGAAAAATAGGAGGAGTATGAAGTGGTGTTGAAAAATATGAAGAGCCTGAAAAGGTGTGAAAAATAGGAAGAGCTTCAAAAGTTGTGAAAAATATGAGGAGCATGAAACGGTCTGAAAAATAAGAGGAGCATGAAGCCGTGTTGAAAAACATGTAGAGACTGAAAAGGTGTAAAAAATATGAAGAGCTTCAAAAGGTGTCAAAAATATGAGGAGCATGAAACGGTCTGAAAAATAGGAGGAGCATTGTAGCGTTGTTCAAAAACTTGAAGAGCCTGAAATGGTGTGAAAAATATGAAGAGCTTCAAAAGGTGTCAAAAATATGAGGAGCATGAAACGGTCTGAAAAATAAGAGGAGCATGAAATGGTATTGAAAAACATGAAGAGCCTGAAAAGGTGTGAAACATATGAAGAGCTTCAAAAGGTGTGAAATACATGAGGAGTATGAAACGGTCTGAAAAATAGGAGGATCATGAGCGGTATTGAAAAACATGAATAGACTGAAAAGGTGTGAAAAATATGAAGAGCTTCAAAATGTGTCAAAAATATGAGGAGCATGAAACGGTCTGAAAAATATGACGAGCATGAAACGGTGTTCAAAAACATGAAGAGCCTGAAAAGGTGTGAAAAATATGAAGAGCTTCAAAAGAAGTGAAAAATATGAGGAGCATGAAACGGTCTGAAAAATACGAGGAGCATGAAGCGGTGTTGAAAAATATGAAGAGCCTGAAAAGGTGTGAAAAATAGGAAGAGCTTCAAAAGGCGTCAAAAATATGAGGAGCATGAAACGGTCTGAAAAATAGGAGAAGCATGAAATGGTCTGAAAAATAGGAGGAGCATGAAGCGGTTTGAAAAACATGAAGAGCCTGAAAAAGTGTGAAAAATATGAAGAGCTTCAAAAGGTGTCAAAAATATGAGGAGAATGAAACGGTCTGAAAATTAGGAGGAGCATGAAGCGGTGTTGAAAAACATAAAGAGCCTGAAACAGTGTGAAATATATGAAGAGCCTCAAAGGTGTCAAAAATAAGAGGAGCAAGAAAAGGTCTGAAAAATTGAAGGAGCTTGAAGTGGTGTTGAAAGACATGAAGAGCCTGAAAAAGTGTGAAATATATGAAGAGCCTCAAAGGTGTCAAAAATATGAGGAGCAAGAAACGGTCTGAAAAATAGAAGGAGCTTGAAGTGGTGTTGAAAAACATGAAGAGCCTGAAAAGGTGTGAAAAATATGAAGAGTTTCAAAAAGGTGTCAAATATATAGAGGGTGAAACGGTCTGAAAATTAAGAGGAGCAAGAAACTGTTTTCAAAAACATGAAGAGCCTCAAAAGGTGTGAAAAATATGAAGAGCTTCAAAAAGGTGTCAAATATATAGAGGGTGAAACGGTCTGAAAAATATGAGGAGCAAGAAACTGTTTTCAAAAACATGAAGAGCCTCAAAAGGTGTGAACAATGTGAAGAGCTTCAAACTGTGTCAAAAATATGAGGAGCTTGAAACGGTCTGATATATAGGAGGAGCGTGAAAAAGTGTTAAAAAAATATGAAGAGCTTCAAAAGGTGTCAAAAATATGAGGAGCATGAAACGGTCTGAAAAATAAGAGGAGCATGAAATGGTGTTGAAAAACATGAAGAGCCTGAAAAGGTGTGAAACATATGAAGAGCTTCAAAAGGTGTGAAATACATGAGGAGTATGAAACGGTCTGAAAAATAGGAGGATCATGAGCGGTATTGAAAAACATGAATAGACTGAAAAGGTGTGAAAAATATGAAGAGCTTCAAAAGGTGTCAAAAATATGAGGAGCATGAAACGGTCTGAAAAATATGACGAGCATGAAACGGTGTTCAAAAACATGAAGAGCCTGAAAAGGTGTGAAAAATATGAAGAGCTTCAAAAGAAGTGAAAAATATGAGGAGCATGAAATGGTCAGAAAAATACGAGGAGCATGAAGCGGTGTTGAAAAATATGAAGAGCCTGAAAAGGTGTGAAAAATAGGAAGAGCTTCAAAAGGCGTCAAAAATATGAGGAGCATGAAACGGTCTGAAAAATAGGAGAAGCATGAAATGGTCTGAAAAATAGGAGGAGCATGAAGCGGTTTGAAAAACATGAAGAGCCTGAAAAAGTGTGAAAAATATGAAGAGCTTCAAAAGGTGTCAAAATTATGAGGACCATGAAACGCTCTGAAAAATACGAGGAGCATGAAGCGGTGTTGAAAAACATGAAGAGCCTGAAAAGGTGTGGAAAATAGGAAGAGCTTCAAAAGGCGTCAAAAATATGAGGAGCATGAAACGGTCTGAAAAATAGGAGAAGCATGAAACGGTCTGAAAAATAGGAGGAGCATGAAGCGGTTTGAAAAACATGAAGAGCCTGAAAAAGTGTGAAAAATATGAAGAGCTTCAAAAGGTGTCAAAAATATGAGGAGAAAGAAACGGTCTGAAAATTAGGAGGAGCATGAAGCAGTGTTGAAAAACATAAAGAGCCTGAAACAGTGTGAAATATATGAAGAGCCTCAAAGGTGTCAAAAATATGAGGAGCAAGAAACGGTCTGAAAAATAGAAGGAGCTTGAAGTGGTGTTGAAAAACATGAAGAGCCTGAAAAAATGTGAAATAAATGAAGAGCCTCAAAGGTGTCAAAAATATGAGGAGCAAGAAACGGTCTGAAAAATAGAAGGAGATTGAAGTGGTGTTGAAAAACATGAAGAGCCTGAAAAGGTGTGAAAAATATGAAGAGCTTCAAAAGGTGTCACAAATATGAGGAGCATGAAAGGGTCTGAAAAATAGGAGTAGCATGAAGCGGTGTTGAAAAACATGAAGAGCCTGAAAAGGTGTGAAAAATATGAAGAGCTTCAAAAGGTGTCAAAAATATGAGGAGAATGAAACGGTCTGAAAAATAGGAGGAGCATGAAGTCGTGCTGAAAAACATGAATAGCCTGAAAAGGTGTGAAAAATATGAAGAGCTTCAAAAGGCGTCAAAAATATGAGGAGCATGAAACGGTCAGAAAAATAGGAGAAGCATGAAACGGTCTGAAAAATGGGAGGAGCATGAAGCGGTTTGAAAAACATGAAGAGCCTGAAAAAGTGTGAAAAATATGAAGAGCTTCAAAAGGTGTCAAAAATATGAGGAGAATGAAACGGTCTGAAAATTAGGAGGAGCATAAAGTGGTGTTTAAAAACCTAAAGAGCCTGAAACAGTGTGAAATATATGAAGAGCCTCAAAGGTGTCAAAATATGAGGAGCAAGAAACGGTCTGAAAAATTGAAGGAGCTTGAAGTGGTGTTGAAATACATGAAGAGCCTGAAAAAGTGTGAAATATATGAAGAGCCTCAAAGGTGTCAAAAATATGAGGAGCAATAAACGGTCTGAAAAATAGAAGGAGCTTGAAGTGGTGTTGAAAAACATGAAGAGCCTGAAAAGGTGTGAAAAATATGAAGAGCTTCAGAAAGGTGTCAAATATATAGAGGGTGAAACGGTCTGAAAAATATGAGGAGCAAGAAACTGTTTTCAAAAACATGAAGAGCCTCAAAATTTGTGAAAAATATGAAGAGCTTCAAAAAGGTGTCAAATATATAGAGGGTGAAACGGTCTGAAAAATATGAGGAACAAGAAACTGTTTTCAAAAACATGAAGAGCCTCAAAAGGTGTGAACAATGTGAAGAGCTTCAAACTGTGTCAAAAATATGAGGAGCATGAAACGGTCTGAAACATAGGAGGAGCATGAAGTGTTGTTGAAAAACATGAAGAGCCTGAAAAAGGTGTGAAACATATGAGGAGCATGATACGGTCTGAAAAATAGGAGGAGCATGAAGCGGTGTTGAAAAATATGAAGAGCCTGAAAACGTATGAAAAATATGAAGAGCTTCAAAAGGTGTCAAAAATATAAGGAGCATGAAATGGTCTGAAATATAGCAGGAGCATGAAAAGGTGTTAAAAAACATGAAGAGCCTGAAAAGGTGTGAAAAATATGAAGAGCTTCAAATGGTGTCAAAAATATGAGGAGAATGAAACGGTCTGATAATTAGGAGGAGCATGAAGTGGTGTTGAAAAACATGAAGAGCTTGAAAAAGGTGTGAAACATATGAGTAGAATAAAACGGTCTGAAAAATAGGAGGAGCATGAAGTGGTGTAGAAAAACATGAAGACCCTGAAAAGGTGTGAAAAATATGAAGAGCTACAAAAAGTGTCAAAAATATGAGGAGCTTGAAACGGTCTGAAATATAGGAGGAGCGTGAAAAGGTGTTAAAAAAATATGAAGAGCTTCAAAAGGTGTGAAACATATGAGGAGCATGAAACGGTCTGAAAAATAGGAGGAGCATGAAGCTTTGTTGAAAAACATGAAGAGCCTGAAAAGGTGTGAAAAATATGAAGTGCTTCAAAAGGTGTAAAAAACTTGAGGAGCATGAAAAGGTCTGAAAAATAGGAGGAGCATGAAGCGGTGTTCAAAAAAATGAAGAGCCTGGAGAAGTGTGAAAAATATGAAGAGCTTCAAAAAGTGTCAAAAATATGAGGAGCATTAAACGGTCTGAAAAATAGGAGAAACATGAAGTGGTGTTGAAAAATATGAAGAGCCTGAAAAGGTGTGAAAAATATGAAGAGCTTCAAAAAGTGTCAAAAATATGAGGAGCATGAAACGGTCTGAAAAATAGGAGGAGCATGAAGTGTTGCTGAAAAACATGAAGAGCCTGAAAAGGTGTGAAAAATAGGAGGAGCTTCAAAAGGCGTCAAAAATATGAGGAGCATGAAACGGTCAGAAAAATAGGAGAAGCATGAAACGGTCTGAAAAATGGGAGGAGCATGAAGCGGTTTGAAAAACATGAAGAGCCTAAAAAAGTGTGAAAAATATGAAGATCTTCAAAAGGTGTCAAAAATATGAGGAGAATGAAACGGTCTGAAAATTAGGAGGAGCATAAAGCGGTGTTGAAAAACCTAAAGAGCCTGAAACAGTGTGAAATATATGAAGAGCCTCAAAGGTGTCAAAAATATGAGGAGCAAGAAACGGTCTGAAAAATTGAAGGAGCTTGAAGTGGTGTTGAAATACATGAAGAGCCTGAAAAAGTGTGAAATATATGAAGAGCCTCAAAGGTGTCAAAAATATGAGGAGCAAGAAACGGTCTGAAAAATAGAAGGAGCTTGAAGTGGTGTTGAAAAACATGAAGAGCCTGAAAAGGTGTGAAAAATATGAAGAGCTTCAAAAAGGTGTCAAATATATAGAGGGTGAAACAGTCTGAAAAATATGAGGAGCAAGAAACTGTTTTCAAAAACATGAAGAGCCTCAAAAGGTGTGAAAAATATGAAGAGCTTCAAAAAGGTGTCAAATATATAGAGGGTGAAACGGTCTGAAAAATATGAGGAACAAGAAACTGTTTTCAAAAACATGAAGAGCCTCAAAATGTGTGAACAATGTGAAGAGCTTCAAACTGTGTCAAAAATATGAGGAGCATGAAACGGTCTGAAAAATAGGAGGAGCATGAAGCGTTGTTGAAAAACATGAAGAGCCTGAAAAGGTGTGAAAAATATGAAGTGCTTCAAAAGGTGTAAAAAACTTGAGGAGCATGAAAAGGTCTGAAAAATAGGAGGAGCATGAAGCGGTGTTCAAAAAAATGAAGAGCCTGGAGAAGTGTGAAAAATATGAAGAGCTTCAAAAAGTGTCAAAAATATGAGGAGCATTAAACGGTCTGAAAAATAGGAGAAACATGAAGTGGTGTTGAAAAATATGAAGAGCCTGAAAAGGTGTGAAAAATATGAAGAGCTTCAAAGGTGTCAAAATTATGAGGAGCATGAATCGCTCTGAAAAAGAGGAGGAGCACCAAGCGATGTTGAAAAACATGAAGAACGTGAAAAGGTGTGAAATATATGAAGAGCTTCAAAAGGTGTCAAAAATATGAGGAGCATGAAAGGGTCTGAAAAATAGGAGGAGCATGAAGCGGTGTTGAAAAACATGAAGAGCCTGAAAAGGTGTGAAAAATATGAAGAGCTTCAAAAAGTGTCAAAAATATGAGGAGCATGAAACGGTCTGAAAAATAGGAGGAGCATGAAGTGGTGCTGAAAAACATGAAGAGCCTGAAAAGGTGTGAAAAATAGGAGGAGCTTCAAAAGGCGTCAAAAATATGAGGAGCATGAAACGGTCAGAAAAATAGGAGAAGCATGAAACGGTCTGAAAAATGGGAGGAGCATGAAGCGGTTTGAAAAACATGAAGAGCCTAAAAAAGTGTGAAAAATATGAAGATCTTCAAAAGGTGTCAAAAATATGAGGAGAATGAAACGGTCTGAAAATTAGGAGGAGCATAAAGCGGTGTTGAAAAACCTAAAGAGCCTGAAACAGTGTGAAATATATGAAGAGCCTCAAAGGTGTCAAAAATATGAGGAGCAAGAAACGGTCTGAAAAATTGAAGGAGCTTGAAGTGGTGTTGAAATACATGAAGAGCCTGAAAAAGTGTGAAATATATGAAGAGCCTCAAAGGTGTCAAAAATATGAGGAGCAAGAAACGGTCTGAAAAATAGAAGGAGCTTGAAGTGGTGTTGAAAAACATGAAGAGCCTGAAAAGGTGTGAAAAATATGAAGAGCTTCAAAAAGGTGTCAAATATATAGAGGGTGAAACAGTCTGAAAAATATGAGGAGCAAGAAACTGTTTTCAAAAACATGAAGAGCCTCAAAAGGTGTGAAAAATATGAAGAGCTTCAAAAAGGTGTCAAATATATAGAGGGTGAAACGGTCTGAAAAATATGAGGAACAAGAAACTGTTTTCAAAAACATGAAGAGCCTCAAAAGGTGTGAACAATGTGAAGAGCTTCAAACTGTGTCAAAAATATGAGGAGCATGAAACGGTCTGAAACATAGGAGGAGCATGAAGTGTTGTTGAAAAACATGAAGAGCCTGAAAAAGGAGTGAAACATATGAGGAGCATGATACGGTCTGAAAAATAGGAGGAGCATGAAGCGGTGTTGAAAAATATGAAGAGCCTGAAAACGTATGAAAAATATGAAGAGCTTCAAAAGGTGTCAAAAATATAAGGAGCATGAAACGGTCTGAAATATAGCAGGAGCATGAAAAGGTGTTAAAAAACATGAAGAATCTGAAAAGGTGTGAAAAATATGAAGAGCTTCAAATGGTGTCAAAAATATGAGGAGAATGAAACGGTCTGATAATTAGGAGAAGCATGAAGTGGTGTTGAAAAACATGAAGAGCTTGAAAAAGGTGTGAAACATATGAGTAGAATAAAACGGTCTGAAAAATAGGAGGAGCATGAAGTGGTGTAGAAAAACATGAAGACCCTGAAAAGGTGTGAAAAATATGAAGAGCTACAAAAAGTGTCAAAAATATGAGGAGCTTGAAACGGTCTGAAATATAGGAGGAGCGTGAAAAGGTGTTAAAAAAATATGAAGAGCTTCAAAAGGTGTGAAACATATGAGGAGCATGAAACGGTCTGAAAAATAGGAGGAGCATGAAGTGGGGTTGAAAATCATGAAGAGCCTGAAAAGGTGTGAAAAATATGAAGTGCTTCAAAAGGTGTCAAAAACTTGAGGAGCATGAAAAGGTCTGAAAAATAGGAGGAGCATGAAGCGGTGTTCAAAAAAATGAAGAGCCTGGAGAAGTGTGAAAAATATGAAGAGCTTCAAAAAGTGTCAAAAATATGAGGAGCATTAAACGGTCTGAAAAATAGGAGAAACATGAAGTGGTGTTGAAAAATATGAAGAGCCTGAAAAGGTGTGAAAAATATGAAGAGCTTCAAAGGTGTCAAAATTATGAGGAGCATGAAACGCTCTGAAAAAGAGGAGGAGCAGCAAGCGATGTTGAAAAACATGAAGAGCGTGAAAAGGTGTGAAAAATATGAAGAGCTTCAAAAGGTGTCAAAAATATGAGGAGCATGAAAGGGTCTGAAAAACAGGAGGAGCATGAAGCGGTGTTGAAAAACATGAAGAGCCTGAAAAGGTGTGAAAAATATGAAGAGCTTCAAAAAGTGTCAAAAATATGAGGAGCATGAAACGGTCTGAAAAATAGGAGGAGCATGAAGTGGTGCTGAAAAACATGAAGAGCCTGAAAAGGTGTGAAAAATAGGAGGAGCTTCAAAAGGCGTCAAAAATATGAGGCGCATGAAACGGTCTGAAAAATAGGAGAAGCATGAAACGGTCTGAAAAATAGGAGGAGCATGAAGCGGTTTGAAAAACATAAAGAGCCTGAAAAGGTGTGAAAAATATGAAGAGCTTCAAAAGGTATCAAAAATATGAGGAGAATGAAACGGTCTGAAAATTAGGAGGAGCATGAAGCAGTGTTGAAAAACATAAAGAGCCTGAAACAGTGTGAAATATATGAAGAGCCTCAAAGGTGTCAAAAATATGAGGAGCAAGAAACGGTCTGAAAAATAGAAGGAGCTTGAAGTGGTGTTGAAAAACATGAAGAGCCTGAAAAAGTGTGAAAAATATGAAGAGCCTCAAAGGTGTCAAAAATATGAGGAGCAAGAAACGGTCTGAAAAATAGAAGGAGCCTGAAGTGGTGTTGAAAAACATGAAGAGCCTGAAAAGGTGTGAAAAATATGAAGAGCTTCAAAGGTGTCAAAATTATGAGGAGCATGAAACGCTCTGAAAAAGAGGAGGAGCAGCAAGCGATGTTGAAAAACATGAAGAACGTGAAAAGGTGTGAAAAATATGAAGAGCTTCAAAAAGGTGTCAAATATATAGAGGGTGAAACGGTCTGAAAAATATGAGGAGCAAGAAACTGTTTTCAAAAACATGAAGAGCCTCAAAAGGTGTGAACAATGTGAAGAGCTTCAAACTGTGTCAAAAATATGAGGAGCAGGAAACGGTCTGAAACATAGGAGGAGCATGAAGTGTTGTTGAAAAAATGAAGAGCCTGAAAAGGTGTGAAAAATATGAAGAGCTTCAAAAAGGTGTCAAATATATAGAGGGTGAAACGGTCTGAAAAATATGAGGAGCAAGAAACTGTTTTCAAAAACATGAAGAGCCTCAAAAGGTGTGAACAATGTGAAGAGCTTCAAACTGTGTCAAAAATATGAGGAGCATGAAACGGTCTGAAACATAGGAGGAGCATGAAGTGATGTTGAAAAACATGAAGAGCCTGAAAAAGGTGTAAAACATATGAGGAGCATGATACGGTCTGAAAAATAGGAGGAGCATGAAGCGGTGTTGAAAAATATGAAGAGCCTGAAAACGTATGAAAAATATGAAGAGCTTCAAAAGGTGTCAAAAATATAAGGAGCATGAAACGGTCTGAAATATAGCAGGAGCATGAAAAGGTGTTAAGAAACATGAAGAGATTGAAAAGGTGTGAAAAATATGAAAAGATTCAAATGGTGTCAAAAATATGAGGAGATGAAACGGTCTGAAAATTAGGAGGAGCATGAAGCGGTGTTGAAAACATGAAGAGCCTGAAAATGTGTGAAATATATGAAGAGCCTCAAAGGTGTCAAATTATGAGGAGCAAGAAACGGTCTGAAAAATAGGAGGAGCTTGAAGCGGTGTTGAAAAACATGAAGAGCCTGAAAAGGTGTGAAAAATGTGAAGAGCTTCAAACTTTGTCAAAAATATGAGGAGCATGAAATGGTCTGAAACATAGGATTAGCATGAAGTATTGTTGAAAAACATGAAGAGCCTGAAAAATGTGTGAAACATATGAGGAGCATGATACGATCTGAAAAATAGGAGGAGCATGAAGCGGGGTTGAAAAATATGAAGAGCCTGAAAAGGTGTGAAAAATATGAAAAGCTTCAAAAGGTGTCAAAAATATAAGGAGCATGAAACGGTCTGAAATATAGGAGGAGCATGAAAAGGTGTTAAAAAACATGAAGAGCCTGAAAAGGTGTGAAAAATATGAAAAGCTTCAAATGGTGTCAAAAGTATGAGGAGAATGAAACGGTCTGAAAATTAGGAGGAGCATGAAGCGGTGTTGAAAAACATGAAGAGCCTGAAAATGTGTGAAATATATGAAGAGCCTCAAACGTGTCAAAAATATGAGGAGCAAGAATCGGTCTGAAAAATAGGAGGAGCTTGAAGCGGTGTTGAAAAATATGAAGAGCCTGAAAAGATGTGAAATATATGAAGAGCTTCAAAAGGTGTCAAATATATAAGGAGCATGAAATGGTATGAAATATAGGAGGAGCATGAAAAGGTGTTAAAAAACTTGAAGAGCTTCAAAAGGTGTGAAACATATGAGGAGCATGAAACGGTCTGAAAAATAGGAAGAGCATGTAGTGGTGTTGAAAACCATGAAGAGCCTGAAAGGTGTGAAAAATATGAAGAACTTCAAAAGGTGTCAAAAATATAAGGAGCATGAAACGGTCAGAAAAATAGGAGGAGCATGAACTGGTGTTGAAAAACATGAAGAGCCTGAAAAGGTGTGAAAAATATGAAGAACTTCAAAAGGTGTCAAATATATGAGGAGCATGAAACGGTCTGAAAAATAGGAGGATCATGAAACGGTGTTCATACACTTGAAGAGCCCGGAAAGGTGTGAAAAAAATGAAGAGCTTCATAAAGGTGTCAAAAATATGAGGAGGGTGAAAGGGTCTGAAAAACATGAGGAGCAAGAAACTGTTTTCAAAAAAATGAAGAGCCTCAACAGTTGTGAAAAATATGAAGAGCTTCAAACTGTGTCAAATATATGAGAAACATGAAACGGTCTGAAAAATAGAAGGAGCTTGAAGTGGTGTTGAAAAACATGAAGAGCCTGAAAAGGTGTGAAAAATATGAAGAGCTTCAAAAAGGTGTCAAATATATAGAGGGTGAAACGGTCTGAAAAATATGAGGAGCAAGAAACTGTTTTCAAAAACATGAAGAGCCTCAAAAGGTGTGAAAATATGAAGAGCTTCAAAAAGGTGTCAAATATATAGTGGGTGAAACGGTCTGAAAAATATGAGGAGCAAGAAACTGTTTTCAAAAACATGAAGAGCCTCAAAAGGTGTGAACAATGTGAAGAGCTTCAAACTGTGTCAAAAATATGAGGAGCATGAAACGGTCTGAAACATAGGAGGAGCATGAAGTGATGTTGAAAAACATGAAGAGCCTGAAAAAGTGTGAAACATATGAGGAGCATGATACGGTCTGAAAAATAGGAGGAGCATGAAGCGGTGTTGAAAAATATGTAGAGCCTGAAAACGTATGAAAAATAGGAAGAGCTTCAAAAGGTGTCAAAAATATAAGGAGCATGAAACGGTCTGAAATATAGCAGGAGCATGAAAAGGTGTTAAAAAACATGAAGAGCCTGAAAAGGTGTGAAAAATATGAAGAGCTTCAAATGGTGTCAAAAATATGAGGAGAATGAAACGGTCTGAAAATTAGGAGGAGCATGAAGCGGTGTTGAAAACATGAAGAGCCTGAAAATGTGTGAAATATATGAAGAGCCTCAAAGGTGTCAAAAATATGAGGAGCAATAATCGGTCTGAAAAATAGGAGGAGCTTGAAGCGGTGTTGAAAAATATGAAGAGCCTGAAAAGGTGTGAAATATATGAAGAGCTTCAAAAGGTGTCAAAAATATAAGGAGCATGAAATGATAGGAAATATAGGAGCAGCAAGAAAAGGTGTTAAAAAACTTGAAGAGCTTCAAAAGGTGTGAAACATATGAGGAAGAGCATGTAGTGGTGTTGAAAACCATGAAGAGCCTGAAAGTTGTGAAAAATATGAAGAGCTTTAAAAGGTGTCAAAAATATGAGGAGCATGAAACGGTCTGAAAAATAGGAGGAGCATGAAGCTATGTAGAAAAACATGAAGAACCTGAAAAGGTGTGAAATATATGAAGAGCTTCAAAATGTGTAAAATATGAGGAGTATGAAACGGTCTGAAAAATAGGAGTAACATGAAACACTGTTCAAAATCATGAAGAGCCTGAAAAGGTGTGAAAAACATGAAGAGCCTGAAAAGGTGTGAAAAATATGAAGAGCTTCAAAAGGTGTCAAAAATAAGATGAGCATGAAACGGTCTGAAAAATCGGAGGAGCATGAAGTGGGGTTGAAAATCATGAAGAGCCTGAAAAGGTGTGAAAAATATGAGGAGCTTCAAAAGGTGTCAAAAATTAGATGAGTATGAAACGGTCTGAAAATTTGGAGGAGCAAGAAGTAGTGTTGAACAAAATGAAGAGCCTAAAAATGTGTGAAAAATATAAAGAGCTTCAAAATGTGTGAAATTCATGAGGATCATGAAACGGTCTGAAAAATAGGAGAAGCATGAAGTGGTGTGAAAAAACATGAAGTGCCTGAAAAGGTGTGAAATATATGAAGAGCTTCAAAAGGTGTCAAAAATATGAGGAGCATGAAACGGTGTGAAAATAGGAGGAGGATGAAACGGTCTGAAAAATAATAGGAGCATGAATCGATGTTGAAAACATGAAGAGCATGAAGAGGTGTGAAAAATATGAAGAGCTTCAAAAGGTGTCAAAAATATTAGGAGCAAGAAACGGTCTGAAAAATAGGAGGAGCATGAAGCGGTGTTGAAAAACATGAAGAGCCTGAAAATGTGTGAAAAATATGAAGAGCTCCAAAAGCTGTCAAAAATATGAGGCGCCTGTAACGGTCTGAAAAATAGGAGGAGCATGAAGCAGTGTTGAAAAACATGAAGAGCTTGAAATGGGGTGAAATATATTAAGAGCTTCAAAAGGTGTCAAAAATAGGAGGAGTATGAAACGGTCTGAAATCTCGGAGGAGCATGAAGTGTTATTGAAAAACATAAAGATCATGAAAAGGTGTGAAATATGAAGAGCTTCAAAACGTGTCAAAAATGTGAGGAGCATGAAACGGTCTGAAAAATAGGAGGAGCATGAAGCCATGTTCAAAAACATGAAGAGCCTGAAAAGGTGTGAAAAATATGAAGAGCTTCAAAAGGTGTCAAATTATGAGGATAATGAAACGGTGTGAAAAACAGGAGGAGCATGAAACGGACTGAAAAATAGGAGGGGCATGAATCGGTGTTGAAAACATGAAGAGCATGAAAAGGTGTGAAAAATATGAGGAGCTTCAAAAGTGTAAAAAATATGAGGAGCATGATACGGTTTGAAAAATAGGAGGAGCATGAAGCGGTGTTGAAAACATGAAGTGCCTGAAAAGGTGTGAAATATATGAAGAGCTTCAAAAGGTGTCAAAAATATGAGGAGCATGAAACGGTCTGAAAAATAGGAGGAGCATGAAGCCGTGTTCAAAAACATGAAGAGCCTGAAAAGGTGTGAAAAATATGAAGAGCTTCAAAAGTTGTCAAAAATATGAGGAGCATGAAACGGTGTGAAAATAGGACGAGGATGAAACGGTCTGAAAATAATAGGAGCATGAATCGATGTTGAAAATATGTAGAGCATGAAAAGGTGTGAAAAATATGAAGAGCTTCAAAAAGTGTCAAAAATATTAGGAGCAAGAAACGGTCTGAAAAATAGGAGGAGCATGAAGCGGTGTTGATAAACATGAAGAGCCTGAAAATGTGTGAAAAATATGAAGAGCTTCAAAAGGTGTCAAAAATATGAGGAGCATGAAACGTTCTGAAAATTAGGAGAAGCATGAAACGGTGTTGAAAAACATGAAGATCATGAAAAGGTGTGAAAAATATGAAGAGCTTCAAAAGGTGTCAAAAATATGAGGAGCATGAATCGGTCTGAAAATTGGAGGAGCATGAAGAGGTTTTGAAAAACATGAAGAGCCTGAAAGGTGTGAAATATATGAACAGTTTCAAAAGGTGTCAAAAATAGGAGGTGTATGAAACGGTATGAAAACTAGGAGGAGCATGAAGCAGTGTTGAAACACATGAAGAGCATGAAAAGGTGTGAAAAAATATGAAGAGCTTCAAAAGGTGTCAAAATATGAGGAGCATGAAACGGTCTGAAAAATACGAGGAGCATGAAACGGTCTGAAAAATAGTAGGAGCATGAAGCAGTGTAGAAACACATGAGGAGCCTGAAAAGGTGTGAAATATATGAAGAGCTTTAAAAGGTGTCAAAAATATGAGGAGCATGAAACGGTCTGAAAAATAGGAGGAGCATGAAGCAGTGTAGAAAAACATGAAGAGCCTGAAAAGGTGTGAAATATATGAAGAGCTTCAAAATGTGTCAAAATAAGAGGAGTATGAAAAGGTCTGAAAAATACGAGCAGCATGAAACGCTGTTCAAAATCATGAAGAGCCTGAAAAGGTGTGAAAAACATGAAGAGCCTGAAAAGGTGTGAAAAATATGAAGAGCTTCAAAAGGTGTCAAAAATGAGATGAGCATGAAACGGTCTGAAAAATCGGAGGAGCATGAGTGGGGTTGAAAATCATGAAGAGCCTGAAAAGGTGTGTAAAATATGAAGAGCTTCAAAAGGAGTGAAATACATGAGGAGCATGAAACCGTCTGAATTATAGGAGGCGCATGAAACGGTGTTCAAAAACATGAATAGCCTGAAAAGGTGGGAAAAATATGAAGTGCTTCAAAAGGTGTGAAAAATATGAAGAGCTTCAAAAGGTGTGAAAAATATGAAGAGCTTCAAAATGTGTGAAATACATGAGGAGCATGAAACGGTCAGAAAAATAGGAGGAGCATGAAGCGGTGTTGAAAACCATGAAGAAGCTGAAAAGTAGTGAAAAATATGAAGAGCTTCAAAGGGTATGAAATACATGAGGAACATGAAACGGTGTGAAAAATAGGAGGAGCATGAAGCGGTGTTGAAAAACATGAAGAGACTTAAAACGTGTGAAATATATGAAGAGGCTGAAAAGGTGTGAAAATTTTGAAGAGATTCAAAGGTGTCAAAAATATGAGGAGCAAGAAACGGTCTGAAAATAGGAGGAGCATGAAACGGTGTTCAAAAACATGAAGAGCCTGAAAAAGTGTGAAAAATATGAAGAGCTTCAAAAATGTGAAAAATATGAAGAGCTTCAAATGCTGTCAAAAATGAGATGAGCATGAAACGGTCTGAGAAATAGGAGAAGCATGAAGTGGTGTTGAAAAACATGAAGAGCCTGAAAAAGTGTGAAATATATGAAGAGCTTCAAAAGGCGTGAAAAATATGAAGAGCTTCAAAAGAGATCAAAAATATGAGGAGCATGAAACGGTCTGAAAAATAGGAGGAGAATTGTAGCATTGTTCAAAAACTTGAAGAGCCTGAAAAGGTGTGAAAAATATGAAGAGCTTCAAAAGGTGTCAAAAATATGAGGAGCATGAAAAGGTCTGAAAAATAGGAGGAGCATTAAGCCGTGTTCAAAAACATGAAGAGCATGAAAAGGTGTGAAAAATATGAAGAGCTTCAAAAGGTGTCAAAAATATGAGGAGCATGAAACGGTGTGAAAATAGGACGAGGATGAAACGGTCTGAAAAATAATAGGAGCATGAATCGATGTTGAAAACATGAAGAGCATGAAAAGGTGTGAAAAATATGAAGAGCCTCAAAAAGTGTCAAAAATATTAGGAGCAAGAAACGGTCTGAAAAATAGGAGGAGCATGAAGCGGTGTTGATAAACATGAAGAGCCTGAAAATGTGTGAAAAATATGAAGAGCTTCAAAAGGTGTCAAAAATATGAGGCGCATGTAACGGTCTGAAAAATAGGAGGAGCATGAAGCGGTGTTGATAAACATGAAGAGCTTCAAAAGGTGTGAAAAATACGAAGAGCTTCAAAAGGTGTGAAATACATGAGGAGCATGAAACTGTCTGAAAAATAGGAGGAGCATGAAGCGCTGTTCAAAAACATGAAGAGTTTGAAAAGGTGTAAAAAATATGAAGAGCTACAAAAGGTGTGAAATACATGAGGAGCATGAAACGGTGTATAAAATAGGAGGAGCATGAAGCGGTGTTCAGAAACATGAAGAGCCTGAAAAGGTGTGAAAAATATGAAGAGCTACAAACGGTGTTAAAAATATGAGGAGAATGAAACGGTCTGAAAAATAGAAGGAGCATGAAGCGGTGTTCAAAAATATGAAGAGCTTGAAAAGGTGTGAAAAATATGAAGAGCTTCAAAAGATGTGAAATACATGAGGAGCATGAAACTGTCTGAAAAATAGGAGGAGCATGAGACGGTGTTGAAAAACGTGAAGAGCCTGAAAAGGTGTGAAAAATATGAAGAGCTTCAAAAAGTGTGAAAAATATGAGGAGCATGAAACGGTCTGAAAAAGAGAAGGAGCATGAAGCATTGATGAAAAACATGAAGAGCCTGAAAACGTGTGAAAAATATGAACAGCTTCAAAAGGTGTGAAATACATGAGGAGCATGAAACGGTCTGAAAAATAGGAGGATCATGAAGCGGTGTTGAAAAACATGAAGAGCCTGAAAAGGTGTGAAAAATTTGAAGAGCTTCAAAACCTTTCAAAAATATGAGGAGCATGAAACGGTCTGAAAAATAGGAGCAGCATGAAGCGGTGTTCAAAAATATGAAGAGCCTGAAAAGGTGTGAAAAATATGACGAGCTTCAACAGTTGTGAAAAATAGGAGGAGCATGAAGCGGTGTTGAAAAACATGAAGAGCCTGAAAACGTGTGAAAAATATGATGAGTTTCAAAAGATGTGAAAAATAAGAAGAGCTTCCAAAGGTGTCAAAAATGAGATGAGCATGAAACGGTCTGAAAAATAGGAGGAGCATGAAACGGTTTTGAAAATCACGAAGAGCCTGAAAAGGTGTGAATAATATGAAGAGCTACAAAAGGTGTCAAAAATATGAGGAGCATGAAACGATCTGATAATTAGGAGGAGCATGAAGTGGTGTTTAAAAACATGAAGAGCCTGAAAAGGTGTGAAAAATATGAAGAGCTTCAAAAAGTGTGAAAAATATGAGGAGCATTATACGGTCTGAAAAGTAGGAGGAGCATGAAACAGTGTTCAAAAACATGAAGAGACTGAAAAGGTGTGAAAAATATGAAGCGCTTCAAAATCTGTCAAAAATGAGATGAGCATGAAACGGTCTGAAAAATAGGAGGAACATGAAGTGGTGTTGAAAAACATGAAGAGCCTGAAAAAGTGTGAAATATATGAAGAGCTTCAAAAGATGTGAAAAATATTAGGAGGTTCAAAAGAGGTCAAAAATATGAGGAGCATGAAACGGTCTGAAAAAGAAGAGGAGCATGAAGCGGTGCTCAAAAACATGAAGAGCCTGAAAAGGTGTGAAAAATACGAAGAGCTTCAAAAGGTGTGAAATACATGAGGATCATGAAACTGTCTGAAAAATAGGAGGAGCATGAAGCGCTGTTCAAAAACATGAAGAGCTTGAAAAGGTGTAAAAAATATGAAGAGCTACAAAAGGTGTGAAGTACAGGAGGAGCATTAAACGGTCTGAAAATAGGAGGAGAATGAAGCGGTGTTGAAAAACATGAAGAGCCTGAAAAGGTGTGAAAAATATGAAGAGCTTCAAAAGGTGTGAAGTACAGGAGGAGCATTAAACTGTCTGAAAAATAGGAGGAGCAGGAAGCGCTGTTGAAAAACATGAAGAGCCTGAAATGGTGTGAAAAATGTGAAGAGCTTCAAAAGGTGTGAAAAATAGGAGGAGCATGAAGAGGTGTTCCAAAACATGAAATGCCTGAAAAGTTGTAAAAAATATGAAGAGCTTCAAAAGGTGTCAAAAATATGAGGAGCGTGAAACGGTCTGAAAAACAGGAGGAGCATGAATCGGTCTTCAAAATCATGAAGAGCCTGAAAAGGTGTGAAAAATATGAAGAGCTTCAAAAGTTGTGAAATACTTGAGGAGCATGAAACGGTCTGAAAAATAGGAGGATCATGAAGCATTGTTGAAAAGCATGAACAGCTTGAAAAGGTGTGAAAAATATGAAGACTTTCAAAAGGTTTAAAATATATGAGGAGCATGAAACGGTCTGAAAAATAGAAGCAGCAAAAAACGGTGTTCAAAAACATGAAGAGCCTGAAAAGGTGTGAAAAATACGAAGAGCTTCAAAAGGTGTGAAAAATATGAAGAGCTTCAAAAGGTGTCAAAAATATGAGGAGCATGAAAAGGTCTGAAAAATACGAGGAGCATGAAGTGGTGTTGAAAATCATGAAGAGCCTGAAAAGATGTGAAAAATATGAAGAGTTTCAAAAGGTGTCAAAAATATGAGGAGCATGAAACGGTCTGAAAAGCTGGAGATGAATGAAGCGGTGTTGAAATACATGAAGAGCCTGAAAAGTTATAAAAATATGAAGAGCTTCAAAAGGTGTAAAAAATACGAAGAGCTTCAAAAGGTGTCAAAAATGAGATGAGCATGAAACGGTCTCAAAAATAGGAGGAGCATGAAGCGGTGGTGAGAAAAATAAAGGGCCTGAAAATGTATGAAAAATATGAAGAGCTTCAAAAGGTGTGAAAAGTATGAGGAGCATGAAGCGGTGTTCAAAAACATGAAGAGCCTTAAAAGGTGTGAAAAATATGAAGAACTTTAAAAGGTGTCAAGAATATGAGGAGCATGAAACGTTCTGAAAAATAGGAGGATCATGAAACGGTGTTCAAACACATGAAAAGCCTGAAAAGGTGTGAAAAATATGAGTAGCCTCAAAACGTGTCAAAAATATGAGGAGTGTGAAACGTTGTGAAAAATAGCAGGAGGATGAAGCGGTGTTCAAAAACATGAAGAGCCTGAAAACGTGTGAAAAATTTGAATAGCTTCATAAATGTGAAAAATATGAAGAGCTTCAAAAGGTGTGAAATATATGAAGAGCTTCAAAAGGTGTCAAAAATTAGATGAGAATGAAACGGTCTAAAAAATAGGAGGAACATGAAGTGGTGTTGAGAAACATGAAGAGCCTGAAAATGTGTGAAATATATGAAGATCTTCAAAAGGTGTGAAAAATATGAAGTGCTTCTAAAGGTGTCAAAAATATGAAGACCATGAAACGGTCGCAAAAATAGGAGGAACTTGAATTGGTGTTCGAAAACATGAAGAGTCTGAAAAGGTGTGAAATATAAGAAGAGCTTCAAAGGGTGTCAAAATTATGAGGAGCATGAAACGGTCTGAAAAATAGGAGGATCATGAAACAGTGTTGAAAACCATGAAGAGCCTGAAAAGGTGTGAAAAATATGAAGAGCTTCAAAACGTGTCAAAAATATGAGGAGCATGAAACTGTCTGAAAAATAGGAGGAGCATGATGCGGTGTTGAAAAATATGAAGAGCCTGAAAACGTGTGAAAAATATGAAAATCTTCAAAAGGTATGAAAAATATGAAGAGCTTCAAAAGGTGTCAAAAATGAGATGACCATGAAACGGTCTGAAAAATAGAAGGAGCATGAAGTTATTTCCAAAAAAATGAAGAGCCTGAAAAGGTGTGAAGTATATGAAGATTTCAAAAGGTGTCAAAAATATGAGGAGCATGAAACGGTCTGAAAAATAGGAGGAGCATGAAGTCATGTTGAAAAACATGAAGAGCCTGAAAATGTGTGAAAAATACGAAGAGCTTCAAAAGGTGTCACAAATAAGAGGAGCATGAAACGGTCTGAAATATATGAGGAGCATGAAGCGGTGTTCAAAAACATGAAGAGCCTGAAAAAGTGTCAAAAATATGAAGAGCTTCAAAAGGTGTGAAAAATATGAAGAGCTTCAAAAATTGTCAAAAATGAGATGAGCATGAAGCGGTCTGAAAAATGGTGGAGCATGAAGTGTTGTTGAAAAACATGAAGAGCCTGAAAAGATGTGAAAAATATGAAGAGCTTCAAAAGTTGTGAAGTACAGGAGGAGCATTAAAAGTTCTGAAAA
Source organism: Dama dama (assembly GCF_033118175.1). Taxonomy (NCBI): domain Eukaryota; kingdom Metazoa; phylum Chordata; class Mammalia; order Artiodactyla; family Cervidae; genus Dama; species Dama dama. The sequence continues at coordinate 1,014,071 of NW_026870921.1, read as the reverse complement.
TAGGAGGTGCATGAAGCGGTATTGAAAAACATGAAGAGCCTGAAAAGGTGTGAAAAATATGAAGAGCTTCAAAAGGTGTGAAGTACAGGAGGAGCATTAAACGGTCTGAAAAATAGGAGGAGCATGAAGCGGTGTTGAAAAACATGAAGAGCCTGAAATGGTGTGAAAAATGTGAAGAGCTTCAAAAGGTGTGAAAAATAGGAGGAGCATGAAGAGGTGTTCAAAAACATGAAATGCCTGAAAAGTTGTAAAAAATATGAAGAGCTTCAAAAGGTGTCAAAAATATGAGGAGCCTGAAACGGTCTGAAAAACAGGAGGAGCATGAATCGGTCTTCAAAAACATGAAGAGCCTGAAAAGGTGTGAAAAATATGAAGAGCTTCAAAAGTTTTAAAATATTTGAGGAGCATGAAACGGTCTGAAAAATAGAAGGAACATGAAGCAGTGTTCAAAAACATGAAGAGCCTGAAAAGATGTGGAAAATATGAAGAGCTTCAAAAGGTGTTAAAATTAAGAGGAGCATGAAATGGTCTGAAAAACAGGAGAAGTATGAGCGGTGTTGAAAAACATGAAGAGCCTGAAAAGGTGTGAAAAATATGAAGAGCTTTAAAAGGTGTGAAATACTTGAGGAGCATGAAACGGTCTGAAAAATAGGAGGATCAGGAAGCATTGTTGAAAAACATGAACAGCATGAAAAGGTGTGAAAAATATGAAAAGATTCAAAAGGTTTAAAATATATGAGGAGCATGAAAAGGTCTGAAAAATAGAAGCAGCATAAAACGGTGTTCAAAAATATGAAGAGCCTGAAAAGGTGTGAAAAATACGAAGAGCTTCAAAAGTTGTGAAAAATATGAAGAGCTTCAAAAGGTGTCAAAAATACGAGGAGCATGAAAAGGTCTGAAAAATACTAGGAGCATGAAGTGGTGTTGAAAATCATGAAGAGCCTGAAAAGATGTGAAAAGTATGAAGAGCTTCAAAAGGTGTCAAAAATATGAGGAGCCTGAAACGGTCTGAAAAACAGGAGAAGCATGAAGCGGTGTTGAAAAACATGAAGAGCCTGAAAAGGTATAAAAATATGAAGAGCTTCAAAAGGTGTAAAAAATACGAAGAGCTTCACAAGGTGTCAAAAATGAGATGAGCATGAAAAGTTCTGAAAAATAGGAGGAGCATGAAGCGGTGGTGAAAAACATAAAGAGCCTGAAAATGTGTGAAAAATATGAAGAGCTTCAAAAGGTGTGAAAAATATGAGGAGCATGAAGCGGTGTTCAAAAACATGAAGAGCCTGAAAATGTGTGAAAAATATGAAGAGACTGAAAACGTGTCAAAAATATGAGGAGCATGAAACGGTCTGAAAAATACGATGAGCATGATAAGGTGTTGAAAAACATGAAGAGCCTGAAAACGTGTGAAAATATGAAGAGCTTCAAAAGGTGTCAAAAATATGAGGGACATGAACGGTCTAAAAAACAGGAGGAGGATGAAGTGGTGTTGAAAAACATGAAGAGCCTGAAAAGGTGTAAAAAATATGAAGAGCTTCAAAATGTTTCAAAATTATGAGGGGCATGAATGGTCTGAAAAATAGGAGGAGCATAAAGCAGTCTTGAAAAATATGAAGAGCTCAAAAGGTGTGAAAAATATGAAGAGCTTCAAAAGGTGTCAAAAAAGAGATGAGCATGAAATGGTCTGAAAAATAGGAGGAGCATGAAGCGGTGTTGAAAAACATGAAGCGCCTGAAAAGGTGTGAAATATATGAAGAGCTTCAAAAGGTGTCAAATATATGAGGAACAAGAAACGGTCTGAAAAATAGGAGGAGCATGAAGCGGTGTTGAAAATCATGAAGAGCCTGAAAAGGTGTGAAAAATATAAGAGATTCAATAGTTGTGAAAAATATGAAGAGCTTCAAAAGGTGTCAAAAATATGAGGAGCATGAAACGGTCTGAAAAATAGGAGGAGCATGAAACGTTGTTGAAAAACATGAAGAGCTTGAAAACGTGTGAAAAATATGAAGGGTTTCAAAAGATGTGGAAAATAAGAAGAGCTTCAAAAGGTGTCAAAAATGAGATGAGCATGAAACGGTCTGAAAAATAGGAGGCGC